>NW_019174307.1:19034548-19221742 GCF_002260705.1 Seriola dumerili
GTAAGACATAAAAACGTCAAAAAACGTCATAGTATTGTAAGGCATCATATGTCAAAAAATATCACAGTATAGAAAGGCATAAAAATGTGAAAAAAAGTCACAGTATAGTAAGGCATAAAAACGTGAAAAAAACGTCATAGTATAGTAAGGCATAAAAATATCAAAAAACGTCATAGTATAGTAAGGCATAAAAATATCAAAAAATGTCATAGTTTAGTAAGGCATAAAAACGTGAAAAAAATGTCATAGTATATTAAGGCATAAAAACGTCAAAAAACGTCATAGTATTGTAAGGCATCATATGTCAAAAAATATCACAGTATAGAAAGGCATAAAAATGTGAAAAAAAGTCATAGTACAGTAAGGCATCATATGTCATAAAAAGTCATAGTATAGTGAGGTACAAAAACGTCCAAAAACGTCATAGTATAGTAAGGCATAAAAATGTCAAAAAACATCATAGTATAGTAAAGCATAAAAATATCAAAAAACGTCATAGTATAGTAAGGCATAAAAATGTCAAAAAACGATATAGTATAGTATGTCATAAAAATGCCGAAAAACGTCATAGTATAGTGAGGCATAAAAACACTTAAAAAACGTCATAGTATTGTAAGGCATAAAAATGTCAAAAAACGTCATAGTATAGTAAGGCATAAAAACGTCAAAAAACGTCATAGTATTGTAAGGCATAAAAACGTGAAAAAAACGTCATAGTATATTAAGGCATAAAAATATCAAAAAACGTCACAGTATTGTAAGGCATAAAAACGTCAAAAAACGTCATAGTATAGTAAGGCATCATATGTCATAAAAAGTCATAGTATAGTAAGGCATAAAAACGTCAAAAAACGTCATAGAATAGCAAGGCATAAAAACGTCAAAAAACGTCATAGTATATCAAGGCATAAAAATGTCATAGAATAGTAAGGCATAAAAACATCAACAAACGTCATAGTTTAGTGAGGCATCATATGTCATAAAACGTCATAGTATAGTAAGGCATAAAAACGTCAAAAAACGTCATAATATAAAAATTACAAAAAATGTCATAGGATAGTGTGGCATAAAAATGTCAAAAAACGTCATAGTATTGTAAGGCATAAAAATATCATAAAAAGTCATAGTATAGCAAGGTATAAAAACATCACAAAACGTCATAGTATAGTAAGGCATAAAAATGTCAAAAAACGTCCTAGTATAGTAAGGCATAAAAACGTCAAAAAACGTCATAGTATTGTAAGGCATCATATGTCAAAAAATATCACAGTATAGAAAGGCATAAAAATGTGAAAAAAAACGTCATAGTATAGTAAGGCATAAAAACGTGAAAAAAACGTCATAGTATAGTAAGGCATAAAAATGTCAAAAAACTTCATAGTATAGTAAGGCATAAAAACTTCAAAAAACGTCATAGTATAGTAACGCATAAAAATATCAAAAAATGTCATAGTATAGTAAGGCATCATACGTCATAAAAAGTCATAGTATAGTGAGGCATAAAAACGTCAAAAAACGTCATAGTATATAGTAAGGCATAAAAACGTGAAAAAACGTCATAGTATTGTAAGGCATCATATGTCAAAAAATATCATAGTATAGTAAGGCATAAAAACTTCAAAAAACGTCATAGTATAGTAAGGCATAATATGTCATAAAAAGTCACAGTATAGTAAGGCATAAAAACACCTAAAAATGTCATAGTATAGTAAGGCATAAAAACGTGAAAAAACGTAATAGTATAGGAAGGCATAAAAACTTCAAAAAACATTATAGTAAAGTAAGGCATAAAAACGTCAACAAATGTCATAGTATTGTAAGGCTTAAAAACGTCTAAGTATAGTACTGTATAAAAATGACTTAGTATATCAAGTCACAAAAACATCACAGCATAATAAGGCATAAAAACACCATAGTATATAAAGGCATATAAACATAATTTTATAGTAAGGCACAAAAATGTCATAGTACAGTAAGGCATAAAAAAAAATCACTTTAGTCATGGTAAAATTTTAATGGGATTTTTCGACAGAAATTAAACACATACATTGATATATCCACCATATCATGTTTACTCCTGCTACCAACCTGACTGCTAGCCTGGAGAGTGATGTATCACATTGGAATGATCTAATATTACTTTACTCCAAACTTCCATCCTTAAGCAAACCTACTCCCTTGGCGATCATCATAAAGCGAAAGCTAGTGTTTTCCCTGTCTCCTTTTCGCTGTCATTTTAATTCTTCACTGTCACACAGAGGGTGTAGAATCGAGCGCGTGTCCTTTGCCGTCGTCTCCGCCCGTATTCCTCTACTGTTTTATCTGAGCGGCCTCTTTCCAGCCCACAGCCTCCTCCTGGCGACCTCCTTCTGGCTCCCTGCCAGAGTGCCAATCATTGCATCTGTCTGTCAGCAGAATACCAACTGATTAATGCTTTCACTGCGGCCATTAATAAAACTGCATAGAGGCTGCTCTCTCTAATTGAGAGGTGCAGCTTGGGCTGAATGAGAAGGACATACACAGTAGAAACATGTGAACTTGTGTGTGTGTGTGTACACATCTGTGTGCATGTGTGTGTTTTAGGGGATGAGGGGTGAGATGCTCTCACGTATGACAGCCCATGATATAGTTGCTCTAGTGTAAAAAACAAACTGTACACTCAGTTATTTATGTGAGGGTGCACACAGAATGTTTTATGATTTCATTGAGTGTCTTTTCCTGTCCTGTGTGATAGTAGCTGTTCTCCAGCTTTGATCTTGATATTCTGCACAACAGCAGAATCATTGTGGTGTCATGATAGAGTGCTGGTGTCTAGGCCACTGGCACCAGCAGTGATCCACAGGCACTCTGCTGGACACACCCTGACTACTTGGCTCATTTGTGCCATCCATCTCCCCTCTTCTCATACAGTGAAGGATTCCAGCACTGCAATCATTTGTTCTGGGGATGAAGGGAAAGGATGCACTTCAGTGGCACGTGTCTGAACGTGTAGAAGCATATCTCTAATATGCCCATATAGACATTTAGAGAAAAAATAGTTTCTTATAAAGGCTAAGACTAATGTTAATTTTGTTTACTTTTATTACTTGTATCCCTGTCAGAAAGTCCAGTCCCCTCTGCAAGCTCCTCAGATCTCCTGTCAGTGATGAGCTTCATCTGGAGGGTCTAACACGTTCCATAATGTCCCACCAATTCATACCAGAAGGTGCAGCAGCAAGGACAAGGTCACAAAAGGGCTTGCTACCCAGAAACATGGTTGTTTCAGAAACAGCCATGTTTATGGCTCAAAGACAGCAGCTACAACAGATACAAAATAAAATGTCGTGTTGTTGGTCTCTTCAGGGGAATTGTTGATAGACTGTTGAACACTAACCTTATTATTAATTTCTAAAGTGCTATTTCTGCAAATAGCTGCCAACAAACTGTTATGAGCAGAGACATTGTCCACAAGTGTAGACAGTGTGTAGACATTCACTTTTTGTGATTACCGTATTCCAAAGTATGAGCCTTGGGCTGGTTGACAGCAGAGCACACAGTCGGGTAATTGGCTCCTGTGTGTTTACGAGAGGGGAGTTTTAGCCTTACTGATGGATGGAGTGAACCGGGGGGGTTCACTCTTTTTGAAACTTTTGAATTTTAATTAGTGGCAAGGTAGTGTTTGGTTTAGATGGAGTAATGATTAAAGGAGGAGAGAAGGGAGAAGCTGTCTTTCTGACTGAACCTTACACAGCTTCATGAGACATACTCTATTGACTTACAGTGGCATAGACTTTATTCACTCCTGCACAGCTGAAGAAGCTCCGGAGCCAACTGGCAGAGAGTAGGACAAACCACTGCGAAAGATATATATAGATATCTGCAGAGAGGTCAGACCGCACCATCTTCAACTCTTTATTGACACCTTCAGTTTAAAAATACCACAAATGTCAGCCTTTAAAAAAAAAAAAAAAAAAAATTCAAATCCTCCCCAAAACTGTAACTGTCCGACAGAGCTTACTAGCCACACCGGGTGCGTTGGCATCAAGGTTTATTATCCTTTATAATGTACAATATACAAAAATATAGGGTACCAAAAAATTCACAGTGTCTAAAAGGCAGTGATTACAGTCTACATGACAGGTCTAACAGTACACCTGGTAAGTTGCATAGAAGGGCACAGAGCCTCACATCGCAGGGGACAGAGCTCATAATTGACCAATCAGACGGCAGGCTTTCACACCAGGCCAATAGAGGGTTAGCTTTGATCAAAAAGCCGACTTCTGAATTCTGAATTCAGAAGCTGTCTGTACTATTTGATACTCTCTCATATTATCAGTGCTATGCTGAGTTATTTTCAGCCGGAGGTTCATGTGTCTCTCTGGAAATTTGATGTTTGAGCAGCTGGGAAAGGTCGTAAGCCACAGGCAGTTGGGTCACATTGTGGAGCTCTGTCCCCAAACAAACCTCATGGTTGGTGTGTACTTAGCTGCTGCACTTTTTTTTTATTTTTTTTAAACAACTATAAGGCTTTTTTTTAAACAAACAGTGTTAGCTATACAATATACAGATACATTTACACGATCCTCTTCAGGGTCATTAGATGGGCTGCAGAAGGCTGTCGCTCCTATATACAGATAGAGCTCTCATCTCGTGCATGTACAGTAGCTGATGTGAAAAGCATTGCTGGGTTAGCATTCATCGATCAGGCAATAATAATAAAATATAGCTGTGAAAATGCCCTTTTATAAACCAAGCTCTGACTATAAATAGAGTCTGTTCCACCTCTGTGGGAACCAGAGGTGCGATGCTTTAACTTACAATGATTAACATCTCATACATGAAATATAGAAAAACCAGTAGAGTGCCTGGAGTGTCAGTGACAGAATGTGGAAACAAAATGCACCAAAGAATAAAACAAAAACAAAACAAATGTCTTCTCATATATAGTCATATGTATGAAAGCATTTACATTGTACAAAATACAGTTACACCCCTTTGCTCATTCAGGCATACAGACACACATAGAGTACATGTGTTTGCATGTACACACATCTACACACACATGCACTCAGTTTGATCTTCACACAGGCAAACTTCTAAGCAAGCATAATTTACTTTTTTTGTGTTTTTTTGTTCTTCTTTTTCAAGCAGGGCCAAATAGATGTTTTGTTACAATAATTTTTTTTTTGTAAAAACCATATCAGTAATCTTTTTCTTCGTGTTAACATTTCAGGTATTGAAGATGCGACAAACTGTTTAAAAAAAAAAAAAAAAATCAAGAAAGCAAAAGGAATGTGTTCGTTCATTGAAGTGAAATTAGAGAAACAACAATTAATCAGCTATATCTTATTCAACAAAATATGTCCTCCTATGCTACAGCTCATCTGAGCATAAAACAATTATCTTAAAAAACAAACGCTAAAAAAAAAGAAAAAAAAAAAAGAGAACAAGTGCCAGTCTACTAGCTTATTCTACCATCATAGAAAACCCAATCCAGTTGTTCAGCACACTGGCCATATTTGATATGACCACCGAGCTATTTAACACTCAGTAGAATTGATGCATCCTTTGGAGAATCAATTGGAGAATCAATCAATTCTCTTTCAGAAGTCTTTATTGTTCTTGGGAAAAAATGAAACAGAAGAAATAGAAAGGAAACAAACCTCGCCCCTGCCCTCTATTGCATACAGGCACCCAAGGCATTCCCAAAGCTTTATGTACATTTCAGACCGCGTCCCACAACCCCCCTTGCTTCGACTCTACGAATGAACGTCCTTGTCCGCAAAAGGCGTGACTCCGATCACAGGCAGATTTTAGAGATTATTTCTCTCCACCTCAGGCTGATGTTTAGCGTTGCGACTCCTCCAAACATCCATTCAAACACTAAATCGACTCTGAAGTTCTTATCTTTTCTGTCACGTGAAATTCCAACAATGCGGGGTGTGCATCCGCTCCCGAAGAACCAAGCTGATATTGATCTCTAATTTATTTCATCATCGACTTCATTGAGTTTTCTCTTTTGTTGTTGCTCTCTCGTGCCGTGCTGTGTGGCAAGGATGTAATGATATGCGCTGTTTGTTCTCAGTAACTGCTTTTGTTGTCGAGGGACTCCAAGTTCATTACAGGCTGAGAATGGGGCTTGAAATGGAGAGGCGTAAAGCGGTGACCCAATTCCAGTGAAATGGATTTTTTTTTTTTTTTTTTAAATGTTCTGTTCTCGTTCTTTTCTGCAATTGTGGATTCTAGACTCAGCACCTGCGCTGAGGTGTTCAGGTCACATTAATCTGTCTAAAGCCATGACTCATCGTTTTCCACTGGATCCCCACATGAAGACGAAGCTCCGGGTTGACACTGCTTTGTCAAGTCAGGCCCTTACAATAACACCCCCCGAGCTGGTTGCATCAGTCCCTGACTGCACCAGGACATGGGTATTGTTTTCCAAACCCACGTCTTCTAATGGAAAGTTCCAGAAACGCCCTTGAAAACACAAACCCTACCATGCGGAAGAGACTACGGGAGTGAGGAGAGGGGCGATGGCGAACGGAGGAACCTCTGGCTCTGAGAAACATTTCAGTTCATGTCGGTTCAGTTATGTCACCATGGCATTGGGGTGGTGTTCGTTTGGGGCGGCGGCAGGGGGGGCGGGGGAGCGGGAGAGCCAGTTGTGGGGCGTGTCTCAGCTGTTGTTGCTGTGGTTGTAGGTCCTGCATGGCGAAGGGGAGGAGTTGGGCTGGTAGTCGAACTTGCCGAGCGCTGTGGGATAGTAGGTGGTGGTGTAGACGTTCGTCTGCTGCAGCGGTGTTGGGTAGAAGTTGGATCTTTCATCTGGCAGCAAGTTGTTTTTGTTCAGTGTCTGGAATGACAGCAGAGAAAAAAAGTTGGATTAAACTCTCCCACTCTTACAGCTTATCCATCACATGTAATATTCATGAATATTTTCAAAAAATTGACTGAATTAACTCTGACGAGGAAAACATATCTGTCCTGCTAAAAGATTTTCTGCGTCTAATCGAGTTTATTAAGTTTGTCTTTAAGGAATAGCTCTAGATTTTTAATTTTTGGGACTTTGGACAGGCTAGCTGTTTTCCTTTATGCTAAGCTAACTGTCCACTTGCTGTAGCTTCATATTAACCATACAAGAAAGCGAATAAGCGTATTCCAAAATGTTGAACTGTTCCTCTAAAATAAAACCTGCCAAAGCAACAAAATACTTCAACCTGTTTCCAATGACAATCAGCTGTCACGTATTTCCTAAAATATCTGCTTATTCTAATTTAAGATACCAGTCTCCTCTACAGTCACATCCCGCCTCCCCCAAGAAACCAAAACTTAAAAAACAAGATATTCTATTTAAGTCATTTACCTAATTTATGTGCACTTGTTTCATTTCAGCTGAGTGTGAGAGTCTCTACTGCGTTTTGCTGTCATTTACGGTCACGCACAGTCTCCTCTCCTCTGCTTTCTATTTCACCGTGTGTGTGTGTGTGTGTGTGTGTGTGTGTGTGTGTGTGTGTCTTCTCCCCACACACAGCAGAGGAGAGACAGGTTGACAACTCGTTACGTTAAGTGCAATAAAAGCTTTCCAACAAGTGTTAGAGAACCAAAGATGGACAGACACCGACCCCAAACGTTTGAAAGTCAGGCCCAAAATATGTTTTTTAAATGCACTCAATCTGGCGAGGGTGTCTGCTGCTGATGGCAGGGAGGCTGGTCTTGGCCCTCGCACTCACAGCTCTCCTGCTGTTGCAGCTACAAAGCAGCCACCCAAGGGAAACACTGGATACAGACTCTCATTTCAGGAAAATCCTGTAAACAAGGGCGAGGGTTGGGTTTTTCATTGGAAGATGTTTTCAGTTATTATCTGAAAATAAAGTTTTGAGGACTTAATTATAGCCAGAACTGATAGAGATTGTTTACAGTGTGTTTTATTCTTGCCCTGCAGATGAATAAAATACCTGCACTAGTGTTGAGGTTATAGCTTGTGTGCTGCAAGTGTATTCATAACCAAAGCAAACCAATTGAACAAATTTAATTTAGTTCATGTCAAGCTTACTCAATACACTAATATACGAGATGGAAGGAATTCACTGCAGCTCTCTTAAATAAAAACAAGTCTAAAACCCACATTTTATTCTAATGCAATTGCTGAGTCTTGGTAAAAGCTGAACATAAGGTGAAACACTTTCCAGGGGAAGCATTAGACTAATGTAATCCATCTGAATAGCTCTAGGGACTGAGGCAGGAAGATAATCAGGTTAGAGTCGGTGAAATACACAACGCTGGGCATCATAAATTGGCCTGGAGGAGAGGGAACCTGCTGGATAAACAGCGCTGTAGTGGAGCACAGTGACATCGGCTGCAGATCCAGCATAGGCTGGCCGCCCCCTCTGGTCATTAAAGCTAATGAGTTCAGGCTCTCAACACCACAGCGGCTGTCAGCGCTGTGTCCACACACCAGCAACAACAGCGGCAAGGACAGCAAGTGTCAGGAGGCTGACGCGATCAAAAAGACGGGGACGGGTCGTTGTGGTTAGGCACCATGTTCCTGCCACGCTTTGGTAGGATCTTTAGATACGGCTTCATTGATAGCAAAGGTTAAGATGAATCCCTGCTGGCACTTGATAGCTGATGTCAGACACCGAAAATAGCTCTGGGTTAAAACAAATGCAGGGGGTGCCATTTAGAAGATGAAATGCAATCCAGAAAGTGCTGTTTGAATAATACGTCCATAAAGTGAAGGCCTATCAGCTGCCAAAACACCACACAGCCGTTTATAATATCTAAGACAGGATTTTACAGAAAAGTTCACAAACACAGTGACACTAATTTTATTTCATACACCTTGATGATTGTGGGGTAAACAGTAGTCTACCAGCTAGTGTTCATTTCATTAATGTGAATCGTGATGAAATACATTCGACCTCTTTTCCCCATGATGAAGCAGAGAGTCCCCGGTTCGACTCCCGCTGCATGTTGTTCCCTTACTCCCGCCCTGAGTTTCCTCTCTATCTCGACTGGTTCTAATAAAGGCAAAAATGGCCAAAAAATGACTTTAAAAAACAAAAATGGTGACAATATCAATCGAAATCTCTATATTCATTGATGAAAAAAGAGGAGACATAATTACACAATGACATAATCCAAATGTCGTTTGAATGACTGCACTATACATTTCTCTTGTGCATTCAAACATCCTCCCAGTAACCCTGCACACCAGCAGCGCATCGCCAACAGCACCAGCTTGCACCCAGCCACCGTATGGACTTTTAACAGCACAGCTTTTCTCTTTAACTCAGGCTTTCTGTCAAATATCCTCAAGCTCAGCGTGATATAACCCTGATGACATCATCAGGGTCAGTGAAACAGTGTTTTCACTTCCTGTTTCACTTCCTGATCCACAGTATTAGTTTAACATAACATGAAGCCCCACAGACTCTAAATGGTTCTGTTAACTGTATCGTTGGATCAGGAAGCTGTTAAACATCAAAAAACACCTTTTCACCCAAAATGCAGTTTTGCAGAGGAAGCCATGACAATCACCTAACAGTGCAGTCTGAGATGCAACAAGTGTGTAAGGCGCGATGGTTTAGTGTCAACAGGAAATGTGATGTCGTCTCCTGATAGGCATGTTCACTATGTGTCTGAAAGCGATGTCAAAACATCTGTTTGTTATATCGTTTCGTGATCTGAGCTGCTCTGTGATCACAGAGACTCAGCAGCGAGGGCGACCTGTCCAACACTTTCAAGGTAAGACGGATGCAGTTGCTGATTTTGGATGATGTGACCGAATATAAGAGAAAGAAATGAATCACTGTGCTGCTTCTGAAATGCAGAATAATATATTTTGGAGTATCAAGTTCAACTTGGGAAAACAACGTGGGCAACAGTCATGAGACAAAAGTGGTTGGTGTAAGATCAGAGAATTTAATTAACTTAAATCAGTGATTAGGAGAAAAAAGCCTGGAGCGTCCATGCTGACAAAAAATGAAATGGTGGTGACAAAGATCAAACTCAACCCAGCTGTTTATCACAAGCTTGCTTTGAAGCACTTTACAGTGACAGGAAAATCAATCATTTCCCTGAATCAGCGATCGGTTAGGGAGCAAACAACAGAAATTGTGGAGAACAGGACACAACTTTGCACTGAAAGTCTGTGAATCTCCGGTGAAAACAGTTTCTTGACTTGCTGTAAATGTGAATGCACAGTAGAGCGATAGCAGAGGGGAGGTCAAGGGCTGACTAATGCTTTAGAAAGTTAATGGGGCCCATTAATAAGGACTTGGTTTGTGGGCAGGTAGAAAGGCTTAAAGCCTATAAGTTCTGTATAAGAGCAAGGAGGAATAAAAATGAACAGTAATTCATCTTCTGTGGTTAGCGCTCTATTGAGATAAATGCATGAATAAAGGCTCTAAATAAAACATGAATCACATTCACTGCCCTTGAATCCTCAACATTAACATTGGGTGTGTTTGTGCATGTGAGTAAGACCAGGTAAACAGTCCCTTTTACTTTCATCTGTTAAATATTTAGAAACGAAGCCCCTCTGATGATCACGTACCTTGAACTCCATGGGCGTGTACTTCTCGTTCTTTGGCGTGGTGTTGCCCTTATAGTTGAGGTGGTTCGGGGTGGTGGGGTGAATGACGGCAGACTCCTGCGAGGGCTTGTGGAAACGTTGACAGTAGACGTAGATCAGGAAGGACAGCAGCCCCGCCCCGAGGAAACAAGACACACCGGTGGCGATTAGGTGGATGGAGGTGAACGCTGGGAAATGAAGCAGATACACGGGGTGTCGTTAAAGCGTCAGCATACAGTGCTGCATTGTGAATGTGATAGAAGATTAAATGGACAGTTTATAATTTTTAATTTACCATCATTAGTTGACGACTCATTCAGTTGAGTTTCTCCTATGATACTGTTTGTGTTATTAGAAATGAATGTGCTTTTGTTATGCATTGAGGAAGCCCACTGTTCATGCTTTAGGAGGTCCGGGTTCAGAGGTTAAGGAGACGTCTGTATGTATGTATGTATATCTTGTGGGTGTTGTAATCATAAGCTGATATGTAGCGTTCATTTCTTTGTCCCTTGCTCTATGAAAGGCTCAGCCCGACTCTGTACTGTTGGGACAGGGAATGATTAAACTTGCCAACTTTGTGTCAGTCTTTTCCCCTTATTGATCAATAATAATCTTTTTTATTAATCTCTGGCTCGATCAGCGTCTGTGTCCAGTGCTTTAACCAAAACTCCACTACATTATTCTCTTTTGAAAAAACTTGTTTCTTGTACAAGATTTATCACAATCCTCACTCTGAATTAGATTAAGACAGATCTTAAATAGGCAATACAATATCCGGTGGCTTAATGGTTAAGACACCATATAATCCTAACGTTACTCCCTCAGTTTAATTCAAACATCTGTTGCATGTCATATCTCTCCACCCTCCACATATTCTGGCTTTATTTACACTGTAAGCTGTCCAATAAAGGAAAAGGGAGGAAAACAAGAAAGTAGAACCAATAATTAAAAATTCACTACTTCACTCAAAGTCTCTTCCAACACTTGATTAAATTATCGGGTCGTCACTGTTCTTGGCTCCCAATTTTCACCCTGGAAACATTGTCAAATGCTCCAAAAATCAGACTCTGAACAAATTTAGCTGAGAAACGAGCCTTTGCAGAATTATTCATACAGGTGGACGGCTCAGGCCAATATTACCTGGCACTCCTCAATATTACTCTGTTGGTAACGCTCATGCCAACGTTGTTTGCCGTCACAGCTTTCGCTAAACAAAAACCTCGTCCAAGTTTTCTATTCGGTTGAATAAACCAAAGCGTAACGCTCATGTATGTGTTTAAGGGGGGGATTAGTTCTCTCAGCAAAGTCCTTGGATTCTTTCACTGCTCCTTCAAAGAGCCGCTTCAGTATGAGTGGCCAGTTCTCTGACGCAAGTGACTGAGCTATTAGATAGTTAGGTTAAACCTAACCTCTTTCTTTCTTCTTATGATGGAATACAGCAGTGACTTTACAAGGGCTATGACATTGGCATCTCTTTTTTGTTGATCTGTCTTTTCAAGGACAGGGATGTGCACTTGGGTTTGTACTTTTGGTTTTGTATTACCGATCAGTAATTTATGACGATGTGAGTCAGGCATTTCTTTATAGTTATTCAACCTGCGGCCCCTTCCCGTTTCTTTCCGCCTCCTGATTGTTAGAGTTTTGCACAGACTGAAATAAACACATGCACGAAGATGCACATATAAATGTATGAAAACTCACATCGTGGACAGACATCTGTGGAGACATACAGGGGCATAAAAACAAACAAAAACCCTAACGTGCACACAGAAACAAAGCGAAGGCAGCTGTTAATCCACTTACCTCCACAGTGTTTGTCCTTATCAAAACCAGATGCAGGGAGAATGACTGCAGAGAGGAGAGGAACACAGGGTCAGACACACACATGCACACACACACACACACATGCACGCACACACACATACACAGTCCCTGGAGAAACAGCCTTCAGAACACAACAACCACCGACTGTAACACCAGGAGAGTTGACACATGGAGAAACAAAAACAGTGAATGAGAAATTGAAATGTTATTTAAAATGTTATGCAAACGGTCCACGGTGATTTATTTGTTTCGGTGAATTCCACAACCGTTGAGCTCTGCTCCGTCGTACTGAAACTCTCTAGCGGCTGTTAGAGACACTTGACGTCAAGACAATAATTTACATCTCCAACACATCCTGTCCTAACATATCCAAGAAGGTAAGAAGGAGGGAGCAGGGAGGGTTGGTATGTGTGTGTGTGTGTGTGTGTGTGTGTGTGTGTGTGTGTGTGTGTGTGTGTGTGTGTGTGTGTGAACAGTTTTAATTGCAGTGCCACATCTCCTGATTAATTTTTTGGCCTAATTCTTCAGCTTCCACAGCCGCCTCCCCTCTGCCAGTGACCTTAACAAATCCATCCATCGCCTCATTGAAATTTGCACTGAAATTAGATGTGATTTGGTGTTGTGACAACCCATTAATATTAATCGCCTTCGTCTGGACTCATTAGGGAGTCTGAGTGTGGAGAGGCCGGCTCTGGCAGGCCATGAAAGATCATTTCAGCAGAAACTTTCTGAAATCGTCATCAGCATAACAAGGTGCGCCGGGGCCAACGGGGTCAACTGCTAACTTGTTGGATTCACATGGACTTAATTATCGTTAATTAACAGAAGCAGATGAGTTTAGTGCACAAACAGGCTACACACACGCACACACACACAAGCGACTGGGTGTTTGTGTGCGTGGACGTGAGTGGATAGGGATGGTGAGGATGATGATTATGCTGACACTCAATGACTATGACACTGTGTAAATATTTGACAATGACAGACGAGGTATCGCAAAAATCACAAGCTGCTGCTGCTGCTGCTTCTGAATGATGCTAAAGGAGGACGCAAGGATTGTGGGCTGAGCCTGAAGCTCCTCCCAGAATTACACGGTCTGACCTCACAAAGTCGTCAAACCTCTGATGGATGATAAAGCAGTAAAAAAGTTTGATGATAACCTGATGTGTGTTTACTTCTTGTTTTAATCGCTTTGCACAGTTAAAACATCAGTAAAAAACTAGTGCTGGAATTATTAGGCAATAAATTGACTAGTTGATCGTAGGGTTGGGTGATAAATCAGCACTATTTTTTAATTTTCAGTGGAATTATATTGGATCATATGATCTTATATTATTGTTCTAATCATTCTCGTCCAACGTAATTATTCCTTTGAATGATATAAACCCCTAACCCTTTCCAAATGTTGTTCAAAATGACAGAGCAGGTTTCTGTTTGTTTTTTCAACTGTTTACTTTTGTTGTCAACAGTTTTCTTGTCCCTCGGATGACAATCTGTATTTTTGAAAAGGCGAACAAGCCCAAGCACAATGTGTACTTTGCTTTCCACACTGAAAGTACAAGCTTACGTGTTTCTATTTGAAGGTGTCATAAACTAAAGGCAGCGTTAGCCTCGAGGTTAGAGAAGGGAGCTTGTGACCGGAAGATCCCTGGACCAGAAAAGTGAAAAGGCGATGCTTGCCTTCCCACATAAACATCACTGTGGTGCCCTTGAGCCCATCTGCTCCAGCAGAGCTGCTCAGTGGCCGGCAGGTGTGAGCAGCTTTCAGGTGTGAATGTGTGTAAGTGAGTGAATGTGATCAGGGTGTTCCTGTAAAAGAGGTTGCCTCTCAGCAAAAAACGAAAACAAAGCCAAGCTAAAAGCATGATAAAACAAATGGAAAGCATGCAGGGTATTTCAAGATATTCAGGGCTGCAAAGGTCTCACACAAGTCGTCAACGCAACATTGTGCCAAAAGAACATCGCACTAGAGGAATTCAACCTTGACCTCCCATGAAGGAGGCTGCACATGCACGTTGTGTATCTGAGAGCTGACTGACTCACCAGGTATTTCATTGCAGTCTCTGCGCTGAGTGCTGTTCCCCACACAGGGGGTGTTGCCCTGAGCACCACACACCCGACTCCTCATCTGCAAGCCTGAATCATCACAGGCCGACCACAGCGACCAGGCCATCCAGCCACCTAAACACAGAAAAAAGAACAATCAATACAAACCCAGACAACCAGAAGGCCGCACCAAACTCAGACAGCCTGGAAACCAACGCGCCCACCCAGGCTGTAGCCACCCGCGGCCACGAACCCTTCCTGGCCAGCCAAACGGCCCCAAACACACCGAAAAGTGTTTGTGATGTAAACAGGATTGGAAGAGTAAACCCGTGGAGAGTTTGTTTAGTGCATAGCGGAGATGTTTGTCTCCTGAGCCAAGCTTTAGTGCCGTTTCCCCGCAGCAGGCAACCGAGCAGTAAACAAAGGCTGCTACCCAAGAGGAAAGAGAAAATTCCCAACTCTCCGGTCCTCCCTTTGAACCACATACTCGCTGCATTCTTTCACCCTGTATTTAAAAGCACCGGAGTGGAGGGAGCGCAGGCTACTGCAATGAAAGGCTGATGAAAAGGCTGGTTTGTTATTCAGGGTGCTCTCAAGTGTGCAGTTTTGGCAGAGAGGGCCAGAGTAGAGCCACAGGACAGGCCTCTTTTACCTTCCCTATCAGTCTGGTGCTCAGCGACAGGCTGCTCAGTCTCCACCACCTGTTCCCTTCTCGCGGCACAACCATCTAGACACACAAAACACACAGTCCACCTCAAACATGTTTAATAACCGTGCATCACTACAGCCCATTTTAATTGCTTCATTTATTCCCATTTATTTTGGTCACCCAGACGACCTGCATATTCGCACATGTCGAGTCAGAAGGAACGGCGTCAGGCCCGAGGCTCCTCGTTAGTATTCTGTCCCCACAGTTCCTCCTGCTGTCCTCCATTACTGGTGGACACTTTAATCAAATGACCTGCAACAGGGGCATCAAATATCCCTGTGACTGACAGCCAGCTTGCCTCTAATTACACATGCAGTGGCACCAGGAGGACCCCCGATAGATGACTGATGTCGTGCCCGTCAATAATGTACGGGACAAGGAGACAGATCGGGGCTGGAGAGGTTGTTAGCAGACAGTCGATCGGCGCAGGCCCAAAGGGATGTGTTGGTCAACGTCAAACAGGAAAACATTAACCTGATAAAGGAGCCTGATTAGCATCTCGACAAAAGGAGGAGAAAAAGACAGAAAGCCATTTACCTTTCTTTGTAATTACCAGGACGGCTGACTGTAAGCGTTACTCTCCCAGTGAATGACAGCTGGGCTGATTCAATATGAAAAGCAGCTGAGGAAAACCACAGTTAAGGGGAAACTACCATTTAATTCAGGCAGAAATCATCCGCATCACTGCACGCACCCACACACGCACACACACAAACACACACACACACTTTCAAAGATATACGTGAACACCCCATGGATATTTGCCACGGCCGTTTTTTGTTTTCCATCAAAATGAATAAAGAAAGAAAGAAAGAAAGAAAAAAAAGATGAAAATCACACTGGTGACAAAACGTTGAAGGCTGTTTGATATTAAACTCTAGACTCTTTATTATGAGTTCTGATACTGGACTTTTTTCTCCTCCCGGATTAGCAGGCAGATCTCTCATGAATATTTCAGTGTCCTTGAACGAGCAAAATGGGAGTAGACGGGAGGGGAACATGGAGGGCGTTGTTATACATCTCACATCTCATCATCACATGATGTGAGACTTTGGGCTAACGTCCAAATCCAAAAAAAATTAACACCATTAGAACATTAAATTTTATTTCAACCCGACTGTAGCATAAGCCACCTGCTGTTTCATGTTTTATCATACGTTAGTTATGTTGTTAAAGGATCAGTTTATACAAATGACTAAAATACATTTACCTGCAGTGGTTTCTTGATAGTTTTGTTTTTAATTTTCAAGGCTTTAAGATATCCACTTCTGATATTTTGGTCTCCTTCCAACAGAGGTAAAAGAAATTACATTTGTTGAAAAATTCCATTTAAATAAAATTTAAAAGCAAGAAAAAAAAATGTTGCACTTAAACTGGAGCATGTGGACTCAACATAGGTCGTAGGTCTGGAACAATGGCATAAAAGTTCCCTGCCAAATAAAGAGTTAACAAAAGCTGTTTTTGTTCGTTTTGCAAACTTTAGAGAATAAATGAGTTAACAGATTCTTTCATATCACTCCTGTTTTTCACTAATTGTTCTGTTAATCATTGTTCTGTTTATAATTGTTCTGTTAATAAATCTATTTTGGTGCAAAAACTTGAAAGTTAGACATAAACTCGATACTGTGTTTTTGCTTTTTACTACCAACATCAAACACACACTTTACATTCACAGACTTTTGAAAACTTCAGATGAGTCATGAGATTTCCATATGGTTGATACATCACAAGTGCCTCTCTTTTTAAACCTTTCTAGAGAGGTTGCCATGGCGCTCAGAGCTGCAGCAGCAGCAGCAGCAGCACAGCGGGAAAAACACGGTGGGAGGATGGGTTGTTCTCTCAGCAGGACTCTGTTTATCTTTTTCGTACATCTATGACCTGGTTTATTCAGTGGGCAAAGATGGAGGAAGCAATTTAGCAAATGGGACAACACAGAAATGACACGGTGTGGGAGATGACTGCCTGCCTGCCTGGAGGTGTGATGAAAGCACACCAAGCTATGGTGGCATGACAGGGTTAGGTTCTGAATTTATGTGCGACCTTACCATCGCAGGTGTGTGTGTTGCACAGGGCCTCTTCTGTGTGCAGTCCTATGCAGATGTCCCCTCCGTTGGAAGGCACAGGGCTGTTGCAAGAGCGCGTGCGTTGGTAGTGACCGCCGCCACAACCCACCGAGCACTGAGACCAGGACGACCAGCAGGACCACGCACCTTTCACTGTAACGCACACACGTACACGTTACAGAACATAATCCCATCCTGCCTTTGTAGATGTGATGAGACACACACTAATCCAAACTATCCTGGCTGCCAGTTAAGACTAATGTTCTTCTTAGTGGCAGACGCTATCAGGAAAAACATTTTCTTCAGTAAGCCTGGATTGATTTGGGCTCAGTTTGAATGTCACAATGACTTAAGACTTGGCGGCTGTGATGCTTGACTTCCTTAAGACTTCAAAGAAAAAGAAACATTCTTAAGTTCTTAAGTTTTGACCTATTAAATCCCAGAACAATAAAAACATCTTTAATATCTAAATATTTGGCCAATTTAAAAGACTCTAAGCTATGTGAAAAAAAAACTCTGTTAATACAAGTAACATTTCATATTGGTGGCCAGTATTTACAGACTTGCTCATGAAGACTTGTGACAAGACTCTGAGACCTGAACCTGCTCTGCTGGTATCTTTTCGCTCTGTGTTATTTGCCGGTTGCACCAGCTGAATGTTCCCCAAGGCTGCTAGTAAAATGTGTTTTTACCCTGAGGCAGAATTTATATCTGTTGCACCACCCGGGCACCTTAACGTGTTTTTAAATATTTAGATGTTGTTCAGACCTTTATCAGGTCAAATAAAAACTGTTCATTCACAGATTTTTTTTTTTACTTGCCTTCTCATGCTTGTTCATGTGAAATCTGATCACACGATTTTCATTTTAAACACATTTTTCATTCATGTTTGTCTTACTGCGCCCTGCACACAATGCAATACACAATACATTTTGTATTTCATATATTTTACCACTTAGTTTTCCACAGTTGCAATATCTTTTTGAGGTTTAGCTCTCTTGCTGATCATAGTCTACTTTGCCTTTGCCGTGTCCTGTCATTACTGTTGCATTTATTTAGTCTTTCCATGGGGACCGTTAATGTTTAATCTGATCTAATCAGAGGAGCATGACCGACTAATTGACTGGCTGGTTGAATGGCTGATGTCTGTCTGACTGACAGAGAGAAGCAGCGTTGCCAGGTAACGTCACAGCGCTGCAGAAAACTCCATTAGCTGAGTGGATTAGTGTGACATAGAGGCAGGAAGCAGGCTGTGGCCACTTAACTCTGACTAGCTCTCACAGCCAGCCACCGCTCTGCCCGACTGACTCTCTGACTAACTGGCTGTTTACCTGGCTGACTGGCTGAGTGTCTGACTCACTGAATTACTGAGCGGCTCACTGACTACCTGACTGACATACTGTTTTTATAGCTATTTGCCTGTCCTCCTGCTCAGAATAATGAAGTCAGAACGTGGTCAGAGTGGAATGCCTCTCGCTGTGTTTTCACCTGGTGCTAGCCAGACACCTGGCTTGTCATATCCATAGACTGTGGGTCATATCAGACACTAGGGTTAGGGGTGACGTTAGGGGGTGAGAGATGAAACCCAGTGCTTGTTTCAATTACACCATCTGTATTGATTGTTTTCACAGCAGAATGAATCGAAAGTCTAGCGACAACTTATAATCAACTCTCAAAGCGAACAATACATTGTTTCAAAACCAAAGACTCACAACATTATCAGGAGAGAACTAGGCTCCTGTCGTCAGAGGACACACAAATATGAATCTGTCGAACAATGAATTGCATTGTGATCTCTTGCATACTAATTAGGTAGAGTTAACATGTTCTGGCACTGGATCACAGCCACAACTACAGCTCCATTTCCAACCTTCATGTGTTTGTTTGGCCGCCTCCAAACAACAGCTGTAGAGACTTGAGACTAGACCTGACTGACTTGTCTCCTCTAGCTGAAGTCGTAACTCACACTTGACCTGAACTGACTCGGATTGACTGGAGACTTAATGTGTATTGAGCTGTGAATTGAGACTTGAGTCTTGGCTCGGACTGACTTGATGCTTGACGAGGAAGTGACTCGGAATGACTTCAGACGTGACTTTGACTTGTCCTGAATGACTTGAAAATTGATTTGAACTGAAGTTAGACTTGAGACGGGCTTCGTCAGCTGACTCGAGGCTTGACTTTGACTTGCTTTGAAAGATTTAGAATAACTGTGTTGATCTGATGTTTACAGGGTTTTTAATTGCACTCCTGAAGAAGAACTGCACCTTTGCAGTTTGCTAATGTACACTTGAAGTGACATGAGGCTGGCTTTGTTAATACTTCAGATAGGACTTGAACTTCACTCACAATAAGTACTTACGGACAGCTCTATAGTATAGTGGTTGATTTAAAACCAAGCCATGTTGAATACTGAATTAATAATTACCTTAAATATGAAGTCTGCAGGGACAGTGTTGCTCGTTTGACATTATGCCGTGGAACTGGGGATTCAGAATACAGACCTAACTTAAAGAGCTGCTTTTAGGTCACAACTTCTTGTAATGAAACTCATAATTGAATTCAGGCCACTTGTGACTTACCAACTAACTCAATGACTCTTTGTCTTACACACTCACTCACTCACAAACACACACACACACTCAGAAACCTGCTTCCTTCGCACATGCACTACCACGCATTTCAATCTCCTCTGCAATTTGTTTTATCTCCATCCTTCTCTCTGATCTCATCATCAATTGCTATTTCACACTCATTCTCTCTTTTGTCACTGGCCTCGTCCTTCTCACCTGCGTGTCTACCTGAGACAGACGCTTCCAGACCGGCTGCACTTGTGACACTGATTGCAAAAGGCTTCCTGATTGGCCGTCTCGCCTGGGCTTATTTAGGTTCTACGTGTCAGTCGCTAAGCAAACCAATAAAGATTTTCATGTACAACAACTGACATTTAAATACACTACAGAATGAATCATTAATTCATAAGGTACCAGCCATGACTATTTAAGGCGACCTCTTAAGAGGAGTTCAGCCCTCGTGTGTGCATGCCTGTCCTCGGTCTGGTTTAATAAGTGTAGCCTGTCAGTGCAGCAGCCTGTGGTCAGCAGAGTTTTAGGTCAGCTGATTATGGTTTGATGAGTAGTTTGAAATAGACAACTTCATTTGTTCAAGGACTCTCCCTGCACTGCTGCTGCTGCTGGTAACCATTAGCTAATGAAGCTAATGATCCACTATGCAGTATTTTACCATTGACCTCCCTCTGTCTCTGTCTCTACTTCTGCCTCAGTGTGCATGTCTTTTCTTTATGAACCCATAAGATACTCCAGAGGTCAACTAACAGACTTCCTGCATTCATGTTGCATGGGAGAGTAAAAAAACAAACAGCACATGTTTTGTTTGTATCATTTTGCAGACTTTGGTGCCAGATATGCACTTTAGGTAAATTCTTTCTTATCTTGCCAATTTAAAGCTGGAGATATTTGTTGAAAATCTTTATTTGATTTATCTGATTTTAAAATGTATTCTATGCTTCAATAGACATATATTGTGCTGTACTATATTAAAGAGATCATCACCTGTTATCCATTAGATAAAACATGACAGAAAAGGTGCCATCAGCAGCCTTAATGACTGTACTTGTGTTTTCTTTTATTCTTCTTTAAAAATGTAGAGATTTTATGCCCCCGTATCTAAAAACGAGGTTTTCTGCTCACAGAAGAAAACACTGTTCACCGCAGCTGGCAGTAAACAAGGTCATCTTGCTTCAAGCACAGGTCAGAATAGAAAGTGAGGAGACAAATGTTGAAAGGATGCACATATGGTGTTCATTGTACGAGTCCTTTAAAGTAAATAAAAAGAAAAATGAATTGTGAAACTACAGTGTTTTTTTTAGCCCAGATTTTTGTATTATTGAGCAATTTGTAACTGATTTTCAAAAGAAAATCTAAATAAAAAAAGAATATTTGTTTTCTCCCTTTATTCTAAATGAGCCCTAAGTAGTACTAGTCATGTAGACAATGGTTTTTGGTGTGTCTTCGCTCACCAGGACATGCCTGGACATTACAGTCCTGGTACTCCACAGGCGAGCCACGGCACGCAACAGGAGCACTCTTCCCCTCCGGCCCAGCACAGGTTCGCCGACGGGTGCGGTAACCTTTGGCACAGCTCTGTGAGCAGCTTGACCAGGTCTCCCATGATGACCAGCCAGCGCCCGCCACTCTCACCACCGGTGTCTTCAAGAGCTCCTCGACGAGGGCTGGTGAGAGAAGAAAGCCGGGAAAAGAAAAAAGAAAAGAAAGGTTCCAGGTTATATTAAAGTCACAAAATATATTCAGTGCTGGTCGACCAAGAGTAAAGAATTTAAAGAGAGATATGAAGCATGCAAATTCTTTGAGTGTAAGTCTCACAGAGTATATGACTTTGCCAGCAGGCAAATTTCTCTCTCTGTCCTTCTCTCAAACTCTATCTGTGTCTCTCATGTCGGCGTTTCATCAGTTTGTCAGAGTCGATGCGGCCCCCCAGGAGGCTGACAGAGGGGGGGGGGGGCAGGTAATCGATTCAGGACAGGGGGGCATGAAAAAGCCACCAGCGGAGAGCAATGGATTATGACCCTGTGTAGCTGTCTCAGTGTTAATGTGTGTGTGTGAGTGCTGGACTGTGACCCCTTCACTAACAGCATTTAGGGAGGCTAACAGGTCTACAGGAGAGCCCTTTCAGCATGTCACGCTCCAACTGGGAGAAATGCAGGAGAAACGCTGCTGCCTCCTCACTGTCTTCATACAGTGGCTATTTTGTGGTGTGTGTGTGTGTGTTTGGTAAGTGTGCAGTGCTGTGTGTGTCTTTGAGTGAGTACACATAAACACACAAACACACAGATAGCAGATTATCATCCTATTGAAAATTCCCCACACATGCACTAAAAAGAAAACATCTTTCCTGTCTCTGCACATTTTCTTTTGTATCGACTCCCACTTAAAACTCAGATAATTATAGTTAAAGGGAAAATCCACACAGAATACATATTATTATTTATTCCCATATAAATGAAGGCAGGCTGCTGTGTCCTCAAGGTGGATATTGGAGCATTAAAGTTGAACTGACTATGTCATCAAGTGACTTTAACATTCAGTTTATTTATAGCGCAGCATTACCCCAAGGAGTCTCTGCACAGATTACAGAATAAATAAAAACATCCGACACACACCATGGCCACACAAACACATGAATCATAGAATATAATGATTAATGGTGATAACAGAGACAATTAAAATACAGTTAAAGTGAGGGGTTAATAGTTATTAGGTAGAAGGTTATTCAGCCAGTTAAAACAGATGGGTTCTGAGCCTACATTTGATAAAGTGAGAGCCCACCTCCGTCTCATTCAAAAGGAAGGGAGTGCTGTGAGCAAAGGCTTGATCCTGTAGGAACAGTTAGATATCCAGCACCGAGTGTAACGGCGGGAACACACTGCCTGTGTGGCAGCTGCGTCGCCGAACTGCTGTGTGTTCACACTGGTTGCATCTCTGCTGTGTTGCTGCTACTGCCAGCTCTGTCTTTCTATATAGACTTTGCAGGCTACTCGAATGTTGGATTTCTTTTCATTATAAATTGATTTCTGATTCATTTTTGACAGAAAATGTCACTTAAGTGCAACTGTCTCCACATGCAGGTACTAAAATGGTTTAAAAATATACAGTATTTCTGTTTCTTTATGTCTAATATATTCAGATTCAACCTAAACATAGACAACTATAGTGAAAGGTGTGAATTTTATGTAATGTTGCTGGTATGATGATAACAACAGCAGGTCTTTTCTCTGTCTATTTTTGCTGTGGGCTGCGCGCATCTCACGTGAAGAATAGGCGAGGCGACGAATCTCTAGATCATGTGACACAGCCGTGAGGCATGAAATGCACATGTGACGCAGCCAGCGTGTCGACTCTAGCCCCTTAACATGGGCGCTGAAATTAAATCCAAGACATTCTGCAGCTGCCACGCACCCAGTGTGCTCCTGCCTCCTGTTCATAGTGTGTGATGAGCGTTTATCCCAGTTTAAGTAAGTAAAATTGTACACTTGGGAGGTCACTTTATCACCAAAGCCTGTGTGATGTGGGGCCTTTAAAGGATTTATGAGGAGGGCCCCGTCAGCTAATGTGTGAATTCTATTTTATGGTAGCTTTTCCCTTTGAGTGTATAGCTGTAATTTACCGACATGCACAGACCTGAACACATCACTGTATCTGTCAGCTGGTTAACTTACTGTCTGTCTCACAGGCTGCTGTACCATCGTTGGGACAGAAGCGCGTCTCCACCTTCCTGCGTCCGATCTGCAGCTCGTGGGGATCAGACAGGTGCGCTCGGCACATGTAGCGCATCCTCTGCTCCTGACGAGCTCCGCCCTGCGTTACATTGACGGGCATCCAAGGTGTCCAAGGTGTGTTCCTCTTCACCTCTGGACACGCCTCCAGGTTACAGGCCTTGTATTCCTGGAAGTAAAAGGTGGCGGAAGTCCATTAATTATTGAAATACTTTTTATATCAATCTTCAAACGTCATCAATTTCATCCCAATCTCTGACTCTTGTTAAGATGGCAAACAAAGGTGTCTCCTGTACTGTGTATGTACTGTGTGCACAGTGATACTGAAATATTGACACTGAAATTAAAATGTTCTCTGTTTTTCGGCTGAAAACTGAGCTGCAGGTGGTCCCCAGAGATTGTCAATCATTGCACAGGGGTGAAAAACATTCTGCATTTTCTGCATAAAAAAAGGAAATGTGACATTTTGTTTTGACATTAAGGATTTCATTGACATTTAACAGACATTTTCTGTAAACAACAGGCTAAATGTGAACATACACTCACTGTACTTACTCAAGCTGAGCCATTCAAGGTCAGGGGAGAAAATTGAAAATGTGTCTGTATTTATCTCCACTGTCATCATCACCCGCTCACCTCTATAATGATTTTGGCCTCACTTCATTAAAGTATCATTGTTGAGCCTCCAACACACAGGAATGAACATTTTCTACAGCAACAGCACGTCTCTGTTCAGAAAAAAATTTAATTTATCCTTTCACAAATGTCTGCTTTGAAGAGGGAATTTGCATTTGATCTACGAGTTCTGTCACAGAGGCAAGGAGACGGATTCTGCTGAGGCTGACAAATGTTCTTCTGCGTCTTTGTTTGTAAAATCGATGTCGAATTTGTGTGTGTATAGTATATTTCCTACCAGTGCACATCCCGGGCAGCTGTTGCCATTCTCACAAGTGCGGACCCTGGAGTGGACACCACCCCCGCACTCGGTGCTGCACTTGGTCCACGATCCCCATGGAGACCAGAAGATAGGCTGAGGACAGGACACCCCTTCATTGCAGAACCTGTGGCGGTGGTGGGAGAGCAGGTGGGGGAGTTTAAGAGGAACTTAGTCATAGCGATCAGTGGCAGATATTTGTATTTATTACAGTTTTGGAAGGCACTGATGTCCCACTGATGGTGGCAGATATGAAAACACTTAAAGGCTTATTTTGGATCTGTTTTGTTGTTTATATTAAACCTGTTGGGACATCCTGTGAGACTTTCTTTGACAAGCCCCAAAAGACACAAACACAGTTTTGGTATCTAGTGAGCAAAGACGGGATAAATCTAATCTCTCTGGCTCGTACCGTAGCACTCATAATATGACTGTCGCATTTATCAATTTCAGCGTGTTTGCTTACTTTATTAGTACAGGTGCTCTCAGCAGGAGATGATATTAGAAGATGATGTCACTAATTGATTGGAAAGAAGCATTTTTATCATTTCATCCTCACCTCTCGTCCCTGCTCGGCCCCACGCACACACGGCCGCCGTGCCGGGGTGAAGGGTTGTTACAAGAGCGCTGTCGCAGCTCGAAGCCTGTGCCACAGGTTGTGCTGCACTGTCCCCATGACGACCAGGGCGTCCAGCCTCCGTTTCTATAGCAACAGACATATGGAAAAGTATTAACAACCTATTTCACGGTGGTTCAAAAACCTGCATAATTATTTACCAGTGCTTTTAGTATTACTCTTTAACAGGGTGTTTTCTAATGCTCAGGGGAGAAAAAAAAAAAAAGCTTTTTAGTTTTGTCTAATTATTGGTCTGATTCTGAGCTTCTGGAAACAAAAATGCAAACACACACAGTGAGCACATTTGACTGGGAAACATTCATTCAATTTGCTTAAGTGCTTTGTTCCTGGGTAGTACTCCTCATGATTTAATTGCCACTTTCTGCAAAAGCACAATTCAATTTCGACACCAAGGATTAAATCTGGCACAGCTATCCAGTGGGATGAAAGTGCCTAATCTTTTTCTCTCTGCTCTGCTCTCTTTAACACTGATTGGCCAATTCCCCGGCATACAGAGGTGGTGAGAGGTGTCACAGGGAGAACCTGGATGTCACCTGCATTTTCTAATAAGATTCACCTTCATGATCCATCTCATATTCGGTCAGAGCGCAAAAAGCGGCCTGAGGTGCATGCTTCAAAATCAGTCAGGACATTGCTGCTATAATAATAGAGTTTAAAGTTCCTATATTGTGTAAAGTGAGAATTCCATGTCTTTTTTGATTATAAAGCAGGACTAGGTTTTATATTAATACTGTGAAGGTATCAAAGTACTTAGTCCTCAGAGAAATGCACACAGCCTGTATTGAGAAACTGAGCCTTAAAACGAGCCATCAGGACTTCTGTAACTTTGTGATGTCACAACAAAGCAGTCACTACTCTCAGACATGCCCAAAGCCCGCCCACCTGGATCCACCATCCAACCTTGCAGGATTTGGTTTACCTCAAATCTGTTATATTTTTTTTCAATCACTCAGAAAACAGTCAGCCAATCAGAAGAGAGGCTCAGACTCTCTCTTCTGATTGGCTCAATGACCAAAGAGAAGCCTGAGAGATGAGATGTAAAACTACGATGAGATGGTTTTGGTTCTTAAAACCACAAATGTATCTTCTTATGGATCAACTCTTCTCATTCATTTTTGACACAGGAAACGTGTAAAATATGGGACCTTTAAGAAGAGTGTGCCTGATCCTGGACCGGACTCATCTGCAAAATGACAAGCTTGATGTGCTGAATCACAGTAAACACTTGTAATAGTTTCAATTTGACAATGTCCAGTAGACTTGGCCAAAAAACATGATAGGATCACACCATCTTGTTATTTATGATATACTCTAGATCTTATTATTCATCAGTATATTTGCTATCATTTATTATTTTTGAGGCTATACCGCAGACCCACAGCATCAGTTTGGTTTTTGGCAGGGCATGTTTGCACATTAGTAAAGTACCTTTCTAATATGGAGAAATGCTCTACGTAACGCAAAGAAATCCATTAGACAAACAGTTAAAATACAATGAAGAGAGAAATAAAATCAAATAAAGTGGAATAAAATTAAATAAGCTACAAAAAATAACAGACAAGGAATGGGGTCTAAGTAGGTTTACACTGCAGTAATCAGATGCCAAAATTAAATAAAGGAAACGTGCAGAGAAGAGAAATGAATAAATCTGCAAAGTAGCTAAAAGCAGCTTCACTGTGTTTTGGTTCTTACTCAGGATAGTACAGACTGACAGTCCTAAAGGTCTAAGGGACCTACAGGGTTTATATTCTTCAAGCCTATCAGAAATGTACTTTGCCCACAGGCTGCTGAGTAATTTAAAAACCAGCAACAGCTGTAGAATCTATCCTGAAGCTAACTGGGAGCCAGTGTAAAGATTAAAGAACAGAATTTAATGTGCTTTGTTCTCCCGGTTCTTGTAGGAACTCTGGCATTTCTGAATGTGCTGCAGTTTTCTAATTGTAATTATAAGAAGACAGGACAAGAGACTGTGGCGATAATTCATCCTGTTGGGGATGAAGGAATGAATGACTTTCTCCAATTCCTGTCTGAGCATAATCCTTTTAGTTCTTGATTCTTGTTTTACATGATAAAGGGCAGATTCAGATGCTGCCTCGATGTGAGATCTGAGTGGATTAAAACCTCCCGAGATTTCTGACTTGGTCTTTTCACCTTATACTTCTTCCTCTTCCTTGTTAGAAAACAGTGATTTCTTTGTCTTTTTTCAACTGATTGAAAACATCTTTCCAACTAGTAATATAATATATAACACAGTGTTATTATCTGTTATACTGTAGTCATTGTAATATTACTTCTTAAGACCTTTACTTTATAATAACCTTTATATTAATTATCTTTAAGTCGTAAAGTATTATCATATTAATACATTTAAAATGAAAATTCAAGATTATGTTCATTATTATAAAGTGATTTTATCATCATCATCATCATCATCATCACCACCACCACATCTTTTCCTTTCCCGACCTGGAGCAGTTGGCGACTTCGATGGTGGGGCCCTCGCAGTTTTTGCCCCCACATCGAGGGGCGGGGCTGTCACAAGACCTGGAGCGACACAAACAGGAGCTCACGCCATCCACACCGTCATCGTTGTTGCAGGGTTGCCATGGCGCCCAGGGTCCGAAGCCACCATTGGTGGTCTGGTTCCGCAGCTGGACAACAAACGTCAGTCGTGATGAGAGAGGGGTTCGGTTAACAGACATCAGTCTGAGTTATTCAACCATACAACACGTGTGTGTCAGTGACCACAGTGAGTATATTGTATAAGTAGTGTCAGAGTGCAGGACTTTCCCTTCAAAGATGGAGAGAGAGAGTTTTCAGGGGATTATACAGGAATAGATTTACTGCAATTCACTTCAGTCAAATTCAGTCCAGTTGATCTAATTCATCTAATCTAATTTATCAATTCACTTTCCTTTCTTCCTCTACTGCTTCAATATTCAGTCCTGTCTGGTACAACACACTGAGAAGTCATTAGTCATGGACGAAGCCAACCGCTGTGATATGTGAAAGATGACACCAAGACAGCCCCACCGGGACAGACATGAGGCCGTGTCAGCCTCTCTTTACAGTAAGCGCTGCAGTGACGTCATCACTCTTACCGGACAAACGGTGATGTTCTGCTTCCACTGGCTCATGTTGGAGCTGTCCTCCAGCGTGGTGCATCTGCGCTGCCTGAAGTCCCAGCCGCAGTAGGGGTCCCTCGCCTCCAAGCACAGCCTGCAGGGGACAGGAGGGAGGAAGAGTGTGTTGTCAGCAAAGTAAGGACTTTAATTGTTAAACAAAGACAGTGCACATTAATAAACATTACAGTGAATGTACCAGAGTTAAACAAAAAGTATTTTACATCTGCATTCCCTGGACAGATGTGTAGACAGTCTGAAATAATTGAAATAAATTTAAATGAAACAAAATAAAGTCAATATGTTTAAAGAGCAACTTTATAACCATGCCCCCCTCAATTATGCAAAATATATATAATAATAATATATCATATGAAATAAAGTAAATTCAAATGCAGTCCACGCCAGAGTTGGGTATGTTTATACAGATAGAGTTTATTTCTGTTTTACATGTGTTGGACTGAACGTGATGTTGTCTTGTTCTCTTGTACAAATCAACATAATTGATTTTTTTTTTTTTTTTTTTTTTTGCAGATTTCAAATTCACAAAAATTTTCTCTGCAAAAACCAAAGAACTGCTGCTGCAGTGAACACTGTCGACCAGGACCTGAATGAGTTGATGGTAAAATTAGAGATTTTGGATTTCATGTTTTAAAAGTTTTTAAAAATATATATATATATATAAATACAAAAAATAAAAAAAAATATACAGTGAAATTGTGTAGGAGAAGAAGTTAATTAAATAAAGACAGCGTGAAAAGTCCAGTGTTTAAACACCGAGGCACCACTGTGACCAAGCCTCTCACACAAACACTATACATGGTACATCACCCAAACAGAGATTAAATATTTGTAAGCTCCACCAGTAAAACAGAGGCTTAATGACAGCTAATTAAATCTAAAGCTGTTAATGATGAGGCTAAGCCACCAGAGCTGATCTTGATGCCTCAGGAAAACAGGATAAAAGGCATCTGAATAACTCCTCTCTCCTCTCAAAGACTCCCCTCCACTTTCTGCCTCCCTTCCTTTCTCTCCTTCATATCCCCCCTTTTGTCCTTCTCTTTCTTCATCTATCCTCCCTCTCCCTCTCGACTCCTTCGTGACATCGCTGTAGCTCCCTTTCCTCTGCTCTCTCCATTCAGCTGAAAGGAGAGATTCTTGTTGTTGCTGTATTTTTTTTTTTTTTTTCTTTGCTGGCACAGACCATCGTGGTTTATTTGAAGAGCCCTGCAGTGTTTTAGCCTGGAGGTTGAAGAATCTCCAAGTGTTGATACAGCTCTCTGTGCCAGGTCTGGGGCTCCACGGTGAACCCGGGGTCGGCTTACATCCAACAGACCTAACTGCTTCGCCAGCACATCAGAGGTGACCCCACAAAGAGAGAGCGTGAGCGAGCGCAGGAGGAGAAAGAGAGAGAGAGAGGGAGAGAGAGGGAGAGAGAGAAAGAGAGAGAGAGAGAGAGAGAGAGAGGTCGTGTTCTTTGGTGATCTGTGGCACAGACAGAACAGGAAGACTTCCTCCAAGAGCGTGATGTATTCACTGCTAACCTTCTTGTGTGTCATTTTAATTAAGTGACACTATTACAGCGACGCTGGATGCAATCTCCAATACGGATGAAACAATAATCATAATGAGTTTGGCCACAAATTCACAGTTCAGTGAACCTAATGGCCCATTTGAAAGGGCATAGGGAGGAGCGTGTTGCCATTTTGGCTCAAGGTCGACCATATTGTATCTGTGATAGCTTTGATGTGTGGCTTTGCGTCGTCATCATAGCTGGAGAATTCTCATTTGGCTTTCTGATTACTAACACACTCACCTCCAACACACACACACACACACACACCATTACAGGGATCAGCTAAGCGGAACAATTAATAAGTGCGTCTTTCAAGGATGGAATAAATAATGTTTTATGAAAGGGAGAGATGGGAGAGATTTGAGGCCTAATTAGCTCTGGATAAAGTGTGCCGCAAGGCAGACAGGGAGGCTTCTGACCTAAGGGAAAGACACATTTAGTCTTGGATTCACCCTGTTTGCATTAAGTCAGAGGAAAACGCTCGACAAAATATGAAAAAAGGACGACTGCGGCTCAACTGAGTTCATGCTCTAAGCTCTTAAGACCAGAAAAAATGTTATCAGCTTGAAAGAAATGCTGACAAATTGATAGCAGTGGAGGTGAGGATAGGGGTCAGTGCTGGAGGAAAACTATATTAACACATCTGCAGGCACATGTGTGGTGTGTGCTGACAAGAACACACACACACCTAAAACACAAGGTATGCAAGTTGTCCCAAATCCATATGGCCAAAAGTATATGAACAGATACATATACACACACACACATACTCCAAAAGTATCTATACTTTTGTGTACTTTATGTCTGGAGCTACTTTTTGTGGTTTTTCTTAGTTTGGGTAAGTCCCCTTAGTTCCAGTTATGAAAACTGCCACAGTATATAATTCCTGTTTCAACATGATAGTGCCGCCCTGCACAAAACCAGGTCCATGAAGACATGGTTTTCCCAGTTTGGTGTGGAAGAACTTGACTGGCCTGCATAGTGTCCTGACCTCAACCCCATCCTTAGTAGCAGTAGAATAGTACCATAGACTGTAAATAAAGATGGACGTAGCTTCAGTGACGTCAACCGTAGGTTTCCAAAGAGCGGTTTTGAAGCTCAGAGCGGGCTGCTCTGCTGTCGCCATCTTGCCAGTACCTGACTGTGCCGAACTCCTGGCTAATCCAATAATGGGCAAAGTGTGGAGAGCATACACTCACCCACCTGTTACTCAAAGTGGCATGCCTTCAATTATGCAGAGCCCTAAGCCTTGATAAAAATGAAATGCGTGAGTTAAATAAAAATTCGCCCCCGTTCAGTTGTCATGAAGAAGGAAATTAGAGACCGTTTTGTACCAGGTTGTAAACATGTTTATTTCTGCTGTAAAGTTGTACATTCTAACATGGGAATCTCTGGGGATTGACTCACTTTTCGAGCCCGCCTCAAGTGGTCATTCGCAGAAGTGCAGTTTTTGGTACTTCTGTGCTGGCTTCATTTTTCAGCCTTGGAGGTTGCCGCTTGGTTAATACCCATGGTTTTAGAAGGAGCTGTTCAATTACATACAAGTGCAATGTCCAAATACTTTTGGCTGTGTAATTCTAATCAAGTCTTGAGTATGTATAGTTGGGTGTTTACACTGGAAGACACCAAAAATGACTCCATTATCTAGTGGTAGCAGCAGTAGTGTAGTTATATACAGTATTACATACTGCATCGTTTTCTGCACAACAGTAAAGGACAATGATTTCTTCTACACTTATAGCAAAAGAAGTATGTTGTAACATATATAGCATACATAGTATATTCTACTAGTATAATATGGGATTAGGGCACAGCACAAGATTGCAGTCTCAGAATTTCGCCCAATCATTTCCTTCACTAGGGGCCATTTAATAAACAAGAATTTACTATGACAGAGAGAAAAGGGGGCGTACTGAGGCATTAAGCTCTCACTCTGACCTTTCTGCAGCTGCATTAAACATCAGCCAAATACTCTCCATGCCTTCTTGTCCTGACCGCTCAGTTTTTTTAAAACAAGACCCCTGTAAAAGTCAATTAGGAGCACTGTGTGTGGAGTCGGGGCCGTGTAATGGGAATAGAAAAGCTAATTTCTCTAACAGGCAGTGCATTGGGATGTCAGCCGGGACAGTCTGGCTGAGTCTGCAGATACACTGGAATCTGAGTCATCTTTACTGTATGAGATTGTGTGTGTGTCTGAAAGAGAGAGTGTGTACATAATCAAGTGTGTTTTCTGAATGCCCGTCCATTTGTGTACACCGGAAGGGCGTGTCTTTGCACTCTGGTTTTGCCGCCATGTGTGAGAGCATCTCTTTGACGAGCCTGCAGGGCACCGGCTGATATTTAATTCAGCAGCGTGCGTGCCCAGTGGCACACTATATCAAAACAGAGAAGCCATGGAACATGGCCTGTTAAATGTTAAACAGACTGAGCGGCAAAACCCACCAGCCCATATAACAATATGTCTGGACAATTGGCATCGGAAGATAAATCTGCCGGATTCTCTCGGTGGGGGTGTAATTGACATTTTAAATCGTTTGCGAATGCTGTAAAAACCAGCGTCTCCTTTTATTACAGACCCTTTAACAACTAGACATAAAAACAATAGTTCACCTCGTCTTTAATGGCAGGCCATCAGTGTATAATTGCAAATATGATCACCAGAACTGATAAATTATGGATTGGAATCATTATTAGCTATAGCGCTGACACTCTGGGAATACGTTAGTAAAGGCTGTCTGGAGGGTCTGACTTGGTTAAACATATGTCTGCATATGCCTGCCTCTCTCCATCTCTCCACACAAGCTATGTCTTTTTTTTTCTTTTTTTTTTTTTTTGCAACCACTCTCAGGAGACCACCGCTGACAGGCTCTTGCTCCTCATCCTCTCTCCAGGGGGAGAGAGCTCGTCCCTGGGAGATTTTTTTCCCCACTGTGCTGGGCTGATGGCCATTTAGGAAGTCTGCTCATGATGAATCAGAAACGCAGACAACTCCTGCTAGCATTCAGCGCTAATACATCCAATTAGGCCCAGTTGGAGCCAGGCTGAAGAGTGATGGTGCAGGGTCCAAAATAAAAAAGTGAGATGGCTGTCTGCCCAAAAACGCCTGCTGTCCTCCATGTACAATTTCAGCCCCTGGTGAATAAAAAGGAGCTGCATCATCACAGAGAAACAATGGGGAGGCCGAGACAGGCTACAAGACAGAGAAAGAGACAGAGGACGAGAAAATATAAATATACTAGAAGAGAAGGTGATCGACGTCAGAAAGATGGCTGAAATAGAGAGAGGAAGAGGTCAAAGAAACTGAGATAGCACAGAGATGGACAATGCAGATGTGGACAGAGATAACGCAGGACAAGAAAAACAAAAAGCAATTCAGTATCTGAATCCTTTTAAATCCATTATCTGTACTGGCTTATCCTATCCCACGTCCTCGAGAGGTGGATTACAAGGATGGACAGGTCACTGTTCCTGCTGACATTTATAGACTACAGCCACCTACAGGTGATTCAGAGTCACTAATTAACCTTCACGTCTTTGGATCCAGACACAGTGAAATCGAGCAAACTCCAAACAGCGCTACCCACTGCACCTCCTTCTGAAAGCCTTTATCAAAACTCATTGGGTTCAACATTTGTAACCAGCAACTGTTTTTAAGAACCTAAACCCAAAGATTCAGTTGAGATCTGTAGTTCTTCTATTGGTTGAAAAGACAGTAGCACCACAGTTTAAAGTACCAGCCTAATCACAACCTGCTCAGTCCAACCTAAAAATGAAACGTGCAGCGAAAGATCTGAAATCCTGACTAACTGTATCTGACACACTGAGATAACAGGTGTAGCCTACTGACTTTGGCAGACTTTATATTTAACAAGCTACCTGCTCTAGATACCAGAGTTTCTGATTCAGAACTATTAAAACGATCAGGTTCAATTATTAATTTGATATGGATGAAAATTTAATTTGAAGATTCCAGCAAGTGAAACTGACATGATGCAATCATCGGGATTATTTCTCTAGATAAGACTCACAGCTCCTTTTGTCTTGTTGAATTTATCTTGTGAGAACACGATAAAGAAAAAGTGTCTTTAGGGACGTTGGGAGCTCCGTGGAGTTGTTTTACAGGAGTGGTATTTCTTTCTTTTACAAACTATCTTTGGACAAATAGAGACACCAGTGTGCACGTTATCCAGTCATTTCAACCAATCAATGCCTGCTAAAAATTAAAAACCCAATCTGGATGTTTCGTACATTTCTGTTTGCTTACAGAAAGGATAACTGGGTTCGATAAGAGAGTCATTATCCCCTGAGCTCAGCAAATCCAGGTCCTTTGCTGGATCCAAAGTGTAACCAGCTACCAAAGCCACTCGCTTGTTTTCATTTCTTTTTGATTTTACACCTTTCTCCACGAAAAGGGAGCAGAGTAGTTTGACTTTGTCAGCATCAGGGAATTTGAAAGGTGCTGAGCTGGAGGTTAAGACATAGTGCCAGTCCAAATCAAGGCTGAAAGAAAGAGGAGGGCGAGTTAGCAATATAGACAGAAATGGAAAGGGAGAGAGAGAATGAGACAGAGAGCAAAATGATTACACTGAGCCGCAGCCAGAACAAAGCCTGTAATAAAAGTAACAGCATTCTGGAGCAGTAATAAATACATCCGCTGTGTGAACACCATCTTTCTCTTTCTCTCTCAGTCCTTGGCCGCTGAAGTGTTCCTCTGATTGGTCATACAGGCTTAACAGCAGTGAGCTCTAGAGGCCTGCTGACAGGCTGGCAGCCACAGCCGACATTAAATTGGGTTTGCAGGGGACGGGCCTGTGAGCTCCCCTCACACAGAGACAAACAGGGAAGTTCACACCACTGCATAGGGGTGCTGTAGAGACTTATGCTAAAGTATAACGAAAGCTGCACTGCTACATGTCATATACGCTGGTTTTAACAAGCGGCCACAGACACACACACAGACTGTAGCAGAGGTGCTAGTGGTCAGTGGTTTTCCTCGATGGCCACTTAGTGGGTTTCCCAATGTTTTAAACTCCTGCTGAAGGCAGAGTGAGTGGCCTCGGCTTCATGGCGGCTGCCAGGTCACTGTTAATCACACATGACCATACACACACACACACACACACACACACACACACACACACACAGCAAATGGAGCCAAAGCGCCTTCAGCAGAAATGTAACTATCACCAACAGGACAATCGCACCTCCTGTAATAAAACGTAATGTTTATGTAAGCAGATGTGCAGCAGTGTGAGGTTTTGCTGCAGGAATAGAGCTGCTACAAAAAGGCTGATTTGTTCCATTTCATCCTACTCAACATTATCCTCATCATTTATTCAGCGTTTCCTCCTTTGCCTGCTTCTTGTGGTTATTTATATTTCCATACTCCTTCTTCTCCTGCTCTTTCTCATGCGTTTTGCTTTTTCTACTCATCACAAGTTGCAAAAACAGTAAAAAAAAATCTTTCACTTGAAACGTGCATGCAACAACACTTCTCTCTGTCTGACGCTTTCAGTTTTGACAAATGAAAACCAATCCAGAACAGAAAAGTAGTGCGCCTTTGCTTTTAAAGTTGGATTTGTGCTACTGTTCCGAGTGATACCAGTAGTTTCATCCTCTAGTTGGCAGCGTGGACTTCCTTTCTTTCTTCAGTGAAAGGGAGAAGAAAGTCCTGTTGGATGCAACATCGCGGTTAAGCTAGAACGCTGCTGCAGCCAAAATAAATCACTTCAATAACAGAGTAAGATAGAGAGATAGGGGCTAGATGGAGGACAGAGTGGTGCTGTTAGCCAGAGGTGCCAATTGGCCTGGTCAAATATAATTACCACAAATAGAGGACAAACACACACACAGGCATATGCATACACACGCACACACACACACACACACACACACACACACACACACACACACACACACACACACACACCGGTACACAAGCTGCAGCATTTGTCTGCGAGCTATCACTAAAAGGCTACAAATCACTGGCTGCTGAAAAGGTTTAGCAGTGTAACAGAAAAAGCACTTCAGTTGAAGTAAATGATGATGTAAATGTTATTCTACCCTCAGGGTTGCAAAGCTTACCAGAGTTGCCAATATGGATCAATAACAAAGGAAAACTAAATGTTAAAAGCACTCAAACGTAATTGACTTTTCATACTGCAACAACTGTACAGGCATTCACGGCAACATATGTTTTTTTTTTTTCGACCTAAGCTAAACCGTCAGAGTCAGCATTTTAATTTCCATGTTTAAACAACTGCAAACATGCAGAAGTACATACATGAAGCATTTGTGTATTACAACTACTGCACATCCATTATCCTATTACAGCTGGATATTTTAAAACAAAGTTCTGGCTTTTCCATAAATCATGTCCCACCTTCCCCGTGTTGCCATGACGCCAACCACAGCAGTGTACTGTACATACCGCCATTCTTCACAGCGTGTGTGTGCGTGCGCCTGTGTGTTTGTGTGACGGCTGAAAAAGCAGCATGTGTGGCTGTAGACGAGAGCTACAAAACCCACCTGAGCGTATTCAGCTGTTATCAGTGTGTGAATGGACGCACAGCTTTATTTGAATGTGACGACCACACACAACGAAGGGGAGATGAACAGAGAAAGGCTCATTCAGGCAGCGGCACAATGACGGGGAGTGTGTTCAGACAAACACAAGGACAGCAGGTGGGTCTTTTTCACCTAGTCTGAACAGTGAACACCCAGAGAGACAGGCAGACACAGACGGTACAAAAGAAAAAAAAAAGAAAAAGAAAAAGCAGAACTTGGTGGTAATGATAATGCAGTACCCAAGCAGCAACTTACTGTAATCACAGTTGCCTGATGCATTACCCAGTCCCTTGGGGATCTTTTCAGTGATTATTTTGGCCAAAAATTAATGCATTTCCAGCTGCTTTGCGAGAAATCGCGTTTAAATTAGAGAGATTGTTCACATTTGAGTGTAATATTTATATTTGCAGACATGGTGGCTGTGGTACTCCATTCCCCCCGTGTTTGCAAGCTCTGAATCACCAAGTCTGTAATCTGGTTCCGCTCAGAGCTAGCAATACTGATCCCAATGGGACCAGGTTTAGGAGCTGCGTAATGGTGAGCCCGATTAATTTCTGGAGGGGATTGAAGAAGCTGTTTTCTAAATGTCTCAACAAGCATCTTGTGTGAACCCCTTCAGCAGATTCCAGCTGGCCAATAATCCACAAAGTTTGCCTCCTGCTGTTTTCCTCAGGATGAGCAGCTTTAGATTTCATGCACAGGTAGGAACAAATTCATTCCAGCTTTCCAACACCCTCAGTTCCAAGTCCACTGTTGTCCATGTGCTGGTGCTGAATCTAGTTTAGCTTCTCGAGCCGTAAAAGATGAGTTTAACTCAGCAGCAAGAGCCAACCTGTGCCACATAAGCAGTTAAAGTAGTTGCAGCAATAATTTTTCACTGTTGACAATACACTCAAGAAATAAAAATCCTGATATTACACTAGTGTATCAGTGTTACACAGACAGAGTTGGTTAAATAGCTAAATGAAAAAAGTGTTGGAACACAAGCGTCAGCGAAGTTTGGAAACTGAAACCCCTTTTCAAACTTCGTTGCAAATATTCTGATAATAGAAGTCGGCTTCTATTATGAGAATATTTGCATGTTGCTGCTTGTTAGGAGTCCACACAACAGTTAAACCCTCGCAGTTTGTGAGGATTTCCTGCTTTTCTGTTTTAATCAGTGTAAATGAAGTATGTTGAGGGTGTTGGACTGTCGGACAAAACAAGCTATTTTTTTTTCACACGTCGCCTGAGGTTTTGTAAAACTGCAATGGGGATATTTCACTAATCAACAGATTAACTTTTAATGAAAAATATTAGATGCAGTCATATTCACATGCATTAATTAACTACCTGGCCTCCTTTTTTCCCCCCTTTAATCTCCTGACTCAACGTCATGCATCTGCCCTTTTCGACTTGCTTCCAGACAAGTCCCTCCAGACAAGCTCAGGTGTCACACAGGCAGACAGGTTGACATCTGTCGTATTCTGCAGCTCAGTTTGCCTTCGGCTGCAGAGCGTTTCAAAGATTGTAAGAGTGAGCAAGCCGCAGAGGTGAGCAGAATATCGCAAACTGAATTAAGGACGTCCCATTCCCCCACCCCCCTCCTCTCACTCTTATCGTCTCACCCCACTGTGTCTTAAATAGGACTCTGGCTGCTCACTCTGCTCTTCTCCCTGTATGTGTTTCTCTTGGCTTTTCTCTCTCTTCCTGTTCCTCTCTCTCTCTCATCTCGCATATTTCACCCACATCTTATTAAATGCAATGGCTTCCCTACTTGATGTGTGTATATATATATATATGTGTGTGTGTGTGTGTGTTTGTGTGTGTGTGTGTGTGTGTATGTGTATGTGTATGTGTATGTGTGTGTCTTCCTCCCATGTGTCTAGGAGTTTGGATTTAGTAGAAATAGCGAGCTGACTCATCAGGCAGCGCGCATATGAGAACTCGTCCAAGCACCAACCCACACACAAATCACACCAAGTAGACTGACCTCCACACACGCACACGCACACGAACACACACACACACACACACACACACATAAACACACACAAACACGCACAGAGCGAAAAAAGCATCAAGCCATTTGTATGCTAAAATGAGGTTGACTTTGAAGAACTGAGGTGGCCGGCTGAGGATCCTGATTGAGAGCGCTGATGAGATACAGAAGGTTGGACAAACAGCCAGCGAGCCTTTCTCCCCTCACTCACCCTTGAGACGGGAGATTTTCACATGAATAACACTGAAGCTGGAGAAGGCAGAGCAAAAAAAAAAAGGGCCCCCTCTCTCTTTCTCTCTCTGTTGCTCTCTCACACAAATGTACCTTCACAGAAACTTCTCTGGCAGTGTACAATGTAGCTTCACACACACCTTTTGTTCATCCTCTGATTCAGACATAAACAAAAGCCAGAGCAGTGCTTTTTTTCCCTCTGTATTATGCAGAACTTCATTACTGGAAAAAACCCAGCACAACAAATTAATTTCCTCTAGCGAGCAGATGCCGCCCCAGTCATTTGTCTGCTTCCATAAGGACTTTAATGATTATAGGCGAGGTCTTCCAGACATTAATCCTAGTTGGGGACAGATAATTACCCTCAGTGGAGGACCAACCAGGTTAAGATGAATCCACTGGCAAAACATATGAAACGAACAGTAAGATATACGTTGTGTAGAGTTGTGCTCAGGAAGTGAGGCCCTGTGGTCGAGTAGGAAGAAGGAATCGAACTGATGGAAACCTGAACTGAGCCAAAGGGTTCCTGCCCTCTCCTCCAGCCACACAGACCCCACACCCTCCCTGCCTCCACAGCTGCTTCCCTCTCACGCCTCCCCAATGATTAATACCGGCGGCTTACATTGTCCCTATCCCATTACCCCAATCCCCTTCATGGACTTTGACACAGTATCTCTCTGGACCTGCTGCAGTTTGCCTATCGCCCTCAGGTTGGAGTCGATGACCCCATTATCTGCCTGTTTCTACAAGCCCTTTCTCACCTGGACAAAGCAGGCACCGCTGTGAGAATCGTGTTCTCTCACTTCCCTAGTTCCTCTAACACAACCCAGCCCGTCCTGCGGAGAGAGAGGCTGGACCAAGACTATGTTAGATGCTATTTCCGGGGTAGTGGAGGGATAGAGATACCTCGCAGACCATCTCCACAACAGACTGGACTGGAAATGCAAGCTTCCTATAACCGGAGGCTGTCTACAGGAACGGAGAAAGCAGACTCTACTTCTTGTGGAAGTTTATGGCTTTTAATGTGTGCAGCAAGATGTTGCAGATCTTTTACTAGTCTCTTGTGGCAAGTGCAATATTTTTTGCTGCTGTCTGCTCGGGCAGCAGCATGAGAGCCAGAGACACACACCAACAAACTGAACAAACAGGAAGGCTGGCTCTGTGCTGGGGACTTGTGGCGTCGGTTGTGGAGAGACGGATGCTGCACAAACTGCTGCTGTCATGGAGAACATCTCACATCCCCATCCACCACCTGCTGGTCAAACAGCAAAGCACTTTCCAGCGAGAGACTTCTTTGGCTCCGCTGTGACAAGGAACGCTACAGGAAGTCATTCCTGCCAACTGCTGTCACTCTGTATAATGATTCTCCTCTGTGTCTCAGGAGGAGGGGTTCTCCTGACAGAATACTTTTTCCTTGTAATAGGACAGACTGCTCACCTAGACTTTTGGTATGTATATATCAGATTAATCTGATCTGTCAAGGTTTGCTCTATATATATCCACCCAACCTGCAGGTATGTGCAGTGTATAATAGTATATTATATTACCATCATTGTACCGTGTATATTCAGCACACAGTAAAACTATGGGTCTATTTTTTTTCTAGTATTCATGTTTATTTTTTTATCTCTAACTTTATTTAGTCTATTTAGTTACTGCTTAGAATTTAGGCTTTAATTGCATTGTTTGTTACCTACTTCATTGTTTTTGTGATTTGTGTGAAGTGGCTGCTGCAACACTGTAATTTCCCTTTAGGATTAATAACACCATCCATCCATCCGTCCATCCATCCATCCATCTGGCACCGTACATCAGCAGTGTGTTAACTGCAGCCCTCTGCTGTAGGAGCATCAGCTCTTGTAAAATTGTTCACAGCCATGAGCTAAGTGTTGGTGCAGTAAGGAAGAACTCTCGGGCCATCTTCGATTCAAAGGTACCCTGTGGAGTTTTTGACCACTAGCACCATGGAGCCATGTTCTAATGACTGTAGTCGTGGTAACTCATAACATCCTCCTCTGTGTAAGTACCCAGGGACATCTGCATGTGTGTTAACAGAAACATAATCCGAACTTTAGACAGATCTTAGTCGTTCTCATTGATGTGACTCTTGTCATCTAAATTTGTGTGGATCATGTTTCAAAAGAAATCTGGTGAAGTCTCCGGTTTTATGTTGTACTTACGTCTCTGTTTTGTAGGTGGAGCACCTCTCCAGTGGGATTTTCAGGACTCTGTTGTTGAGCCCAACGAAGAGCGACCTGTCGCTGTGCAGGATCTGCAGGCTGAGGATTGGTTCTCGTACCCCTGATGGGAGGAGCTCCATCTCCTCCAGGTAACAGCCTTGTAGGTTCTTGTTGGGCGTAGCCAGCGCCTTCAGGATGGTGCCATATTCTGATTGGACAAGGACAAGAAGAGAGAACTTCTATAAAGTTAGGCAAATTAAAATGCATTCTCTGCTTTATCTTATTTTTTGGGCTTCATATTCTAGCTAAGGTACGTTTCTACTAAATATATGTGAGTTGTGTAAATATGCGTCATAGTTTTGTTCTTTTCTTCTGCTCTACTAACCTGTGCTGATATAAATAACATGGTAGAGGGTGTCCATGCCCTGAACAATGTCCACAACCAGGTTGGAGAAGCGAACGTCGTCCTGCATGACCAGCGGATCAACAGACTCCGGCTGGACCACGTCGTTCATCAGGTAAAGTCTCTGGGCGTCCTGCAGGCTGCGCTCTGTCAAACCCTCATTGGGACCCTCATCATCTATAGTACCACACTGGAGGGGAAATGCAACGGGGAGGGGAGAAAATGGAAGGGTTAGATGTCAGAAAAGCGTGTGAAAATGTGGGCAAGTACCTCACACTCCTGTCATTACTAAAGTACTAAATGAATTACCATGTCTGCCAAGATCGTTTCAGTTCTTACTTCTATTCTCAGTAATTGCAACTTTAACAAAACCGCTCAATGATTGTGATGTGACCATAGCAACAACACGGCAATTTAATGAGCCGCTGCAGAAGAATAAATATGAAATGACAGCCTTCAGAAAAGCTTTGTTTGGGTTGCACAGCTAAGCTGTGAATTGCAGCTTCTGCTTCTTTGTGACTTGAAATGAGAGATTGATTTGTTGGTGGATACCATTTTTGGGTGGCGTTTGGAGCCGTAACAGTTATTCTACAAATATAGAAGGTGTCTGATATGTATATTATTAGTGTACCGTCTTTTTCCTGTTGATTTCTCCGTGTGAAAAAAGGCCTGTCCCCTTGTAGATGATTTTTGGAGCCAACAGTGACTGAATTTGAAGCAGCTTTTCCAAAAACTCAAAAAATTTGTGACTCTTTGATTAATTTTGCTCTAAATTGAAAAAAAGCTGTGAAAAAAATGACCATTTAAAGATCTTGTTGAGAACTAATCAAATAATAATGACTATTTAAAAACTTAATTGATTTACTTACTAAATCATTATTAATTTACTATCTGAATTTGATTATTTTTTACGATGAAGTGATTTGTAAAATTGTGGGCTTTTGAAAAAAATGAAAATAAACTAACCTGGAAGTTGTGGATGGGGTTGGGCGTGGGGAGCCAGGTGGAGCGAGGGTTTTCCTGGGAGCGGAAGGGCCCATTGAAGGCCTGGGTAATGGCGCTCAGGTTGAAGGCACACACTGCAGATGCTGCAATACTGTTGCTTTATAGAGAGATGGATGGGGGAGATGAGACAGCAAGGGGAAGATAGCAGAGGCGCAGAAAGGGGAGAAATGATAAGAAGAGAGGGAGAGGAAGTAAAAAATAAAAATTATTATTTCAGCAATAGTATTCATATCAGTTTACATGTTGGCAGTAAATGTGAAACCATATCAGAAATCAACAGCCTCCAGCTGTGTAATGAAGCCATTCTGCAATGTGTTCCATCCTCTTAATGGAAGTCCTATCATTTATACCTGCACTAAACAGGCGTTATGTTACAGGCTTGCTTTGGCTGCAGGGTAAGCTATGGTATCAGCGCTGCACAGTGAATGGGGACAATATTAAGCTGAGGATATAGGAGGCAGTGGCACAGATTATGTACACACACACACACACACACACACACACACATACACACACATACACACACATACACACACACACACACGCCTCACAGGTGTTACATACAAGAGTAAAACCCCCAGCTAAACTGGCAGTGTGAGTAAAGTTATTATCGTGACACTCTTCGGCCATAATGTGCTGCAAGTTAATGAGTTTCTTAACTGCCTGCTACTGCTGAATGTTTTTTCCCCCTCTTCTTATACACCAGGCACTGCACTCAGACTTTTTACTATGCAGTCAACAGCATACTGCCTTGACATGGCTGGTGAGATGCTAATAAACATAAACCATCAGTGAGAAGGTAGTGAGTGATAACATCACAGGCAGACAGCGAGTCAGGAACAAAGAGAGAGAAAGAAACAGCAAAAGCCACAGAGAGGGAATCAGACAGTGAGGCAGAGACAGAAAGAACTTCATGGTGCTTTGTGAGCTGTTTTGGTACCTTGGGTAAAGTATAAATCAGCGAAGGGCTGCTGGATGAAGAAGCTGAGGCAGAAAAGGCTCAGTAAAATGTGGCCCAGAGTTTGGTAAATGGTTTTAGTGAGACCTAAATATGTGGTTGTCAAGCCTTAGGTTGCTTTTGCTTGATTTTCCATTCTCTTTACTTTCATTTCCTTATGACATAGTCACTAATCTTGTAGCTAGGAAAATTATACTGTATACTTATTTAGAGTGACTGCAGTTACCACTGGATTACTTTTGAAACACATGAAAAAGGAAAGCTCTGAGGTTAGAGGGAGCGCCTCTCGCCTCTCGTTTAGATCAGGCTGTTCAAAATGCACGATGATCACATCACACCTGTACTGGCCTCCCTACACCGCCTTCCACTCTATTTCAGGATCCAGTTTCAAATTTTATTATTCGTTTTTAAGAGTCTCAATGGCATGGTGCCACATTTCATGTCCGAGCTCTTACAGCGTCACACTCCAGCCAGAGCACTGAGGTCAACGAACCAATTGCTCTCAGAAATTCCTACATCCAGGCTCAAACACAGAGGCGATAGAGGCTTTTCGGTGGCGGCCCCTAATCTGTGGAACAGCCTAATTTTTTACGTCAGAGCTGCCCGGACCCTTGATGATTTTTAAAACGCTGCTGAAGACACATTTCTTCTCACTGGTTGAACAAGATATCTTGGTTTTTATCATGCAAGCACAATTTATCTCTTGTTTTATTGATTATTTTAGCTCATATTTATTGCTGATTTATGTCAATAGGGATTGTTGATTATATTCATATTTGTATAGTTTGTACAGCACTTTGGTCAACTGAGGTTGTTTTTAAATGTGCTATAGAAATAAACTTTGACTTGACCTCTTTGTGGCCCATGCATGGATGTCCGCTCTAACCTCTAAAGATCCAATTACTAATTAATCGGAGCTTTATCTTTAACACCCATCAAAGAAAAGGAAAGTTGGAGGTTGTACTGACTCTAGCAGCATGTGTACGACCTCTATTCTTTCTGCTTTGACTGAACAAAGGGTGCGAGTGCTGACACAAAATTCATTAATTGGATGCTGAATTTAAGTCTCCTGTGCTTAACAGAAACAAGCTTTAAGAAATAAATTGGAAATTAAGAAAAACCTTGAGATTAATCTTTCTCTGAGAGCAATATCCTCAAAGATGTTTCTAAGCGTGCTTGAGAAATGTTCATTTTTGTTTTGAACAGCACTTTCTCACAGATCCAGTTCAGGATTATGAGGAACCTAATGTGTTCTGTCATTACCGTATAGTGGCAAAGGGCTGTGCAGCACCAAATTAGCTCTGGCTAAACAATGGGTGAAGCCAAACAGGTGGCTCATATTGAGGAGGAGAACAGCCTCCAGACTTTTCCCCTCTCTCTCTCTCTCTCTCTCTCTCTCTCTCTGTATCAATGTCAATGGCTCCGGTGGAGACGAGAATGACAGGGAGGCAGAGACAGTGTGTGAAGCAGAGCGATGCTGTGGTAAGTCGGCGATAACCAAACTCCGACTGGAGGAAAACCACAGGCAAATGAGCTGCAATAACTGAGCGGCTGCCGCAACAGTTTTCTCGCCCTCACACACAAACACACACACGGTCTGACATAATAGTAAGTTAAACTGTGGGTTTGTGGTTGTACTCCAGCTACAGCTTACACCGAAACCAAACTGTGCCACAGAAAGCCTGACGGTGTCCAGATTATTTGAGATGTCTGCTTCGGGAGCGGGTTGCTGCACATAATGGCAAGAGAACAGAGTGAAAGGGAGCACTGAAAGGAATACAGTCAATTGCACTAATGGATGCAACCCATATGTTTTGAGTCTGCTTTAAAGCCCGCGAAAGTGATGGAAAGCTGTTTGACATCTGCTATGCTGTTTGCTGTTGCTGCTCAGCTGCTCTCTGAGGCCCAGCGCCATGATGATCACTTTCATTATGAGTGAAGCTACTTCTTCAAGTGATTCATCTCGTCCTAAAAGCCTGATCCTGTCACTGGCTGTCCTCTCAGATACGTCTCCATTTGCCGTCTTGTTTTACAGAACCAGTCCCCGTCCACCTCTCTGTCGTTCTCTCCTTTTCCCTCTCTGTGCTGTGAACTAATTTGTTCAGACCTTTTTTTTTTCTTTTTTTTTTTATCAAATCTTCATATCCCATGTTGCTTTGCATCTCTCAGTGCATGCGCTCGCCGTGCACCCTGCATGTCGCCGTGAGGGAGGGAATGACAGAGAAAAAGGAATCAGCAGGAACCTCAGGAGGAGGCACTGTCTCTATTCTGTTTCTTGTTTCTCACTCTTTCATTCTCTCTGATAGATTCCCTGTTTCTTCCTTTCTTACCGCAGAGATCAATGTGTACAGAGGTGCACCGACAATATCTTCTCCAAACAGCCTGCAGTGAAAAGTAACCAAGTACATTCACATAGGTACTGTAATTAATCTTATTCAAGCTTTTTAAGGTATTTTAAGGTACGTGTTCTACAATTAAAGGGGATATCTGTAAATATTTTCTCTGCCGCCAAATGTGGTTCCTTGCTGGGAGTGAGTGGTGACAATCATGCAGAAGAAGAAGAAGAAGGGTAAAAGAAGAAATAGTTCCTTTAAGTATTTACTTTATTTCTATTGAACTAAATTTCTTTCCTTTTCTTAAACTACAAGTATCAGACAACTCTAGTTACTGTTAAATTACAAGTAAGATTTTATGTATTAAATATATTACATTTTATACATTAGTCCAATGTTTCTCAAAGTGGGGTCCTGGGACCACAGGGGTCCTTTAGGAGGTTCCTGGGGGTCCCCAGCAAAAAAGGGGAATGATTCATTTTCACTATAGTTCCATCCATAAGTAATGCAATGACAGAATATATGACTATTTAGGTCATGGGCTTCAAAAACTTTCTAGGGGTCCGTGATGTGAATAAGTTTGAGAACCACTGCATTAGACCACCCAGTTGCATATAAGCCATTAAAATGATCTCCACCTCGAGGTCCTACATTAAAATGAGTATCAGTAATAATATTCCATATTCCTGCAATGTGTCTTTTTATATATGTCCTCTGAAAAGGACAGTATAAGTATATTTTGCTGCTAATGCACGACTGTACTGCGCGGTGTTATTAGTTTTCCCTAAAGAATAAGCTTCGTGATATTCAATATCTTTCTTATTGTCAGCAAATCATCGGAAAGAAGCCAAACCAGCGATGAATTGATCCTACAAACAAGTACTGTGTGTACGTGTATCCACAACCCGATATGTCTTATTCCTCTGAGCCACAGAGCTCCGAAAACGATTAAAGACACATCAACAAGCGAAACCGTTGCACTGGGATGTTCCCTCATTACCATGAACACACACCGTAGTTTATTTTGAGTCATACCCACATACATTGTCCTGCTGCCAGAAATACTCATTAGAGCAGCACATTCACTCCTGTTTGAGTAAGATTTAAAATGTGCAGCGTCCAGCTGTTTCAGGAAATTAAAAAGGAAACACTGTATTTGACCCGTTATTAAAGATTTATGTCTTCAGTAGGAATCAATGGGTTCGGGTTTCAGTGTCACAGACAGGTTAAGTATCGAGACACGGACTAACACATTGTTGGTTTAGGTGTTTTCACAGGATTTGTCGACGATAAGAAGACGGAGAATAACACCAGCCTTATCCTTCAAGTAGAGGAACTGAAGACTCGTTTCACCTCTGTCAGATGACACCCAGGTTACACCGCTGCAGACGTCAGGGCTGTTTTACACATAAATGAGTTGGATATGTAGCTCAGTTCAGCGCCAAAAAAAAAAAAAGAAAAAAAAAGAGGTGTTAGAAAGGCAATGAACTCCTCGCTCAGCCTGGCTGTTTGGCTCCCTGCAAGCCACATTCAGTGCGGATCAGTACACCAGTGGGTCTGTGTGGTAAACACAAGGGGCTGATAAGCATCTCACTTGATAACCTAATCTTGGAGCTGGATGCTGGTGTAGCTGCTGCTGCTGCACTTTTACACCAGATCTCAGACGTTTCCTATGATTTTTCTGGAGCTTTTTTATTGTTATTATATGATTATGTTTATATCTAATACACATACATTTATCCATCATTTCTTTCTTTTCTTATTTTACTAAATTTCATTCATCTGGCTGTATTTTCAATGTGCTGTATAAATAAACCAGTTTGACATTTGCATGTAGACATTTACATACACAGTGTATGATTGCATCACTGCAGAGAGAGCACAGTGGAGTCCAGGTGAAACCCCAGGTTCTAGGCTAATGCACCTAACCTCATTTTTATGTGGAAAAAAAACAAGGAACAGCTAAAACCACATTAAGGCCAATGTTTCAACTTCAGTGAATACCTGCACCGCAGCAGAAAAGGAAAAAGGCCCACTCAGCAGAGCTACATGGCTGCAGGGACCAGAAATTGAACTGAGGCTGCCAGGATTATCTATACATATTTTTATAATGCACAACAATACGCCAGCAAAAGCAACAGCTTTGGCCCAAAACAGTCACATTCAGAGGCAGCCTGAGTCAGCAACACCTACACGAAACAATAAAGCAACACCACAGGTTCAATAGGTTGCACAAAACCCCCCAGTGTTAGATTTGAGCGATCATGAGGAAGTGCACAGTTCACCTCACAGGCTATAATGGCATTGTTAACCATTTCAGAAAGAAATGTTGATCCCTGTTGTATTTTTTTTATTTTTCATTTTTTTTGAGTCTGAGCTTGCCTTGACCTTTTTTCACAGCATTTCCAATCAAATGCAAATAGGCCTGAAGTGAGGGAAAGCAAAGAAAATGCAACTAGAGGTTTCAACTTAAAGAATATCTGCGAGAGGAATGATAAAACCACTGGTCCACAAGCAGCAGATTCTGTCAAACTGTATTCAGATCAGGCTCAGTCTTCCACTGGGGGCCTGCAGTTCATTTCAAGGTAGATTTGATGCCAGTGAGTTGATACGACAAGTAGAGTAAAATCAGAAATACTGTACAGTTATGCGACCTGCTTCACTTGGCTGCCCGGCTTATCATTTATCACCCACATCAAATCTGATCTCACTCGGAGTCAGTCACATACTTCCCATGGATAAGGAAGGATTTTAGGATTCCTAGGACAAGTTCTGTGCATGTCAGGTTTCACACGTGTTGCGTCCCAGTGATTTTGAAATGCATAAAAAAGTTTAACAATATAGAGAGACCATTCAGCGCCTTATAAGGGCTTAAGGTGTGAGGAGGCGGGACAGTGAACATGGGTTGAACTTTTCTCTTTTTTTCAATTTTAACACAACTATTGCAACACTATAGACTGCCTGGAAATGTACTACATATTTAAATGATGTGGTCAAAGAACACATAGTAAAAACCAGTTCTTTTCTGGCATTGTCTGGCCCGCCTGTACAGCTGTGTTGAGCTCATACACACATAGAAAAAAGGACTTTCACATTCTTAATCCTGCATAGAAGCTTATGTAGACAGCAATTCAGACATCTGGAACAAGTCTAATCATTCATTTCTTTTTTGTTTGACTTGTTTAAAAGATCCAAGAGCCCAAGCTGACATTTTCACACTGCCTCTTTTGTCCATCCAAAAGTCCAAAATGCCAAAGACAATCAATTTACACTGACAAAAAACTGAGAAAAGCAGCGAACGCAGATGCAACCAGCACGTTTGGTCGATTCGCCTCCTAAATGACATGAAGATAAATCACTCATCATAATTGTGAACAGCAGAATCATTTTATATCATTCTTCTAATGAATTAATGGGCCATTTGTTTCAACACTCCTTATCCCGCCCCCAACCTTTCAGATATGAGACTCTTTGAGAACTAGTGAAGAGGAGGGGGTGGGTGGGGTGGGGGGGGTCAGTGAAGTCACCCAGAAATAGATAAGGAGGCTCATAATTAGTTAGTAATGGCAGGTTAGACACCTCAGCAGGAGAAGCTCTCTGCTATGCTGCTCTGAGCACATGACAGACGGACCCTGCCAATAAGGGCCCAGAGTTAATTAAAAGACCTGGCCGTGCTCTGAGGTCTTAAGTGTCCTCATTCTGATGGAATGCTAAAACCCTCCACTACATAACGGCTCGACAGGCTCTGTTGGCTGCTGCACGTCTCAGCAGAGTCATTCCCTTCTCTCTCCATGTCTCCTCCTCTCATCTGAAGGACGCCTGGAATTTCTGATTGTATTTTTTTTTTTTTGACCCATATTGCACATCGAAATCAGTTTACCATTTATGACATGTAGTACTCAGCAAGTAAAAAATCGTTGTATAATATTTTCTGTGGCCCTGAAGAAGCTCCCTAAAGCCTGAAAAAAAATAAACCCAGTGATTTCATGAGGGTTATTTGGGCTTCCACTCGGAAATGAGAAATTTTTAAACAGAAAAATCTTGCATCAGAGTTTGGACTTTCAAAAGCATGAGTGTTAATGAGGCAGAAGCGGGTCTGAAGTACGCTGTCAACAAATATTCTAAATTCCATTATATAATGAAATTGTAAAAAAAAAAAAAAAAAAACAGAAAGCAGACATTCAATTGTGAAAAATAGTCGATTGCTGAGAAAAAAAAGGAGCACTGCTGAGTCACACAAAGTCACTTCCATTGATTGAAAATGAAATGTAGGTCAAGCCCGAATGAACAAATAATTCAACAACTACATGTGTGGAAACGCAGCAACTCGGCCGCGGAGAGAATGATTTGCGCTCCGAGCAACTTTGGATTTTGGTCAGTAAACTGCAAAATTGTGGAACCTAAGGCTAAAGCGAGTTATGTAAGCTACAGTTAGCTCACCACTACCTGGGGGCACATCTCCAAAACATGCACCCTAATGACTCCTATGTAACTCATGTTTATAGGGGCTTATTCTGTAGTTATGTCTTTTGTTGTCTTGGTTTCCTCTCTTATGGACATGATGCTCAGAAACAGATATTTGAATGGTCTGAACATAAGCTCCTATTTTAATCGGTGGAGCTGTCTACGCAGGCTGCACAATGACTGGTGTTTCACTCCACTGGAAGCCTCTATTTACACTTGAAGTGTATTTTCTTCCTTTTCCACACGTAACCACAGTGATTTTGTATTGAGCCCTGAAATGCGGATTACCTGCACTAAATACTGCGCCTGAATGCATCATGTGTAGACATGGGCAGAGGACCAAAGCTCCTACTGCTGTGGCTGGTTTTGCCACTGGGGCTGTGTAGACATCGTATAATAATAACTAAGAGATGCTATTGATTCGCGTTATGGGAAGTGTAGGCGCCAGGATTTTTGGATCTTACAAGGAGCTAAAAGTCAAGTTTTCTCAGCTTCTGTTACATTTTTGACACATTTAAAAAAGTGAAGTGCAATACTAAATCTCTGGAGTACCTCCAAAATCATTTCAGAGCACGAGATGACGTCTTCAGGATGCTTTGGGGTCGGGTTTTGTCAGATCAGACACAAAATCTTTCATTTACAATTACACAGAACCAAAAGCAGCAGATACCCTCATCTGAGAAAATGATTAAATGATCAATTATATTATAAAAATTGTAGTTTCCTTCCTGTGAGTTAAGGGTTGAAAACACTTCAACAATCTGAAGACAATCAGTGTGTAAAACTCAAGACCTCAGTCATTTACAGAACATCAAAGACAGTCACAGAGGAGGGAGGTCACTCCACAGTATTGAGACCTGGCCCACATCGTGTGCAGACAGAGGGGATAAGCACTCTGTTCCAACTCTTCCTGTTTTGTTTTACAGCCCCAAACTCCTGGGAGCAGCTGTGATCCTGTTCAATTTAGGCCAGACAGACAGAGGCAGTGTTTGTGGTGATTACATTAACATATCCAACCCCCGACGAGGGAGGCGGTTTTGGAGGCAGGATCAACGAGTCGCTTCAGAAAGGAAGGGCAAGGCAGGAGGAGACAAAAGGACAATGAACAAAAGCTTGGAGCTCACTGATTTTTCTCATTACGTCTACTAATTTCCTTCTACTCTCCATCTCTCTCTCTCTGTCTTTATTCCTCTGGTTTTCTTTCTTTTCTTTTTGTCTCTCTACCGTTTCCCGCCCTCTTTATCTGTCACGGAAGACGACTGCAGGCTGACGGGAGTGCAGCCATGTGGTGGCGAATACCAGCAGCGTAACAGGTGAGAGCGCAGAAGGTGAGAGGCGGGATTCAGCTTCTCCCCTGACAGAACAGGACACATCTGAACACCAACCATCCTGCTGGCTGACACACACACACACACACACACACACACACACACACACACACACACGCACGCACACACGCACACACACGGTACAGTTACAGCATTTCGCACATGAAATCTGGTGTTTGGCCACTACCTGAGAGTTTTATCTACATGTTTTTTTTATTCAGTAAGAAACCACAATGAAATAAAGAGAGTGTAAAGTAATTTCTGGTTCGATTAAATTGTGCGTTATGCTTTAGGATTAGGTATTATTGTATTTGTATTTCTTTGGACAAATAGAGAGAAAACATGCATCATATGTGAACAGGCACGTGAATCTCCAGACATCTTCCAATGTGCGACGTGCGTGCATTCTGATATGAAGGGTGTGAAGAAGGGAATTTAATCCGTCAGTTGTGCCTCAGATTCAGTCAAATCAATGTGTGGCGGAGTCCCCTCTATCGAGCTTCTCATCTAACTCTTGGAAAAAAATCAAATAGGCACGTTTCCCAAAACTATTCCTTTAGGTTTTCTTACTGTGTTTCTTACTCCAGTGCTCTGTTGGAGGATCCTAGAGGCTGCTATTCTCAGAGCCTCAGCAGTAGCGCAGCTCAAATGAAAAAGGCTCTCGTAATGGTGGCACTTAGGGAAAGACCATGGGTTTAAAAATATGTACATATTTTGTTCTGAGGGAAGTGCGTAACAGAAAACTCAGAGTGTCCATAATGAATGATGTGTCCACAATGTCTGTAATGAACAATGTTCGTCCTCTGAGGCGCATGAACGTGCACTCACACTCCTCACACTCCTCACACTCACTGAGAACTAGATTTTACAAGAGGAAACTGTAGCTTGTCACGGCGGGATCAAAACCAAATGGATGAATTCTCTCAGCATTTGTTGCAGGGGATTTTTTTTTTTTTATGATGCTTTGTCTCAGGCTGAAGAGTGGGCTGAGGGGAAAGTTTGACCTGCTGGTGACTTTAGATAAAAAGGTCAGGAGGAGTCATCCTCTGAGAACCATGAATATTTATAGCCAGTAGTTATTAATTGTGATATCTTCACTAATCTCTTGTGGTGGACTACAGTGTTAGAACGACAGACACCGCCATCCTCTAGTCAGGCAAAAACATGATGCAATTACACTTTTGCTAACCATAAAAAGCAAAACACGAACTCTAATCTCCACACTTTGACTCTCAGTGTTTCCTCTCTGTAATGAAGTGTGCGACACCCCCACCTGGAGCAATCAAACACCAGAGGGAGTGCGAGTCAGTCTGTGTATCCAGCTCAGCTGAGAGCCGCATGCATCCGCACTGATCATTAGCAGCAGCAGGAAGGCTCTAAACTCTGGAAAATTGTCTCGCTCTGAATAGGAGGGAAAATGTCACAGTAACAAAGCTTATAAAGTGATGATATCTGAGGACTAAATGAAAAGATGCTGGAGTTGAAGTGTTTTGGTGGGTATATCACCTTCCCCCCCCCCCCCCCCCCCATTAATATTCTTGTTGCCATTGAAAGGGCTCTACAGCACAGCTGCAGCTTGTTTTGGTGGTGTTGTTTATCTTTTCTGTTCAGCGCAACGTTCAGGAGCAACACAGGGATAAGTATTACATTACATAGAATTTCACTTTTTTCATATCTACATAGATGCTTAGGTGCCAGTCTGTTCTCTATTTGTACTATTTGGCTGAAGCTTGTATGACAAGAGGCTAAACAGCCGACTCAGGATGAAATGATCTTAAAGTCCACCCAACCTGATCCCTGCATTTGTTTTCATCATCCATAGACAGGAACTGAGGTGATTTAGATAATAAATGTCAGTTTCAAAACTGTTTTCCTGCTAGAAGTATTCCCTCTACTATATTTTATTCAATTAAAATGATAGCAATAATAGACGGTGTATCGGGTTACCACTTCTATTCATGTTTATTGAGATGAATCATCTGAGCTGAGCCTTTTAAGAAAGTGCTGCAAATTTTGTCTGCTCCCAAAGGAGTCATAATGAAGGTAACAGTAAAGTGTTTGAAATGAGGAATAGGTAATAAAAGATGGAGTATATCACTTTTGAGTAATGAACAATGTGCTGAAAAATCATTTCAGAGTGCATATGTTCCTTTCCAGATACAATAATAAACAGTGGGGGGGGTATTTGTGCTGGGGTTGAATACCAGGAAATGAGATTCTGTTATTACCAGGAATTCTTATCAAAATTTTTTCCCCAGAAAAAAAAAAAACATTTACTAGAACCCAGGAGTTTTAGCGTGTGTGCTCATGCGATCATGAACTAAAGACTAAGGAGATAATATGCACTGGAACACAGACACAGCCACTCGAAACCTCATTAACATGAACACCACACTAAATCCTTAAGTCTGACCTTGAAATGCTGTTATTACGACAAGATAAAGTGGAGCACCTTTTCAGCTACAACTGTTTCTTCCATTTGCTTTTCACGATAAAACGGCAGCTGTGTGAATAAATGTTCTCAGAATAAATGTGAATAAAGAGTGGAGTGCAAAATCTGCAAATAAAGACACAGGTGGTTCAACAACCGAATCAGACACGGAGGTGGAGCCCTGATGGTACAATAAATGTAATGCCAACACTCCCGTGCACACAGAAAAACAACATGTCACAACGCCTGTATGCAATATATGTTCCTCTGCACTAGATCAGCACTAATAATAACGTAGAGCGCTGTTTGTTCCAGCTCTGCGATAACTTTCTTTTACGAAGAATCTAACATACCTAAAACTGGAATAAACACCATTTTTGATCAACTATCTCCAGTTCTGTGTTTGAATCTCACTTCCTTCTATAGGGAGAATGTATGGTGGCCTGGGAGAAGAGTGGGACAATTAAGGAAAAAATGTTTTTTGTGTAAATGATTGATGAGTTAAAGAATATGACAACTATTTTGTTATTTAGCCGCAAGTTAATATAAAAAGTCATTTGATGCGTAATAAGTTATTTAATTGATTAAAAAAAAATGCATTTGATGACTAAAACGATTATATTTAAATGTTGATGAGACGCCATAATTCGTTGCTCTACATTAGAAGCGTTATGGGTTAATGCATATATGTGTAAACAGGAATAACCGTCCATTTGCATTCACTCACACATTGGTCGTGAAGATGCCGTAGATGAGGTCTTGCTCCGGCAGGTAGAAGGTGCTCTGCAGCTCGTTGTAGTAGAAGGGGATCTCCCCGGAGCGGGAGCAGTTGAGCCTCGCCTTCATGAACGTGGTCCAGGTGTCCTCCAGGAGGAAACGGCCGCCGATGTCGTTCTTGCAGACTCGCGCTACGCGGGAATAGACCGTCTTGCCACAGTCGTGCTCCACCGCGTTCTCCCTCAGGAAGAAGAAGGTGAAGAGACCGATGTCGTACGCTGAGATGAAGTGGGGCTCTGCCGGGGGGAAGAAGGAGAAGAAGGGGGGGGGGGGGGGTGGAGGTCATTACATGATGCTCCAGGGATAAAGAAATATTTCCAACATTTATCTACTAGATGGTGTTGCTTTGACCCCAGTACTCCTTATTATTGATTGCAATAAAAACTTCTGCTGTTCCACTCCTGTTTAAGATGGTCTGGAAAAGAGCCTCAATGTCAAATGTGTAAATGAGAGAAGGTGCAGTGGGAGGAGGAGAGGAGAAGATAAAAAATGGTTACTAATAAATCTGTCTGATGTTTTGATGGTAAATCCATGGAGCTATGTCTGTTTAACTGGATGCCCGTGCTGCCTTTATTGCCCTGGGTGACGCGGCGAATGATTCATGGCCCTTCCTGCTTGGTGGGTTATCAGGTAAAGCAGACTGAATAACGATTTGAATGGGACGTTACTGTCATCCTTTGTAAACACGACTCATCACAGAATACTAATTCACTGCTGTGAGCGTGGAGGGAAAAGGAGCTTGAACCTCTACATCCATATTAGTCTTAAATCCATAACATTTTTGGAGGTTTCACATAAAAGTCTTTAAAACGGCTTAAAGGATTAGTTCACCCAAACTCCTCATACAACATTTTCCCTCATACCTTTTAAAGTATCTAATTGTGCAGATAGTTTTTAGGTTATGGTTTTATGTGCAGACATTCCTCAGATGCCTCAACACAATCTTGTTTTCGGTGCTCAGCATCTGAGAACGTGTCCTGCTTACTCCTGATAATCTCTGTGAATGGTTTTCAATAAACTGCTTCCTGGCAAACAAACGGTTCCCTGTGAATAATCAATGTCATAGAACCTAACCAGGGTTTAGGTCATTTGGGTGAACTAACCCTTTAATACCGGGAAACAGCTGACGATGCAGCATCGCTGTCCAGGAAAAACCACAGATGTCAAAATGTTTTGTTTTTTTTTAAAAATACTTTTTTCCAAACAAAACAGTTTTTAGCCGTTCATGAAAAGTTGACATCCTGGACATGCGCAGAAGAAGGCGGTCCAGATATCGGAGTGCTAGTGTTTGTTGAAAAGTCCTTGAGAAACACCAATTTAACAAATATAATAGAATAAACAATAAAACATAGAACAAAAGGTCAGTAATTGACACTAGATTTATTCAATCCCACGTATTTTTCGTAACAGTAACTTCTTTCTTGTAACATTTATGATTTGAAGTCATAGTTTCAAGCTGAACTGTCTAAAAAAAGAAACATGCACTGTTGTTGCTGTTTTGACACTGAGCTGACTGAGGCTTCATCACACTCGTGTTCTGTTTTCTACTGCTGTGTTTTCCTCCATGAGGCGAGTACTGTGATGAAGAAACACAAAAAATGCTACTCTGCTGTCTTCACTTCAGTTTCCCCCTGGGACCCATTTATTGTAAGTGATATCACACTCTCAGACACATGCTCACACTCACACACACACACACACGCTCACACACATGCTCACATGCTCACACACACACACACGCTCACACACATGCTCACATGCTCACACACGCACACACACACACACACACACGCTCACACACACACACTGCTCACACGCTCACAATGCTCACATGCTCACACACGCACACACACACACACACACACGCTCACACACACACATGCTCACACGCTCACACACACGCGCACACACGCACACACACACACACGCGCTCACACACACACACGCTCACACACACACACACACGAGCTCAAATGGAGGAATAAGCCTTAAGATGCATGCACACCCATAAACAAAACACAAGAGGGATGCTGATGTTGTAAAGAAAGTCACACAGAAATACACTCTCTCACACACACACACACACACACACACACACACACGCACACACACACACACACACAACACACAGCACAACACCACCACACCAAGCACACACACACGGTAGACAGCACACACACACACACACACACACACAGCGGAGATGACCTGTTAACAGCCGTGATGGGATGTGCCTGAGGGGCTAGTGAGGCTTTTTTATAAGAGAATAAGATTTTGAAGCAGAGCAGGAAGAGACCAACATGGACAAAACAGCTCTTTAATTCCAATCCGACAACAACAACCACTGGTCTGGACCGACCACAGATGAAGGCGTAAAAAAGCAATTTCAACGAAGAGAATCAGCTGAGGGAGCGATTCAAACTTTTTGAAACTAATCAATTTATATTAAATGGGCGGCCAGTCCGGAATGATGGTGGTTATTCTGCGAGAGTATGGAGCGAGCAGGTTGAGAGCAGCAGTGCGATCTAAACAACTTCTACACTTTACATCTGATGAAGTGGAGATCGTTATCAGTTTTTCATTTAAGATCAAAGGCTTAACAAGCAAAAATGTCATTATAGAACAACCCCAGCAGGTTCATCATTATCATTACTACCATTATGCATCATGTCACCCACGGGAAGGAAATCATTTAATGTTTATAAGTGATGAAAGAAAAAGCAACCTGTCTCACTGATCAATGTAATGTACAGCACATCCCGATCAGTTAATTGCTCCTGATGAACATGCAGATGGACAAGCCGCAGTCACAATGCATGAGCGCTACTCCCCCTGCAGATAAAGGCCATGTAAAGTAGCCAATTGTGCTCATGTACGTCTCAGCTATTAAATGGAAAGAATGTGTGTGTGTGTGTGTGTGTGTGTGTGCGTGTTTACAGCATGCCTGAGCTGCTATGCATATGCACACAAGAGTATTTCTGTGTTTACATACCTGTGTTTGTGCATACACTGTACGTGTGTCAGCCAAAGGGCAGGCGGAGCCGACAGTTTCTGCACGATATTAGTGAAGCTGTGTGGGTGCAAATGTGATGAGCAGAGTTTTTCCAGCACCCCGCAGAGTGGTAAACAGACTGTTCAATCTGGCAGGCTGGTTGGGTGCTGGAGGAGTGAAGCCTCCATCACTAACATCACATGATGCTTTAGATCAGACACAGCATAAAGAGTGAGGCTATTTAAAGTGGAAATAGAGTTTTTTGCTTCAACTTATCATTATGAAGTAAATGTCGATTGCACAATGTAATGGCTACAGAATAATGACGCCACTGGCGTTTGGATTGGTTTTCCTGTGAGCCTCGCTTTCATTACGCAATTCTGTCTCCCGCTGGGCACCTAAAGTTCACGGAAGAATTAAGGCTCGATTTACGGCATAAAGTGCGTCCGCAGCTATCAGTAGCGTTCCCCAGGTAGCAGAAATGCTACTCTACCCAGCGACAGAAAACGAGCCCCACTGACAGAGGAGGCAAAGAAGGTGAAGACGGAGAGTAATAGACAGTCCACCGGCCCACCAGGATTCATCCCAATGGCCGCTCCGACTATGAAGAGAGCTCCAAACCCACATTCAGCTGGCAGTATTTCTACTAGATCAGTAAGTAACAAAACCTGTCTTCTTATTAATACAACCAGGTGTTTTGGCCTGAAGCCAATACCAGCTGACATTTGGCAAGGGCGGGGTTACACCCTGGACAGGTCGCCAGTCTATCACAGGGCTGACATATAGAGACAAACAATCACTCGCACCTACGGGAAATTTAGAGTCGGTAATCTAAACAAAGAACATGTTTTTTTTTGGCTGTGGCCTTCCTAAAACGAGCAGTGATGAAACTTCACTATATGTTGTATATTATATATTTGTGACTGCGGCGCCAACAGTAACGCCACATGGAAACACAAGGGGGGAAATGTTGAAAAGGTTTCTATTGCCACTTTAATATTCACATAAAAGAGTGGCGGATGACTCATTAGGGGAGGAGTAATACCTGACAGTTTGATTAGATTTGGTCTGAATGGATTTTTTTACTCTCCATATTTGCTGCACTTGGTTATGACATCTGTATTGTGTTAGGTTAGTTATGTGTCTGGTCAGAGTGAAGACAAATAATTCTACTACTAAAATCCACTACTAATTTGTTTCGCCAAATACTTTTAGGAGGGAACTTCTGCCAGGATCATGTTCACTGGCAACTTTTATTTCCCAGTTCACAAAGGTTGGCATCCGTACACTGCACACAAGTCAAACATCTCCAATTTGTTCAGCTATTCAAATAGCTGTGGTGTTGAGATCTTTAACAGCTGTTTCTGCTGGCTGGAGAAACAGTCGACAGGCAATGACTTACAAAACTTAACAACTCAACAACTTAACAACAAAGACCTCTTAGTTTGATGTAAAAAAAAAAAAAGAAGAAGAAGAAAGAAACCAAACTGTTTTCTTTGTTCACCTCTTGCTTTAACCAAGACTCGCCAAAACTAGACAATGAAAACATGCAGGTATCGTAGCAAAAAGAAATACTGAGTATTATACTAATAAAAATTCTATTCATAAGAACGTGAATTTGAATTTTAATGTCACATGTTTGTATGTGCTTATATACAGGGACTGAGAAATCTCTGGCTTTTGTTTCATTTCTGTGACTGTATGCACCAAAATACATTTTTCACAAAAGCTGAGAGAAGGGTGAGAGCAAACAACACAAATCTGAATTGAGATTCATGTCATTCAGGTGCATGATGGGAAACAGTTGGTCAGCACCTGGCAGGCTACCAATCCAATAAGGGAACAGATTGATTAGATCCAGGACCCCCCTCCTTGCCTTTGGTTCTCTGGAGCTGGAGAGGCTTAGAGCTGGAAATGAGATTTTCATTCACACCCCCAAAAAATCCACCGGGAGCACAACTCCATAACCCTCACAGAATCAACCATGAAGGAAAGCAGCCTTTGTCTGTGATGGCACGTGTGTGTGTGTGTGTGTGTGTGTGTGTGTGTGTGTGTGTGTGTGTGTGTGTGTGTGTGTGTGTGGAAAGATTTGAGTGCAACATGTGTGCTTGACTGTGTGCGCGGCCAGCTGTGATTATGCTGATGAGGACATGATCTACTTAGCTACTCATCTTTTTTCCCTCCCACATACTCTCTCACACACACACACACTGGACACACATGGATGCACGTACAGCATGCATAAAATCTATATACACAAACACACACTCACATGCACACACGGGCGGCGAGACCCTGCCTGGTGTGAAGCGTGCTGTGTGCTGTAATTTCACCCTCTCCTTGCCGTGAGGAATAATTACGTCGCTCACTGACTCTTCAGTCTATCTTCTCTGCCTCCCTCTCATCCTCATCCTCTTCCCTGCCCCACAACTCTCACCCCCTTCCTCTCTCGCACACCGCACACACGCAGACGCACACCGTCACACTCTCCCACCTTCCGACTTCACTCGCTTTCGTTCTTGCCTTTCTCATTTCCCCTCCCCTCCCGTCTCTCCTTTCTTCTGGCCGACTCTCTAAAGTCCAGCTTTTTCACGACCCGCTTCTCATCAAAATACAGCTGCACTTGAAAATATGTAGATATTTGTTTGTTACATTTAGCGCTGATGATTGTGCATTACTCACACAAGAGAAAATTAATCAACCACTCTGGTGATGCATTAATCGATTAAGTCTTTTATCAAGCAGAAAATGTCAAGCATTCACTGGTTCTAGCTTCTCAGATGTGAAGAATGTGCTGTTTTCCTCCGTTTTATATCATTATTTTTCAGTATTGTTTGGCTTTGGACTGCGGCCGAGCTTACTTTGATTATTTTCAAATGTTATTTGTTAAGAACTTCTTTTTTTTTCTCTCTCTCTCCCTCTCTGTCTCCAACTGTGGTACTTCATGCATGCCATGTGTTAGAGCAGATACCAATGCCCAGTGGGAAAAGGAAAAGAGTGTAGCCAATGTGTTGCATTAGCCTGGGCCACTCAGCAAAGGATGGATGAAATAAAGCAAAAATATGTTTAACAGTTACGGTTTGAGGTCTTATTCCATTGGGAATCACAGTTTTTATGTCCTTAGGCTTGTAGCTCTGACTTTGTTGTTCGTCTTTAGTATTGATAGTTCAACCAGGAGAGTTTCCTGTCCGTCCAGGTAGTCACTTAACATCGTCTATGGTGCAGAAAATGAATCTGCCCTTTACATCCAAATGCCTGAAATAACTCCTCCCATTTCGGTATTATATATATATATACCTCAATGAATCCAATAATCTAAGATGTTCTGCATATCAAAGGAACTCAATGGCTGCCTCCTCCAGTGGAACGTCCATCTACATTTCTGCTGGAGTCAGGATGTGTGTCTATGGATTTGTGCTGCAGCGTGGTCAGAGGGAAAGGTACGGCGTCAGCAGCAGGGAGATTATTGACACTGACACCAGCAGGATTGACAGCATTTCATGCTCTCCGCCATTCCATAATTCCCGCCAATTCCTATGCCTGACCTGTACTGCGTGTTCCATACACAACTTCAAATCCAAACAGTCTTTGTAATCCTTTGAAAACACCCCCGTCGGGGTTGATCTATCATGGCTGGAACAACAGAGCCGATTGTATTGGAAACAGAAGTGTCGCTCCAGGCAGGAAAATGTTTAAAGTAACAGGAGGAATTTCCAGAGTTTGTCTTTACCCTGCGATTTAACCTTGTGTGGATTATTTGATAATCCAACAAGAGTTTAGACCCGATCAGATTACTAATACCGCTAGACTACATTTCTCACGTCTCATATGAAAACACAGTTTGAACACACACATTGCAACTTTAACTAATTCACGCCGGACCATTTCATTTTGCTCATTTCGCACAATGTTGTGCTTTAAATGCTCTCAAATGAACTTGAATCAATCAATGAAGTTTAATCAACAATTTTAGCAAAGCAATTAATTATTGAAGTATCATTGTTGAAAAGAACGAGCAGTTTGAAAGCATCACGTTGAGCTCCGGGAACTTGTGATGCTGTTCTTCACAAATTTGTGACATTAAATATAAATCAAATGATTAGCCAGTTAATTGAAAAAACAATCATTAATTGGTAATGAAGCAGAAAAAAAAAGCGAAATTTATGATACAAAAATGAACTTTTCAGCGTGAGCCAAATAACTTCATATGTGGTAGTTTTTGCCGTGTTACTGTACCGTTGAGCCATTTTGAGTTGTACTGGGCGGTCCGGAGAGGCGGCATGCCCCCCAGGCTGCGGTATATGACGGGGTCACGGCCAGAGAAGTCAATAACGGTGGCGGCGTACAGCTCTCCGCTCTCCGTCACCACTGCTGTGGAGTTGTGGCGAGGATCGTACGGGCAGCGTGCCACGCCGTTCACCCGCTCCAGCACGCTGCTCATGTTGCCCACCTGCGACGGATGAAAAGACAGAGGGAGAGAGAAAGAGAGGGAGAGAAAAGGGAGTAAGCGAAAGTAACAGAGCCAAGTCTACAGTGTTTTCTCTGAATTTGTACAAAAAAAAAAAAAATCACACTAACACACTAACACACAGTCATTTGTACCTCTCGGGTAATACATAGTGGCAGGAATGCATTGGTTCCACAGGTCATGACCTCAGTCTTGTTCACCAGCAGGACTCTGATGTAGTTCTGACATTCAATCTGCAGAGAGGAGGGTGAAGAGGAAAGCTTTCAAACGGCTACAGCGGTTACAGTCTGAGCTGGTTAGCTAAATACTGTTCGACGTTTCGCTGAGAAGAACAATGGGCCAAGTCTTCTGGTACCAGACTGGCATGCGACCAAAAGGCAGAGCAGTTCAGAGCGTGCAGCTTTTGCTCTCGTGAGTCCATTGTTCAAAAATATGAATGCTCGTTTGCAGCTGAATGGAAGCCCATTTGCGACATCGACAGAGAATCGACAATAACTCAAGTATGTGTGACAAAAAAGTCAAATCAGTTTTAACAAAGGTGTGAAATAGATTTACTGGCAATAAAACATTTTATGCAACCATTTTTTTTTGTAAATGGTGCCGTCTTGTTTGTGGGGAACAAATGAGGTAATTGCAGTGACACAGGTTTCAAAGAGAATTGATTGCTTTGTGTATTTGGTATCACCCGTTCACTTTAAAAGGCACAGTGAGAAATAAAACTCACGTTGCAAACCCAAATAATCAAAGTAAGCATTGGTTATCAGCCATATTTGAAAGGAAGTCTTTTTGTGTATCTCACTATCTAGCCCTAGGCTCTCTTGTGCACATTCTCCTTCGCTTCCCTTTGCCCTCTCTCTCCACTGCAAGAAAAACAACCCTTGATTGAAGGGTCTGAAATAGCTGTTCTGTACAGAGCCCTCCCATGAGGCCCATAAGGACCTCGCCACAACAGCCAGAAGATATCAAGATGGCCTCTCTGTAAGCCAGGCAGCGCTGACATGAAGTGTTGTAATTGGGAGCGGGATCGAGGTTACCTCTGTTTTGCCTTTGCTCTGACAGGACCTCCTGGTTTCCTCGTCCGGTGCCCATTCTGTTGCCTAGGAAACAAAAACAAGAAAAAAAAAGTCCAAGGATGACAAAGAGGCCGAAAAGCAGTCAGCTGAGTCCTTCAGACACTACAAAACAGTTACGCAACAACTGACTGTTGCTAATACTGTAGGCATGCACAAAAAGATGCATGAAAAGACTTTAACCTCATTGCTGTTTGTTTATTGTGTAAACATGGCGACCGGCTCGTCAGCCAAGAGCTTATTCGAGAGTAGCGGGCAAGGTACCCAACGAGGCAGTTGAAGGGCTAAGGGCAGTATTAGCATGTAAATGGCTTTCTCTCCATCTTCTGCTTCTTTCATCCCCTCTCTATCTCTCTCTCTCTCTCTGAAAGTTTGCAGCACTCGCCTCCGCTCCAATGCCCCCCCCCCCCTTTTCACTTGTACTGCCCAATTATATTCCTGTTGAGGGTTTTGTCATTGGGCTTTATTATGGATGCAGGCAGCAGCACTGCACAACTGCACTGCAAACACATTAATGCATGTGCATACACATGCTGCTTGGCCGACAGAGACGCACTGGCTCTTGTTAAGAGGATTGAGAGATGTCCCTCTCTTGGCACAAACTGTATGTGTGCAAGGTGCCAGGGGACCCCCTGCCCCCCCGCCCCCTCCTCTTCCTCTTGTGTGTCACTAGCCTCATTTTACTATCCTCTCCTCCTTTACTATCCTCCCCTCCTCTTCTCTGATCTCACTGCCCGAGTAGGAAGGTTGCCTCAATATCTAACAGTTAAAACGTCTGCCATTATGTAACATCACTTTATCTAATTCTACATCCTACTGTTGTTTGTGTTCATTTCATTCTCTCCTCTCCCAAAGGGATTATTGTCATGCACAAGACAACCCACCGCAGACAATCACCCTCCCAGGACAATCGGCCAGTGGGACAAAGTTGTGACCCCACACTGAGTGAAGCCTGCCAACTGAGGCCAAGCAGCTCCAAACTGGGTCAGTATTCCAGGAGCCAAAAAGAGGACTCAAACAAACCATAAACTATAGAGTAAAAAAATACTGATCCGTCATGTAGCTCATCTTAAACACCTATATGCAGTCTCGGATAATTCTGTTTTTTTTTTTTAGGTGTGAATTTGTCCTGCGGTGACAACACTCACGCTTTTTGGATCCTCATTTTGCTTTAATTAAAGCTCAGCGGAAGGGACTAAAAACTGTATAGCCCCAAGACTCAGTGAGGGATTCTGCTGGGAAAATATAGTTTTGAATTAATCACTTTTTTTTTTTTAGATGCTCCGTGTAGAAAATGTAGCTCTTTAGGAATTTAAATGGAAATAAAACATTATAAGCATGTTTAATGAGAACTTAAGAGAACTGCCAAAGTCTTTCTGGAGACAATATGCTGCGTTTAAATTCTCCAAGTGTGAAAATCTCTTATTTCACAGGTCATGGAGTATTTCAACTACACTTGCAGGAGTGGAAGTTTATGATTTTGGATGATTAGCCTCTGCATAAATTCATGCTAACGAGCGAAAACACCAGACTGTACAGTACTATCCATCCACAGCCTAATGAGCTCGTCAAACATCTGCACATTGTGTTGGGAGTTCTTTTAATGCTTTTAAACTAAGCTTATATTCATAGAAAATAAATGACTGTGTGATTGTTTTTTTGATTGATTGCACTGCCAGAACTGTTTGTGCTGCCAAAACACTGCACAACAAGTAATTCTTCCACATTTCTGATGCCATGTTTGATTGTTTGAGATGCAGCTTAAAGCTCCACTAATCAGCAAACACACCAGCCACTGTTCACTGCCTGCCGAGCACAGACAAAGTTAGCAGCTAGCTGTTGAAGAAAGTGAAACATTTAGCAGCTAAAAGAACCAGAAGATTTTTGTCAGGAGGTGGTGGAGACCAAACATGAGCTAAAAGGAGACTTTATGACTGTGTGTTCTTCTGCCCCCTGGTGGCAAAACAAATCATTTAATGCATCTTTAAATCTGCATTTTACCATTATCATTTTAATATTTTATTTTACTTATTATCAAATTATTATATAATTCATTTTATTTTCATTCATGTACACGTGAGTCTTCCAGCTCGGTCTTTGTCTCTACTAACTCAAAAAATATCTGGTTCTCTAGCTGTTGGATGCTTCACTATGTTTACAAGGTGTTTGCTAACTTTGTTGCTGCAGCTAGACATGAAGTTAACGAGAGCGGTGAGAGTGATGCAGAACAGTAAAGCTGTGGCTGTGACACTCCACAGAGGTGAACGGAGCTGCAGAGTCCACTGATAATTCTGTGAGTTCTAGTCATTTGATCCATAATTCATGGAAAAATATTGATGAGAGAAACTTCATCCAGGCTAAACTACACATAAAAACCTCTGCACTTTACGACCATATGTAAGCACAGGTTAGAGGTGGAGATTGAGACAGATTCATTAGCGTTATAAAGCTATGTTTAGCTGCTGCAGCTGGTAGAGAACCAGTAAGTGGGCTCTGGCCCATATTGATAGTTACAGCTCATCTCCCGGTCTCCCACAGCAGCTCCCTTCAATTAACCTGCTTCAGACTGCCCTGGAGAGAGAGACAGCAGCAGGGGACAGCTATATAAAGTAAACTGTAATTAAAATGAAACTTGAGCTTCAGTCACTGAACACAAAGTAGTCGAAGAATTAGAAAAAAAAACAAAACAAAAAAAACTGAAGTCGCTAATGTGCTCTGCAGGAATTCGGCTGTCTAGTCACGCAGCTCACGCTGCCGACAAACAGTACGCAGACAATAGCTACCTCAAAACCACTTCCCATGAGCACAGTGAACAGTGTGGCACCTGCCATTCAGAGAGCAGCCCCGCCCCCTCTGCGGCAGTCCATCACTTCGCCTGTTGAAATGAAAACACTGCTCCTCCACAGCCCCTGCCCGTCAGCCCCTGACAGCCTGGGGACTGATGTTATGACGTCATTGTAAACACACACACACACGCACGATCACACACACACACACAACACACACACACACGCAGTGATGGATGCCTTTGCGATGAATCATGGCTTGGGGCATTACCATCTTTTCGGCAGGGCCCCGTCTCCAAGGATCCCCATCGGCTTAACCCGCTGACCTTCACCAGAAAGTGCCCCCCGCCTCTCCCTTCCCCCTCTCCCTGTCCATCTCTTCTTCTTCACACCACTTTGGAACAAAGCCACACTCACACAGAGCCTGTGAGAATACCAATTCTGCCTCAACATCCTCTCCCTCAAATACCTTCCCTCTGTACCGAGCCCTGAATGGCCTGACTGCCATCAACAGAATGAATAAGAGCTGCATAATGTGTGGCCAGCATGCAGTGTTTATTTATCACTCAAAAATGTTCACAACAAATCGAACATAAAGAAAGCTAAGAGATAAAGAGAGAAAATAATGTTGTCACTTATTCCACCTTGATATACCCTCATGATAAGCCCTCATTTGCTGTCTAATTATTCATGTTTAATGTAGAAGAGCAGCTCAGAGCACAGGGTTCACTCACTGTGGCAGTCAGACGTCTGTTGACCTGGACTCATGAAAATATAAAGTGAAGTTTAAAAAGTTGCGTTGAGAGAAAAAGAAGAAAAACATCAAATAAAAAAAAAGAAAAGAAAAAGTATTTACCAAAATGTCAAACTATTTGCTTCAGGGTATGAAAGACTGTGGTCATGATTAAAGGAAACCAGTACTGACTGTTGGCAGGAAATGGGAAACAAACAACAGTCACAACTATGTTGACCTCTACCTCTTTACCTAACCAGCATGTCCACCACACCTGGCGCTGTCACATTCCTGTTCCTCCAACACTGCTTGAGATGAACCAAAGCCAAATTATCCGGTGTGCAAATGTCCGCCGGGCGCATAAGTTCAGCATCTCATGCAGCACAACCTCGGCTTTTTTCACACACTATCTTCATAGGCCAGGTGTTCTGCGCCTGTGAAGAGGGAACTCTTCATCTAGTGATTTGGTCATTTGTTTTTCTTGTTTGTTTGAGTCGCTTCTCCTTCAAAGACCGTGAAGCAAGAAGAAAAAAAGTTCTGAAGTTTTTCTTCTAATATTCAGGAAGTACAGATGAAAAATCATAATGCGATTATTTTGGCAGATGGTGCGATTGTGATACGAGTCATGGTTTCAGTTGGAACGGCCATTTTTGAATTTAATTTCCAGTGAAAATACGAAAACGATTTTTTTTTTGGGTCATCTAACAAACCAAGATGTTTCTTTACATCTGGAGAATATGATTCATTAACGCTTCATGTATGGTTTGTTGTGACACATTCTACCTTCATCAAAAGAAAAAAAAGAAAAGAAAATTGCACCTCCTGCCGTTTGAATATTGCATGTGGCCACATTGCCATTTCGATAATAAGCCGTTAATTGTTCAGGCCTAACAGATAGAAGATAAAGGTGAGACAGCATCCTGCAGCCAATAGGAATCTGTTTGGAAATGTTTAGAGGTGTTTGAACAATGACAGCAGTTTGAAGGAGCCATGGTGATGAGAGGTAAGACGTTTTCTGGCACTGTGGCAAAGTCAGTATTTCCACCTTTGCTTCAGTTAGAGACGCTCATAACTTCCACCGTCTTGTCCAGTAAACATCTACACAAGTTGACGCTGAACAAACATCAACTTGTGTTGACAACATTTGAACAAACACTGTTGTTTTCCTGGTCTACGCATAAATACCAGTATCAGGTTTGAAGATTCTATAGACGTACATTGAGCATAAATATTGGAAGAAACAGGAAACTTAAATCACTGCCTCGGATGCACAAAATACCAGACAATTAAAGAGTCAGCTTCCTCTCTGAGAAGAGTTACAGCCATTTTTCATGCTCGAATACGGCCCAAGGCCAGAGAGCCTGTTTATTATTTGCGCCTCCAGCCACAGATGCATGTTAGAGTACATTTCCATCTATTAGCAAAGCCAACAACCATGTGCACTCGCTGCCATCAATTCCCCCTGCAAACCTGAACCTGACACTCCATTTCTCCCAATTTCGGTTCTCCTTAGACACAATAAGAAGATCTTGCCCACGGCATCTTTCTTAAAGGAGGGAAGAGGGGAGGGAAAAAAAACATGAATATTTTATAGGCAAATAAAATAGCAGAAAATACAATTAGTAGCAGGAAAGAGGATTCATCACTTTTACTGCAGAAAGATGGAGGCCGGGCTGGAAAATGAATTCTATTTTTACGAGAAACAGAGAGAAAGAGGGAGGGGAAAGAGAGAGATGGAGAGCAGGAAACACTAATGAAGTAAAGAGGGCTTGCGAGCAGCGACGACTGCAAATGCCGTTCCTGAAATGTGGTGCTGTGTTGATAAGGCTGCCTCTCACTGACACACTGCTAACATCATGTGTGACAACTAATTATAACTCATGAATATTGTAAATAAGTGTGTCAGGGGAGTAATGGTTGTTTGAATAGGCGCTGTCTGGCACTTGTTACAGTCAAGACAAATTTGTATACCAGTTCAGTGGGATTGGACCTAACTGGTATGAGCTGCGTCTGGGAAAGTATTAAAAATATAAAAAAAAACATTGCAACACTTGTTTAGCAGAAGTTAATCATTTCAACATCCAAACAACAGCTGAGCTATTACTTCATATGTTGAGCACATAATAGCCTTAAACACTGTAACAGCCCGTTCTGCTAACACGCCCTGTCCATGACGAACTATTGCTCTGTGAGCATCGAAAATGAAAACTTACAACATTTCCTGGATGTATTCACTCTGACTTCACGGTCTGGGGAATAAAACTTGTAAAAAAAAAAAAAAAAAAAAGGTTTATTTATCATTCATGTAAGCGGATCATTTGCAATCACAAAACTCAAAGGAAGGGCAAATGTTTTTCACGCCGTCAGTATCTCTATAAACGACCACCTGACTGGCTCCTCGCAGTTTCTTCCTCATCTCATCCTGCTACACTTCACTGCGGGCTTTTCCTCTGAATGTTACTCAACCATTGAGGCAAGGGAGAACAGAATCTGCATATTCACCCACCACCAGCAGCACCACCACCTCACTGAGAGAGAGAGAGAGAGAGAGAGAGAGAGAGAGAGAGAGAGAGATCATCTGTGTCCTCACTTCAAAGCATCCCACACTTACACTGTTAATTCCTTCCTCTTATTTCCAGCCCCCCACTCTTAATCTGCTATTTTAGGTAACAACCCACACCCAACACACACACAAACACACACACACTTGACAATATGGCCAATTTTGGCACAAACTGGTGCCCAGGTGGCGCAGAGATGAAGCGCTCAGTCACCGACACAGCGACAGGAGTGAGCACCACTGGCGGTGTTCACAGGTGGGAAACCACTGACGCATCACATGCTTGTCAAACACATATATGACATTAGATGGTTCTGTAAAACCAACACCACCCTTTCCCGGTTTTCATCATTTATTTCTAACATTATTAGCAACGTTAACATCATGACGCATCAGTGCAAGAGGATTTGAAACAACAGCACTGGCGTCGAAGGCAAAAAAAAAACCCATCCACCTCTTCAACTTCCAATACTTTTACTCTCTCTGCTGCCTTTTAGGAAAGTCACACTGACTCCTCAGAGACTCCTGAAAATCATGAGTTTTTGCTGAATAGATGTGTCAATGTGTCATTTCTAGTATGTTGTGACATTCCTTTTTGTTGCCTTTATTATTCGATAGGACAGTGAAGAGACACAGGACATGGGCCAGAGAGAAGGGGAGTGACATGCAGCAAAGAGTCCGGCCTCGCCTGCTCAGAGCGACCACATGCTCTGCATCCAAACCACTCGGCTATCGGGTCACCGCACGTTATGAGATATTTTAGCTTTATCAAAAAAAAATAAAAATTTGCAAATACTGCAATATTTCTTTATTTCTTAACTCTGATTGTCTTCTCTTTACTTCCTGTTTCAGGTGCTGGATTTTAAACGCAGTGTTTCATCACGAAGAAAAAATGGGTCCACATAGTGAACACAGTGATCAGCGGGGCATGTCGTTAGTCATTGCTTTAATTAGTGATGACAGAGAACGACTTCTAGGAAAGACTGAAGGAGTATTAACGGAGAAACGTGCACGTTTGGTGGATGTTTTCGCCATAAATCTTCAAAAGGAGTGTACTCCAGATGACAAGGAAGAATTATTCCTGTGCAGCCCTGAGCAGCATACAAAGCAAACTGAGCTGCTAAACAATTAAATGCAGGTAGCGGAGCAGAGGCTCTGTAGAAAGTTAGCAACAGATGAGTTTAATCGACTGTGAAATGGTGGTGAAATATTCTGTTACCTGCACATTTTATTGTTACAGCTGTAGGGGCCCACATGTAATGTTAAACAGCTTGTTCACGGTCCCACAGCGCACTGGTGCATGTGTAGAATAATGCACAGATCGTTTTGTTAGGTTTAGGGGGTTGTTAAGTCATTTGTGGTCGTCGGGGGCTTGTCTCAATCAAGAAATACAGTTCGTACAGTTTGCTGTTTCCGTGGTCCTCTTGATATCATTTGCATCTAACTATAACGCCCCTGGAATCTGGACTTTGACAAGAACTTTTTGGGTTGTTATTTGACATTCATTTTCTTTATCTTCAGAAAGGGTTTGCACAGGAAATGTCATGTTTTCCTTCATGCAGGAAGTGTGAGCTTGATGCAGGAAGTGTGAGACTGCGTGCCTGTTATGCCCTGCAGGTGAAGCTGTTGGCTAACAGGTGAGACAAAGCCACTGATAAAAGCTGTAGTCAGAGGTGCAGCACTCTTCCAGAAGTAAAGGTTTGGACAGAATGTTTCTCTTGGCAGAGATGTTGAAAATGTGTTGTTATTGGAGAAAACGGTGGAGCTTGGGGGAATGTGTTTTTTGGGAGCTGAATACGCAGCGTCATCAAGAATGTCTTCAATAAATTTGAGGGGAAAATCAGGCCCTTCAATACCGAGCATCAGCGTGGATCTGTTGTGGCAGACGGGATTTCATCAACCACGAACAAAACACTGAAATGCAGTTTTAAACTACAACAGCAAACGTGCCAAATGCCACTGAACCGTACATGAGCCATCACATCACACCCCTGTTTGAATTCCTCTCAGTGATTTGATTTTTTTTTTTTTTTTTTTTTAAACTGCTGACTGCTGTTTATTTACTTTGTGAGCTACAGTATGTGTTCATTCGCCTTTCACACACTGTCAACACACTGTTTTAATGGGGCGCAATGGGACACAAGCCATACAGGACTGTAAACATATAGTCTTCCAAGAGTTGATACAGATCGAAAAATGTAAAAAAATAAGAATAAAAACAGAATAAAAAAAGGCCTGCACTGGCCCTGAACCCGATCCTGTGGACTGACGTGACGCTCTCTCTCTCTTATTAAATGAGTAAATGAGTGATTAAACACATAAACCCATGGGTCGTTATTCACTGCGTTTAACACACAGGTTTCCAAAGCCACATACAAAACCATGAACAAATGAGACACGACTTTCAACTACCCTTTGTCTCGCAGCTGAGTCTGATCGAAGGACACACCCACATCCTTTCCTTTGAGTGACATTCTCTCTCTCTCTCTCTCTCTCTCTCTCGCTCTCTCTCTCACACACACACACACACACACCTCTCTGTCAGACTGAGTCGGTGCAGCATGAGGTCACTAACCTACACTTTTGTCCTCACACTGGAGAGAAGCAGGCTGACAGAGTGTTTCAGAGTGTGTGTGTGTGTCTGCAGTTCAGCACGCACCCACACACACACACACACACACACACCGGACAATTTCAAAAATTCTGATTAAATGTTCACACTGTCGACAAATACAGCTCAGTGCAGACGCCAGCAGACGCTCATTCAGCCATGAGTATGAATCTTTAGACGCTCATGACAGCTCGCACTGTTTCAGCCTGACTTCAAGCTTGAAAGGCGGCATTTATTGAAACATCTCATCCTAATGCGTTACACATCCAGCCTAGTTCATATTACAGAGCTCAGTTCAACAAATTCAATCTCCCACTGAGGCGGTATACGACACGGTCCTGACGAAGCTGGGTATTTAACATCATTAGGCTTTGAGTTAAATACCAGGCTACAGACACCCACATGTGAAAACATGAAGTTGACTTGAAAACTTTGGGGGATTTTTTGTTTGTTTACATATTCTTTAATTAGATATTACCAATTTAAATCTCAGCTAATTTTAGGTAAAGTTTGTGTAGAAGAGCTGATGCAACGAACAGTTTGTTTTAATGAAAATAAAAGGGGTAGGAAAAGCTGTTTTTGTTCCGCATACTAGTACTGGTGTCAGTACTGGTACGTAATATTTCCAACAACAGCTGTCTGTCAAAGTTCAAGTACGGGCAACAGGGAAGGAGCAACATACACACAGGCAAGCTGGCAGAGCAAGATGAACCAAAGGGACTTATTCTCTATGATCATGCTTACAGACAGGCAGCTGGCCTAAATACAGATGCAACCTACAGGCAGGGTTTTTGAACAAGAGCAGATAGATACATATATATATATATATATACACACACACGCACGCACGCACGCACGCACGCACGCACGCACGCACGCACGCACGCACGCACGCACGCACGCACGCACGCACGCACGCACGCACGCACGCACACACACACACACACACACACACACACACACACACACACACACACACACACACACACACGACCAGCTAGAACCACCAGGGTGAAGACACAACACAGACTACGCGGCCAATGGGAGCGAGAAAGTGCCGGTAAATGTAGACTGAGGCTTAACGAGACGACGAGGGACAGGTGCGCAGAGGAGCGGCATCAGGTGACTGGGTGATTAGACTCTAAGGACACCTGGTGGACAGGTGGGGGATGACAACAAACATGAGACAGGTCAGCTGATCCTGGATGTATGTATGACACCTTCTACTCTTCTATTGCTAGTATAAATAATGGTTTTGACAAATAAACCAAATTCCTCAAATAATAAGTCAGAGTTTAATGTTATCCTATAAGCCCTGAGAGGACTCTGACTAAATGTAGAGTATAACAGTATTACAGTAATAATTAACACAATTATCAATTAAATCAAGAAATACCTGATCAAAAAGATGATAAACAATATTTCAGAACTCGACATTTTTAAATATTCCTTATTGAAAGTAGTGAAGTTGCAACACACAGCCCTACTTTAAATAAGCAAAACAAAGTGAAAAAAATATGCTTTGTTATAAAATTCTTAAATAGATGTACTATCCTTAAAGATAACTCTGAAAAATCTTAAATTAAAGCTGTAATTCCTTATAAAGGATTTTAGAGCTGTTCAGAATTGCTTTTACTATTAACAAGTCATAGAAAGATAATGAAATGTTTAATAAATCCTAAATATAATTCTTTCATTGGAAATATGGAAGAAATACAGAAATATGCTTCTATGAGGGATTATTTTTTAAAGAGCATTAATATGTAAAGTAGCTCTTTTACAGTCGCAGTCGTGATTATTTTACAGCAAGAGTGATTAAAGCGATCACAGCTGGGAACAGGAAGCTGTTTTCTCCTCTGATGTAAGTGTTGAGCTGAATACAGTGTATGGTTCAGTATGTGCTAACAGTCTGTATGTGGTTGCCCACTCACCCTGCTGCTGCCTCCCACTCACTGTAATTCCACATTAGGGAGGATGGCAGGTGAAAGCAGACAGTCTCTCCATGACCAACCAACCAGCACAGTGGATTATTCCTTCTCTTCCACAGACACCTAAAGTACTGTGCTGTATGCACCCACACAGGTGCAGATAAAGATGCAGGTAGTACGGATGGATGTGCACACTAACATGGCATTAAAGCACGTAGTGTACGCAGGTGGCTCATCATTTGGTTGTTTTTCGTTAAAAAGAACAATTATCACTGATTATTTTGAATGTGAAAAAGAACTGAGGGTGGAGGCAGTCAGTGTGAGAGAGCTGATTGGCTCTGCAGACCGGTGTGTCAGTGATTTCGCACATTTAGTGCATTTTGTTTTCTCTGCTTTTTCTTTTATTCTTCCACATCATCTTGTTCTTGTGGTCCCACTATGTCATTTCTTTTTACCATAATCATATATATTTTTATGTGCATTTCATGCAGGTGTTGTCTGTGGATAGCTTGCAACTGGCTACAGCCTTGTAATCTGTATCGGTGTGTTCAGGTGCATCCTTTAATAGAAAGAAATATCTTTTGTCTTTCCCTGCGGTTAGAGTCAGGGTTATGCCGTGCTCTTGGCGTATTTATGTCTTCAGTCTCCATTTCCAAAGCACAATACTGGATTCATGAAGCTGATACCAAGACTCACAGCTTTAAAAAGTTTGATAATAATACATCAGCAGTTCACACACTGTATTGAATTGAACAGAATTGTATTTTATTTGACTTGGACGATGCAGTTTAACAGTATAGTTCCCATGCAGAACATGAGGCTGATGTGCTGCACAGAGAGTTTAGAGCTAATGCTATTTTTCAACTCTCGTCCCTAGTTGGGCTTTTACAAACACAGTATAATTAACATATACAATTTACATAAGCATTTTTCATAAAGATCTATTAGAGCAAATCCTTCAGTGATTTCTAGGATGCAATTAGTTTTTATTCATTGGCCGACATGAATGCCAAACCATTACAACTGTGATAAGCTAATATTGGCTGAGACATCCGTCAAGCTCTTGTACATAAACCTACTCAGTCATATCTGTGCTCTTACATATTGTTTATAAGTACGTATACATTTCTTCATGATAAATGGTAATATTGACTGCACTCAAAGCGCTTTACACTACATGCCAGTATTCAGCCATTCACACATTCACACGCTGACCTTCCGATTAGTGGTCAACCTGCTCTACCTCCTGCACCGCAGCCGCTGAATAAAACCAAAACCAAAGCGAATCATTTCCCCGGCAGCAACAAACACAGCAGCTTTCCACAGTGGGAACACAAATCCCAGCGAAAATCACTTTGTGAAAAAAACAAAAGCAGTGACGAATCTCTATATATATACGCACAGGTACCATTGCACACGGAACTTTATAGGTAGTTATTCTTTCTCAGCCAGCTGGCCAAGCTGCAGCACATTACAGGGTGACAAGTGGCCCCCACTTGCTCCCAGCTCTGTAGCTCACAGAATACCCCTCCATTCTGACAAAGAACACATCAATAATTAAATCTCCGGCCAAATTGCAGCACAGAAATTAATGAAGAGTGTGAATGAAATCAGCTATGACTCATCAAACTCAGGGCAAGAGAGTGGAGCTTGATACTGTGGACGAATCAAGGGTATGAATATCTGAGACGGCCGGTTTAATGTCTGTCCTCTGACCTTTCTGTCACTTTGATCCTCGGCTTTCTCCATGAATCCACTCTGCCCTTCAGCACCCCGAGGACTGTAGTTATATGCGACATGCATAATGTAGATGAGAAATCATGGATATATACTATATTATTCATACTAATACCACCTGCATGGGAAAAGGTCAATGTGTCTCCAGCTTAACCACATGTGGATTCCTCCCGTCCCTAAGGAATCGTGAGCGTCCAGCAAAAACACCTACAATAACAGATACATTTATTTTTCTGCTGGTGTATCGGGACGTTCCCAGTGTCGATGAGGGAGTTTGCACGAGGCATTTCCTGTTTAAAGGAACAAACATTGACAGTTGACCTATTGACCTTTTAGGTCAGCTCTGCTCTCCTGACCGTGATCCACCACGGGGAAATGAAGCACGCTGGGACCGAGCAACAGCAAACAGACAAACCAGCTGCTCCCTTCAGTTGTAGCTGTCATTTCGGTTTTGTGACATCCTGTCTCATCTGCTTTCTGCTTCACCCAACACTGCTTACCGTACGTACTGTCAGGTTTCACTGAAAAGTATTTCAACAGATATTTTCTGGCGCTTTCACCTTTGGCTTCATATCTAAGTGATGTAGATGGATAACTGCATCAACTTTGAGATTATTCTTCTTTCTTTTCAAAAAAAATATCTTCAATAACAGAACTCTAGCACAGAACGGCAAATATTTGAGATGCAATATTATGTTACATCACACAAAGCTCTATACGTGAAAAACCTAAACCTCAATCATCACCATCACAATATGGCTCCATTACAGCTAAAATGATTTGTCAATTTATCTATTGGCTGTACTAACTGGCAACTATTCTAATAATATAATAATAATTTCAGTTGTATAGCAATAAAAAAAGTTTCCCTGATATGAGAATATTTTGTTTTAATCGAGACATTTGAAGACGTCACCTGAGACTCAAGAAAACAGCGATGGACAGTTTTCACAATGTTTTATATTTCAGAGACTAAATGACTGAAAAGAAAATAATTTGCAGATTAATCTTAATGAGAATAAAATTCTGATATAATAATACTGAGTTATCACCCTGCCATGACACACTGTTAGCAACTGTAGGAGACAATATACAAATAGATAAAGTGTGACTTACATTAAAAAGCATCAAAAGGGGATAACTGCACAGAGAAAAACACTCTCTCCTTCTCTGAAGAGCGAAAAGTTTTGTTAAAGTTAAAAACACAGATTAGAGTTTAAACACCACAGGCTGTTTTGCTTGAGTGCCACTGTCGGCCTGTATCCCAGCCTTGCATCTGGTTCAGATGTCTTTGGCTCCGAAGAGACAGACCATCATGCTGCACAGCAGGACGGCCACCTGGGGGCTGCTCATCATCAGCTGGCTGTGGGAGCCGGAGACCACGGCTCAACTCAAACAACCCCAAACACAAACAACACGTCAAGGACAAATCCCAGGACCCGTGCACACAGGGGACCACTTCTGTCTCAGAACTTCTGACATGTTCTCAGCAGGAAAATTAACAAAAAAACAAAAAGAAAAGTCCGGCAACTCGGAAAATAAGGACACAGCAAAATAGAAGTGACCTCAAGTAAGTCTGGACATCAAGCAACTTCTGGAAAAGAACAACAGCCCACTTTCAGTCCTTTCATATCAGGGATAATGGCTGTTGAAATTGGGGAGCTCTGGAGGGGAATAACCAAGAACTGTATTTTCGGAAAATGCGAAAATCACAAAAAAAAAAAAAAAAAAGCACCGTTGTCCCTTTCCACAACCCCATTACCCCCCATGCATTTCCAAAAAGGGCAAACCAATCAGAGGGAAACTGTGCTCTGACTGTGCTCTGCCACATGGAACACTGCAGCTCAACAGCAGCACACCTACGGGATCAGAGCGAGGCTGTGTGTGTTTTGGAGCTTAAAGAGACAAAAATCAGAAGTCAGGCTGAACTGTTTTCACTGGTCGGCACTCCTGCACGTTTTCCACTCCTTTCTGGTTTTACGGTGACACGAGACATCGGTTTGGATAAAATGAGCCGCTTTGCCAGTGGCATGTACGTCCATTATTGCCTGCAGCGCTGAAATAAGCACATACAATACTGCTTGGAGTTAAGGTCTGCATATTAATGTACAACCTGATTGTTCTGCACAATGGAAAAACTATTGGCACGACATAATGAACGGACACAGAGAAAAAGATTCAATGGAAGAAGGAACCTGATAGAAATGCAACTGCAGTTCCACATCAGGAGCAAATATAATGTTCTCCTGAGGACAAAATGTCACAGGCTTTTTTCAGTAGATGAGAATGAAACGCGCAATGGAAGAGAAGCCGATAGAGAAAATAAGAAGGAGGAGGTGGTGGAGCGGCGGGTTAAGGCCGGTGGATGGATGGCGACAGATATGTGGAGATCCAGACAGTAATATGGTGTTTACATTCCACCTCCATGTTGCTGCCGTCTTATCTATGCAGGGATTATCTGATGGACTGACAAAGCCCTCTCTCCTCCCCCTCCCGTCTCCTGCCTTTACTTCTCCACTCTTGCACACGTGAGCAAGCGTGCACTTTATATTTACTCCTGTTGCTGAAAAGCTTTTTGCCACAAGTGAACTTTTAACTGACCACGTGACTCGTGTCCACACTTTGCTTAATGTGAGTCCGTTTCTAGCCCGATCTTTATTTCCATCATTCCTAGACTGTTTTTTTCTTAATAACTGAATATTTTTCTGAGGCTTGTCTTTATCTTTCTATATCGTTTGTTCAGTATGAGTTTGCTTTTTCATTTATTTTGCATCAGTGTTTGCTGCTTCATTCATTTCACACTTCTGTCTTAAGACCTATTGTAATATGTCCTCTCATTCAGTTTTACTTACACTGTAGTTTGCATTACATTTTAAATAAAAATCACTCTTTATAAGTATTACTACACAGTATGCATCGCCCTAGATGATGATATCGGATTTTTTTATTATATAATGGATTCTTAGGTGTGCACAGGATAAGAAAATATAATCTATCAGGACTTTGGGCGTTCACATACTCTACCTGCAATCACCCATCATAAACTGCCTCTGCATCAGGGTAATTTATATAACTAATGGCTAGCAAACTGTTATTGCTTGCTAGCTCACAGAATATCTTGCCTGTTGTTTATCAGTTAACTCAGTCACATGCAACCGAAATAAACCACTAACACACACTCCCAACAAACAAAAGCCGCAAATTTAGGGTTTTAGCGTTTGTAACTTCCTGAGCTTCTGAACAGACCCCTGAGAAGAAGACTGTGCTGCAGACATGGTTTGAGAACAACCTACATTTTAACATCCCCTTCCTTTTCCCGTGAAGCTTTGTGACGGATGGGATCTGTTCAGCTAACTGCTGTGATTGCAGCTGCTGTCCTCTGTGAGCTAGCACCAAACTTTTCAGATTCACCTTTCAAGCTTGCGGGGGAGGGCGTTTGATACTAAAAACATAAGTAATTGGCAGGCAACCTATGATATAACAATCCCTTCACTTCCTATTCCGTTTCAATTTACAAAACATGCTGTTCTTTTTAGTTCCCCGAGCAGGGTGCAAAATGTATGAACTCTATTTCTACAAAAATGTCAGGAAAGAGCAGGTTACATTATTACTCTTTGCACTCCTGCATATTTCTACCTGCAGTCCGCCTCCTCCCTATTTTTCATTCTTTCTCCTCTCCTTATTTCCATCCCATGTCCTCCATCTCTGTCAATGCTGATACTTAAGCTCAGTAAAAAGTCAGGTCAGTACATCTGTGACCCCGTGCCGACTGAGTGGGTGACACAGGAGTTACATTCTTCACTCCCTCTTTCTTTTATGCCTTACCCTTGTCAGATAACTTCACATCTGTGAGTGTATATAAGAAGTCAGAAATAGAGAAAAAGGGAATTTCAAGCAGCAGCATGTGAAGACAAAAAAAATGCATCTGACACAAACTAACAAGAGAAACGCTGACTAGCATGACTCACAAAAACCTGGCAATCCAGCCAAAGACAAAGACATTCAGTACAATTCTGTAGCTCTGTGGTCTTGTTCAAATATGTTAGCGGGAGAAAAATCAATATTCTATCTCCTGTTAGTACCTTGCAACATGCACAAGAAAGAAAGAGCCGTCTAAACAGGGCTCTGCTTGTGTTATTTTCTATTACTTTCAAACTACAAAAGAAGGAAAGAGACAATGAAGGAGACAGGTGAGCATTCATTCCCATCGCAAACATGAAAAGTTTGCCGATCAGAAGTTACTCTTATTTCTTTATGTTTCTTCTTGACAGCAGTGGAATTGCTCTTAACACATCTGCATCCCAATACAAAGAAACATAAACAGTGACAGACACAGGTGACGAAAACAGAGCCTTTGCCTCGGCTCTCCTTTCCCCTCTCCCGCCCATCCAACACTTTTCTATACTTTTACCACTCTCCCACCCCTCTGCTTTATCCCCCCACCACACACAGACACACACACACACACACACACACACACACACACACACCTCCCACCACCTTCTCCCTGCTGTTCTGATTGCGGCAGAGCTCAGGCTGACCAGCACATCAGCAACAGAGAGAGAGAGAGAGAGAGAGAGCTCTGTCAGTGGGTGCTTCTAGGACAGAGCATGTGGGTGGATTGCAATCAGACCCACCACCAGCACTAATACCAGCACTACATCTCAAAAAAAAAAAGACAGGAGGAAAGGAGAACGAGTGAAGAGTAAAAAGAGAAGGAGGAGGGTGGAGGATAGAGACACCAAACTCTAAGAATATGCAGCAGCATCTGACGCTCAGACTATCAGCTCTGCCTGAGCGGTCCCATTGTGAGGTAGCTGGGTGGGTGATGGTGCATGTGTTTGTGTGTCAAGTACAGCAGTGACACTTTTTTTTTTTTCTCCACACTTCTCTCAAACGTTCAGGGTTCATTTGTTCATGTCAGTGTGTTCTTGTGGTGTGTGTGTCTGTATGTGTGTCTCATTTCTTAATGAGTGGGTTTACTGACGTCAATATTCCAGCATAAAATAATATAAAACACAACTCTAAGGGATATTTCTGCTTATTTGGCCATCATCATCTGCTAGTTTTCAACCCACCAGTTAATTGCTGAAATCTGGGAAGATGGCAACATCTCCACAACAAAGATGGTCGGACAGCAATTTAACCAGATTGTAAACTGTGATGGATGTTTACAACAGAAAGTTATCATGGGTAATAATGTCACTGTTAACAACCCGTCTTATCTTCTGGCAGCTTATGTTTCATGTCCTGTCAGGCTTCTTTTTAATCATGTTACCAAAGCTCAGCAATTAATTTGGTGACTACAATGTTATCATAACCAACAGTTGAGCCGGAGACACTTCCATCAAAGGAGTGATCATTTATAGCACACTGTCATACGGTTCGATTCGATAGAAAAGGCTCAGAGCGCTTGACAAACATATGTACAATATCACAAACGTTTCCCATAAGGCTTCTATATAAAGGCATCAACAGAGTTATCAAAGTAGTAGGTTACAAAGGTCACCCAGTACAGCCAAGTAAATATGACTGGATGTAAAAGTCAGCCGGCAGCCAAGAAGCTGATGAATGTTGATGCATGAATAAAACAGCCGATGCCAGTCACCTAATTTAGTGCTCTGACTGATCTGATGCAATCCTCTGCCAAAACTACCAAAATAAGATCCAAGTTATAATAAACTAGAATTATCCCATACAGTTTTGTCAATAACATGTTGTGTTGAAATGTTTTATGGTAAGTATGCAAGATAACTACGCCTAGTTTGGGCAGATAAATAAAGAATTGGGATCATCTGAGTCATCCTAAAATTTAACATAAATCTCATGAGTTTCACTAGTCCGTGCTGGCGCCCCACGAGAAGACACTTTATTCAATGAAATTCTCAAATGCTCTTTTTTCCATCAGGCAGCTGGGAGAGAATCCTATTATCTATTCGGACATTGAAAACCACCAGCTACTTTACAAATCCGCTTCTCCTCTACAAAAACACAATAATGGGGAGGCGGTGTTTGTAGGTGTGTCTCTGACGGCTTTGAACGCTCTCTGCTTGTTTGACTCCACAGAGACGCAGAGGCTCACGGGAGGAAATGCCCGGAGAGAAAACGGTGAGCTGGAGCAGATTGAAAGCTTGTCACCTCCCTCACACTCTCTCTCATATTCACTCCTCTCCTCTTTCTCATTTGTCTTCACCGGGGTCCTGTTTGTGTGAATTTCAGTGTTGTTCTCTTGGTCTCTGCTTACGTTTCTTTTCCTGTTATCTTTCCTGTCTTTCATTCTTCAGCTCCTTCCTACCTCTTTATCCTCAGCTCTCCTCGTCTGTCTGTCTCTTCTCCCTCCCTCTCGCTCTCTTTCTCCACTGATTGCCTACGCATTTATTCCTCTATGCTTGCCTGCTCACTAATGGCCATGGCAGGTGTTCTCCCAGGTGCCTGAACGTAACGGCTGAGCCCTTAAAAGACCTGGCATCAGCACCTTGGCCCCTCCCCTGGCATGGTCTGGCTTCAAAACCCTTTGCCACCAGAAAACTGCAAAGCCGGCATGTACACACTTGACTGTCTCCACAAACATACAGACACACACACACACACAAACACACACACACACACACACATATATATATATATGTGTACACACAAAGCAAGCAAAACATATCTAGCACTTTATCTCTTCTGCTTCCGCCCAGACAGTGGTTGTTTGGGCTTCAGGTGCATGATGGATTGGTCTGAGCCAACTCATTTGGTGCTGTCATGGATAGTCCAATGGATGACACACAAACAATCCACACACACTAACACATACAATCTCTAATAGTTTCACACAGGAGAGAAAAAGCGGGCACTAAAAGGGGGGAGGGATGGTGAAGGTGACAGCAGTGTGAGGTTACAGGTCCTGATAATCGCCCACTTGGAAAATGCAGGCCAACCATGGGGGAATCGCGCAGAATGCAGCATTGTGATTAGACTGCGAGTAGGCCCACCCTCTTCGGTTTGCTTTTCAATCAATCACTAAGTCGTTTTCTAAACAGCATCAGTATGACTTTCACCTGCGCTCAATGGACGACCTTTGTTTTAAGGTAAAGCCAGTCATGCTTTGCGTCCCACGGGGGCTGTCTCCATTTCTACAGGTCGACTTGGTTCCTGAATGTAGATGCTGCAGGTAACTTCCACAGTGGCAGTTGATGCTGCCGTTAAATGAGGTCATATTTTTGAATTTAGAAGTCAAGCACAAAGTACGCTGATCGCTGGGTGACTGACAATAAAAATGAACTTCACCTTGTTCCCTTTTCAAAAGTGGTTAATGAGTTTGTCATCTACATTTCAATGACACGCTGGGTACAACAAGGGGGTAGAAAGCAAGAGATAAAAACCCTTAAAAGTAGCTCCAGTTGTTTTTAAGAGCATCACAACTCATGTACTCAGAGCTTTCCAAAAATGAATGAATGAATGCAAAGTCCTAAATATAAGTGGGTTGTTTCAAATGCATTCATAACCATAGTAAACGTGTCTGCATTTCAAAGCACCAATAACCTGAATACATGAGTAGTTTGGCTGCAAATCTGGTTGTATAAATACCATTTCTGAACCATACCCGAATACACCTTAGTGAGGTGGTCTGTGATTGGTTCCAGGCAAAGTGCAGTAGTGTTTCAGAGCTCAATCAGTGCTTCCATAAGAAAATCAATTTACACACCATAGCATTACAGTTAATGTTGAGCATTTCGGCTCAGAGCTCATCGCTCCCTGCAGTGTACAATCCCTGCAGAGCCTGCACAAAGAGATTGGGGCCTGATGATAGCAGGTGGATGTGGTTGTGATTGGGTGGATGCAGCAGCAGTGATGGTTCTGGAGAAACCTTGCAGAGCAATGACGGAGCAGAGGGAGAACTCTGTAACTTTGACAGTTTAAATAGGCTGCTAACTTGAAAAGGTGCTTTGGATAGCTGCTGAATAGGGGCATGTCACATTTGAATGTAGCTGTGCAACTCTAGTTGACTACCTGTACTACTTTCTTGAGAAAATGCAACAGATAGAATGCCTCATTGATGTACTGCAATGTGTAGCCATACTATATTTTTCCTAGGAGCGTAGTGGAGTCTAGTTATCCAAAGTCCTAAGCTGCAATAAGTTAACTGAATCACTGGTGACCGAATAAACTGCTTTTTAAATCTGAAGCTTCGAGGCGACTCAACTCTCTGACATTCATCTGTCAGTTCCGTCGCGATCTGTATATGTATCCTGGGTAAACGCTGGTTGAAGGACAAAATAAAATACACAAAATAAGCTTACAGATAGTGATTGTACCGGTCATGTTTTGTACTGAACCGAACGAAATAAATCGAACCAGACCAACTATACAAAAAATCCAAGGCTAAACCGAGGACAAGAAGTACCACGAAGCGCGCAGTCCACTTATTATCATGTTTTGACATTTTCCCTTTTATATTTGAAGAACTCAAAGCATGAATAAAGAATAAAAAAGAAACAACAAATAAATGTGTGTTGCAATGAACTGAACATGTCCACTTTTTTATCCATACACACTGTACATACTTCCTTTGTCCATTTGAATGGGTGTTGACATCATTTCCGGCAACGCTAATAAAGAGCTGCGTTTTGATGAGGAAACCTGAGGGCCATGAGGGAGCGCAGGTAATTGAACTCAAGTTTGGACTCAAATAAACAAATCCAGCGTGAAAACAGCCTTCGTCTTTGACAGGTGGCTTGGGTATTTAAGCAACATATCACTGGTTGAGGAATCTAAACTAAATGCCTTCGGGAGCCGAGCCTTTGATGTTGTAGCAGCGGCTCGGACTGGCAAGTGGGAGATTTGGGTTTGTTTTCCATTCGGTTATACAACAAAAGAAAGGGAGTATTTTAAGATGCCGCCCTCCCCCGTCTCTTTGGACAGCTTTCGTTTGCTGGCAAATGAGCACGGGGGTACAGACCCTCCTCTCCGCTTCATTGGGCAGTTTGTATAATGTTCTCATTGATTTCAGCCTTGGCATCACGGATGACACCTCCGCATTGCCCAGACTGAAGAAGGATCTACCTCATTTATCCCTATAGCTCAGAGTAAGCTGAGGATGTGTGTGTAGGCGTGTGTGTGTGTGTGTGTATTCGAGGGAGAAAGACATTTAGAGAATTTAGGTAGCATGTTCGAGTGCGTGTGTGTGGGTACTCGTGCGAACGCTCACTGTACGTATCTATATGCTTCCTACGTGTCATAAGGACGTTAAGACAGCAGATGTCTTTTTTTTCCAGGGCAGAGGCAACACAACCAGCGTGAAAACAAATACAAACCCTCATAAGTCAACTTCTCTCCTCCAAAACTAGACGACTAGGACATGCAAACAAAGGGTGCATTGATATCGGCAGTGACACACGGGTGGCAGCTGTACACATCATGTCATTCAGTCGTGGCTGCTGTGAAAGGGGGACTTTGTCAGATGAAGTGGAGTCTGGTGATGTGCTTTCATCCTGTGTGGAAATGTTGTGTAAAATAACGTAGGCTGTTGTCCTTGAAATTAAAATGTAACCAATGCTGCAAATTAAATCCTTAAGTTGGTTACTTTATAAAGATCTGAAAAACTGATTTCCCTCCTCTCTACCTTTATTTCAGTACATCTAGTCTTTCTTATTTTCTTGTCAAAGTCATATCATGAAGTTATTGTCACATGATAATACAGATGCAGATGAGAAATATTAAAAACTGAAAATTCTGACTCAAGTATTGAACAGCAAACTTTTTCATGTAAGAATTTACCAAATTCACGTTATCTATGCTGTTCATCTCATGTTTTTACTTTCCAACGACCAGCCAGTCAATACACGAATCTCAAATGTCAGAGCTTCCTTAAATGCAGCACCAAGAGAGAAGTTTTCAAAAGTCTTTAGAAACAAAAAAGTGAAGCTCACTGAATGTTCACAGTGACAGATTACAGCAAGTTTCCACCCTGATGATTTTCATATTGCACTGGCTTCATCTTCTGAAACCAGCGTTCTGCATGGAAGGTGGAAAAATCATTCTCATAACACGGGGTACGCTTTGGAAAAAATACACAATCACTAAAGTACACAACATTTGTAGTTAATGAGCTATAACCACTACTATGGTCCTTAAAACTCCAACAGCAACATTGGATTTTCTCCACGATCAAAGATGAATCCGCGTGTATAGTGTGTTATTATACTCCGTACTGAGAATTAGAGCTGAAAGAAGTGACATTAATGATAACAGAATCAGAATATGTAATTAACTCTGCCTTGTAGCAGTTGGAAACTTTGGCAAACTAAGAAGAAGATATCCTACAGTCATCTGAAGGATGGAAACGGCGCTGTACTCAGGGTTGTATAAAGACTGCTTTTTCTTCACTCAGTGACAGTGTTATATTGGTTCAGATTACACGCTCCCATAGAGAGTTGGGGGCTTGTCATTTGTGATGCCTGATGCAACCGTAAGGCAACTCTGTGCCCCACAGCGAACACTCCCGGCTATACCGAAGCTACTTTGCCGCACAGCGCTCCAAATACCACAGGCCTTTCATAAAAACACACATATTACACCCGCAGGCGAAGGACACAGAGATGCATGTGTCTATGTATATACCACTCGTCGCACCCCTACATTTAATTATATCCTCTGCAACATGGAGGATAGTAAAAAATATTTACAGGGGTCCAAAAGTCTGAGAACGCTTTCCCAGAAACTGGATGTTGATTCCTACCTCAGCATACACACTCCTCTCCTGAAGGAAATTCAAACTGTCATGCAAATAAATATCACTATCATTAACTTTTATAACACAACAGTGGTTTGGCCGTAGCTGGGAATGTGTTTTACTTCTTGTTAAGAGGAAGTTTGTAATAAACAGAAGAATAACTGAGGCGTTAGATTGTCATTGTGCCTCAGCAGACATAAAGCATCACCTACAGAGACTTCAACCGTTACTGACGGAAAATCAAAGAGATGTCACTTTAATGCCGACCATGTTTTAGTGACATGTGAGGCGCTCATCACATGTCGAGCATCACAGCAGGAAGCGTTTGCTGCAAACATAAAATAAAATGACGAGAGGCCTCAAAAATTTCAATTTTCGACTGATGCAACTGCCGTATATATATATTTCTCGTTGCCAGGGAAATCTTGGATTTCAAAGCAGAAGATTTTTATTTTAAATAATTGCTTTCATTTATCATCGAACTTGGCCATTTCATCAAACTGATGCACAGCATACTGCATGTACTCTAATGTTTTCCCCAAGGACATGTCATGTAACTTCAAATTGATGAGAATCATAGAACAAATAGTCACCATCAAAAAAAAAACTGTTATAAGTTTAGAATCATCTACAGGAAATATTTCCTTAGAAAGACTATTATCATGACTTATATTATACTATTTCTAAGTGTTTTTATTAGACACACGCACACCACAGGATGTACGATGAAATATAAACTGAATTTATTGCATTAAGTCTTACAAACTATAAGAAAAACCTTGATCTAAACATGACATGATATTAAGATAGGGTCCAACTGATACGACAGCTGTGACAAAACCTTCAGCCCTAAAGTCTGGAAATGTGATGAAAGCAAAAGTCAAAAGAGGAAAGGACTGCTCACCCGCTGTTTTGTTGCTCCCAGAGTTTCCCTCACTAACAAAAAAAACAGTCTTTGTAGTGTCAGAAAACATGTTCAGTTTAAAAGTTCATCAAAGCAATGATATCCAACTGTCTTTGGAGGTTTCTGGTTGAGACTCTAGTAACTCATTCTATTAGATTTCTCTGGTAATCTGCTCCCAGAACATCTAATCATATGATGTTTATGCCCACCACACTTGTAATGAATGAATATGATCTGTGGCTCTTTTCTATACTAGATGAGAACACACACACACACACACACACACACACACACACACACAAGCTGTCACTAATCAATCTTTCATGGACCTCCTGGAAACATTCAGATCCCGGCCAAAACCTGAACTCCTATGCTAAACATGTGCAGCCTATTTAAACACACATGCATGCACAAGAAGACACTTCCTTGCTGATTTGTAGTACTTTGTACTATAAGGAAGCAGCCCTCCGGGTCGCATCAGTGTTACAGTAGCTGTTGTAGCTAAAATGCTAAATTGCCTTCATTATTATAGTAATAAAACTGGATCAACCTGCAGATGTTTCTTATTACATTTCATGCTACAAGGGCAGCTGCCTTAGATACAAAAGTTAGGTGGATTACATGTAAGTGAAGCAGAGTGTAATATCTGACAATGGAAGATAAAATGTCAAAGGCAGACAACGAGTGGCCTGATCAGACACACATGCCTCCGGCTTTGAAATCACAGAACAGATTCTTTAATAGGTGAAGCATCGGATGCAGAAAACAGCCACAAAGTTCCCATATCTGCAAACACACCAAACAACTGGACTAAATCTTTGCTAAAGTGGCTGCATGTTAGAGATTCTCCTTTGATGCCACTGCAGGCAGCGATCACCACAGATCAGCAGTACAGAAAGTCCAGCAGCACCCTGCGGACACGGTGAGACTGGGGAGAGGATGTCCTGGATAACAGAACTCATCACTAGATTTTCAAAAGGAGCTACTGTATCTTATTTCTACTACTTCATTTAAAGGATTATTACCATAGGATCTGACAATTAGTGAAACAATAACAACAAAAATCTCTCATTAAAGCCTAGTTTTTACAGGAAAGAGAATAACTTTAAAATCATTTATGCCCAGCAGAGAGAAAAGAGAGAATAAAAGCATCAGTGTGCCTACCTGTATCAGCGACATGTTACTGAGGTCCAGTCTGAACAGGTAGTTTCTGGATTGAGGAGAGAGGAGAGGGAGATATGTGAGTGTGTGCACAATCTGACTGACCTTTATCCAGAAAAAAATGTGTTTAATAATGCAAATTAAGTATCAGAGAAGAGACAGGCCATTTTAGCTGCTGTCAACTTAAAGCCAAGCCGATTACAGGCCACACTGTGACTGTCCCTCAACCTCAAGTCATTGTTTTTAGTTTTACTTCAGCCTGAGTTTCTGCATAATACATGAACTTTTAGTTACATTTCTGTGTGCATGTGTTTTTAAGAGGGTTGAACCTGGTGAAAGCTAAACTCATGTCAGCTCATGGGAATATGTGCACGCGCGCACACACACAAACACACACACACACTCTATCGTGGCATGACGTATTTCCTCCAAATCCATCCCCACTGCCAAATCCAAAGCTTGAATTGGTCCAATGAGGTCTCAGCAGAGCACTTAAGAAGCGTCATTATCCGAAAACCACAGAGTATGAGTGAGTCAGAAAGGGTATCGCGTTCTCAGTAATGTGCTCTGTGGGGTGAGAAGCTGAGTGGATTTACAGTTTCTTACCTGGCACCCACAATAAGCTCATTCCTAGTCAGGTCAAGGGTGAGCTGGGAGTAGTCTCTCACGCCAGGGTGGGAGAAAGTAGACATCCATGGACTGAGCGCTGCAGAAAGAAAGAAAGAAAGAAAGAAAGAGAAAGAAAGAAAGAAAGAAAGAGAGAAAGAAAGAAAGAGGTCTGTTAGAAAAAGCTAAACTGGGTCATAGTTCAAAAGCAATGACATCTACAGACAGTACCCACAAAACACAATGAAGTTCAAAAAAGCAAACAAAGGCCTTGTTATTTTATGCACAATTGTTGCCATATGTTTATGTTTTAAATGATCACATGATGCTGAAATCAACAGTAATGACACTCAGTTGAAGCCATTTCAACTGAAACTGACTGACATTTGCTGGTTGCAGCTTCTGTAATGTGAGGATTTTCTCATTTTTCCTTTTGTACATTGAATCCCTGTTTGTTTGGACCCCTGCACTATGGGGATTTGGTGTGGTGGACATTTCTTTTACTATTTTCTGACATTTTCTTGATTAAACAGCTCATCAATTATTAAAAAAAAAAACATTACGGATATACATGTGGATCATGATGAAAATGATATGTTGCAGCTGTAGTTGTAAAAAGTGCAGTGAACAGGGGAGGGAATGGGATGTTCTCTCCTGCAGAGACGGATAAAACTGTCCAGGCCACATCAGACACAACAATCCTGATACAACCTGACACTCGGACAAACACAGCTCTGTGTGGCGTATGGGGCTGAAGCCTCAGCGCTGTTTGAAACTGGCTTCCGCAAATCAAAAATTTCAAAGCAACAGAGCAGAGGGGCCACCTGACGGGGGCTTTAAATGTCACACTAGAAAACTGCAGGAAAAGAACATTTGCTCTTAAATCTTTGTGTGTCCAAAGGGCGGACATTTAAACAGATTCCACGACATGGGAGGTTTATGCAGCATAAAAGGAATTACCATATTTCCCCTGTTGTACACAGAATCGCAGCAGTCACTGGGAATTCAGATGCAAGTTTGAAAAGCCATTTACCAGGCCATTTTATGCTGAAACCAGGTTATGAAAACATGAACAATAAAAAAAAAAAAAAAAAAAAAAAAAAAAAAAAAAAAAAAAGGAAAATGTAAAGCTGTGATCACAGGGGAAACATTTGGCCTCACTGCTGATCCTCTATTCATTAGGGAACCCGTCATCAAACATTTAAAACCTTAAACCTTAATTTCTTTAAACAGTAAAGTAGTGGTATAAGCTCAAGGCTACGAGTGCAAGACTACATCAAAGTGTTGGAAGAAGTCAGAGCGAGCGGTGAAACAACTTCCCGTCATGTGAAGTGAAGGATTTTTAGGAGTGATGGGGCCCATATGGCTCAGTCACCTGGAAACATAACTGGAGATATGAGTGATAAAAACACAGAAGGCTGCAGCTACACTACAGTATGGTGCTCTTCATTTAAAAGACGGATACAATACACACACGCAGAAGGGAAACACACAGAAACTCACACATTCTGAGAGTAAGCGTGCCAGCACCGACGGGGTACATCAGTGAAATGAGAATTATCTGGTACAGTCTGTTTTTTTCCAGATGTGGATCAGCAAGGGGTGGATTTCACCGAGCTGCTGTCAGACTGAAATTTACTCCAGGTTTTGCAGTTGAGACGTGATCAGAGCTGAAGGAGTCATCGTTTTTAGGATAAAATTAATATATAATGAGTGCATGTTTCAAATTACAATACAATTGTTATTATCATTTAAAGGATAAGACTCCTGTCGTTTCATGTTTCTGTCACAGTTAAAAAATCCCATGAAACAGATCAAAACAATGCATTAGTATGTAAATACACACATAAATATGTATATATATGTATAAACTGTGTGTGTGTGTGTGTGTGTATGCGTGTATTTAAAACAGCTGGTAACAAACATTACTTGAACAGGAGTCAATACTGCATTTATTCTGTCTTTTTTAAGCTTCTGATTATTAAACATTCAGCGCTCTAACAGTGTGGACAGGACAGTGTGTGTGTGTGTGTGTGTGTTCATGGAAATGAAGGAACATGTCACTCACTGCAACAGTGTGGCTCACTGATGTGTTTCTAATCGTTTGTGGACAACAATGGAGCTCTGCAGCAACAGGAATAAGATCTTCCTTTAGATACACACTATTTGTAATAATTGTATTTAAAAAGACAAAGGCAGGACTGCTATAAAAGACCAACAGAGCGGTGATATTTTATTTATTTTTTCTATTCTCTATCTATTCTCTATCTATTTTCGCTGGGTTAGAGCCACCCCCAGTTGACATTGGGCGATATACACACCGGACAGGTCGCTAGTCAGTCCCAGGGTTGAAACACAAACAACCACTCACACTCACACCTATGGGAAACCAAGAGTCACCAATTAACCTAACCTGCATGTGGAGAGGGAACCCACACAGGCCCAGGACCAGGCACATGCAGACTCCACAGAGAAAGGCCCTAGGCGAAGCGGGGTTTGAACCCAGAGCCTTCTTGCAGATGTTTGCCATTATTAGGGTAAACAGAAAACTATGCAGCTATAAATATGAAAACATATTTGAATGTCATGATCAGATTTGGACATTTTTGAGTAATATCAAGTATACCTCCAATGTAATACCTTACTGACTGTGAGCTCTAAAGCCAGTGACTTTTCTCCAAGTGACAAAATAAAAGCATAATGAACATTATAAACCCTAAAAAGGAACATGTAAAAAATAATTACATTTTTTATTGTGTTTGCACCTTCAAAACTAGATACTTTTTTTAACAAACTGTTCAGTCCTGAATGGAAGTGTAACATATGCTCTGTATGTAGTGCACCGAAGCTCGGAAACAAAAAAAGTCAGAGCCGCACACACACTGCCTGAAGCAACAAAATGATACATGGTTAATTATATCAACAACAGCTCTGGTCTCATTCAGAACATTACAAGAGAAACATGAACACGGTGCTACAATGATTTTTAATCAACCAGCCAGTGCAGAGAAGTAATGTAACCTTTAAAAATTAATAACAGACTGTAAAACACTTTTACACACACATACGATTAAATCACTGATAACCTCAGCACACATAATAAATCACTGGGCACCCCAGTGTAATTCTAATACTAAACAAATTCTACAAGAGGCCGTCTCTTATTCGCTCTATAAATATTTATATTACATGTATGCACATAGATTGTTTCCATTTCTCAAATGTGGTTCATGCATCTACGGGTTGACCATCTCAGACATGCTGGATGGGTTTAGAAACCATGCAAAGCTGGTGCAAGGAGGCGAGCAGGACCATCTGTACATCACTTCTGATTAATGGCTGCAGAGGGCAAAGCTGGACGAGCAGAGGGGAGCGCAGCGTAAGCCTCACAATCTTATATAAACAGACCTGAAGTTGACTTAAAGAATCCAGCTCGCTCACAGACTAGCACAAAGCAGCTGCATGTGTGAACAGAGCATGTGTGTGTGTGTGTGTGTGTGTGTGCAGTGTCCCTGTAAATGTAAGTTTTAAAAAAAAAATGACTAACATACAAATGAGATCATTAGAATGATCTAAATCAGTTCTTTAAACACTGACTACATTAATTTGCACAGCAACCTAATTAGTGTTCAAAAGATTATCTTCATATACGGTGGGCTCCAAAACTGAGATCACTGTTCAAATATTAGCCAATTATATTAAAGCTATATGCTACGTTTTGAGCAGGTATACTGGTGACTGATGTGATAGGCAACTTCAATATTAACTTAATAAATAAACAGGATTATAGAATGCTTTATGTTGAAATGCTTTATGCTAAAATGATTTATGTTAAAACGCTGATACTGATATTGAGCTGATAAAGCTGAGAGTGATAAAAGCATTAGCTCTACTTACAGTCATTGTGTGTCTGCAATATCTGCAAGTATTTGTTGCTTATTTAATGTATTAACTATGGCTTTTTTCCCTCTTTTTTTTGCTTTTTCCTATTTAAAAAGGGGTTTTTTTCACCTAATGACGAACTATTAATGACTAGTGACTAATGGACTTAATGGATTTGTGTAACTGAACTATCAAACTATATTGCTGAACCTTCCAAAATAAAAGGAGAAAGGAAAACAAAAACTAGATGGAAAAAGCAGGGTAGATGGAACAATCTCTTCCAATTTGGGAAGCTGCACACACTCTTAACTTGACAATTGGGATGCAGCACCTGGAAGGATTATGATTGGATACAAGAATATTAGGCAGTGGAACACTAACTAAACAATGCACCTTAAACAGAAGCATTGTTGATATTTGTGAATATCAACAATACTGTGCGCATAGTAATGTGACAACAACAGTGGACTAATTAAAGCCATTGTTATGTGTCGATTAAGACTGTATGTGTTATGAGTGTACATGTAAGCACGCAGGAGGCCTGAAGGCGTATCCTGTGTTTTTATCCCTCACTTCCACCGTGAGATCATGTTACTATTCAAGACGCAGCTAGAGGTGAAATCAGAGAGGAGTGGGGAGATTATACAACAGAAGAATTGTTGTGGCAAAAACAACAGATAGGACTCTTGCTCATAAAAAGTAGGAGAAAGTTGAGGCTAATGTCAGTGCAGTCTGCGGGTGTAAAATACAGCACCCATCAAATCAAACTCACGATCCACCCCTTACATTACATGCTAAATATATTCTGGAAAACATCCAGAAATAGAAAATGATGCCATTTAGACAAATGGCAATCTGTTTAAAGGTGACTTATTCTCCCCATAAAATAAGACCATTAAAACAGAGCATATGACATGAACCATAAAATAAGAATGCGCAGTGGAGAAATAGATAACAAGAGAATTATTCCCACAGAGGCTTTTTGCACCTAACAGTAAAAACAAGAGCTGTTAGCGTTCAGTTCAGAGAGTTTAATATGGAGCATAAATCAATTGAAATTTGAACTGAGAAGCATTTTGTGCATATAAACATTTCTCCACATCATGAATATCTCTTCAAAAGCTTGTAATAAAAAACATAATATCACTATCTGCCCCTCTTGGGCTTTTTGTGATGCTTCCTGTTTTATTTTGAAATCTCTGCCCTGTTGTGTTTATAGCTGTTTTGCTTCCTGTCCTTATGTGTTTTCCCGCCTTTGTGATTGTCTGTGATACTAAATTTCCTTTTGCGACTTTTTTCAAAAAGCACTTTTAGTGTCTCTGTAGAGGAGAGTATTGCCCTGTATAGTAGTATTACTCCGTGAGTGTGAAGTCAGGTTTTCCTTCAGCAGCTAGTGTGAATGAGCTTCTAACTTTCTCTCTGAGTGATCATTTGATAAGTAAATGCAGCCAAGATCATAGCACAGCCGTTGTATTTAACTCATGTGTTTGGTGATTTTGTCAGACGATGTCACAGTTATAAAATCAAGATTTCAGCAGTGCTGAGCAGCAGCTTGGAAATGGCTTGGAAATGACTGCTGGTTAACATATAGTCTTAATGGGCTGCGTTTTCGGTTTCTATTCCGTACTCATTCTGTTGTCTGTCGACAAAAACAGAAGGACATGTAAATGAGAACAGCTTTGGGAATTCGTCTGTATTAAAATGCTGTATATGTGAGCAGAGAGTAGGAGAGAAGGAAAGAGATAAGGGGCTGAAACCAGCTGACACTAGGCAAAATGCAAATATAACGCGGTCCAGCCATTTACTAGGTTTTGATCTAGTCTTGTTTCCATGTGTTTTTGCTCCCTGAGTTTGGATTTCCTGAGTTTTGTGTCTTGTTTGCCTGAACTTCTTCTTTGATTACAGTACTGCCTCTATGTGTCTGCATTCGGGTCCACCCTGCCTGAGCCTGTGTTGCTACCAGCAACTGTGACACACGTCTGAATTTGATTCAGTAGCATGCAGGAGAGCTCATGAAGCCTGAGCTTGTTTACTCTCTTAGTAAGGCCTCTCTGACAGTGAGGGGTCTTTCACTGACTGACATTCATCCTTCTGTCTACAAGTGGTTTTATATGCGCCGCTCACTTCTTCCCTGTATAACTGTAAGAATAAAGCCAGGATGAATATGAAAGCCCCCTCCCTCATGGTTGACTCACGAGCCCCAAGCTGGTCTTGAACAATTATTGCGTTCTTTTTTTCCCCTCTGCAATTGGCAGGCAGACGAAGACATAGCAAGAGGTGAAATCAGAGGGGAGTGGGGAGATTATACAACAGAAGAACTGTTGTGGAAAAAACACAGATAGGACTCTTGCTCATAAAAGTAGAAGGAAAGTGAGGCTCATCTCAGTGCAGTCTGCTAACTCAAAACCCACCCCTTACATTACATGCTAAATATATTCTGGAAAACATCCAGAAATAGAAAATGATGCCATTTAGACAAATGGCAATCTGTTTAAAGGTGACTTATTCTCCCCATAAAATAAGACCATTAAAACAGAGCATATGACATGAACCATAAAATAAGAATGTGCAGTGGAGAAACGGATAACAAGAGAATTATTCCCACAGAAGAATTATGCACTAATAGTAAAAACAAGAGCTGTTAGCGTTCAGTTCAGAGAGTTTAATGTAGAGCATAAATCAATTAAAATTTTAACTACGAAGCATTTTGTGAATATCAACTTTTCCCCACATCATGAATATCTCTTCAAAAATGTGTAAAAAAATAAATAAATAAATAAAAACATGGTGTAACAATCGTCCCTTTTGAAATTTTCGTACTGCTTCCTGTTTTATTTTGAAATCACTTCCCTGTTGTATTTAAGGTTCTTTTGCTTCCTGCCCTTATGTATTTTCCTGCCCTTATGATTGATATGTTTCCCCTGTGCTTCTTGAGTGAACTATCCTGTTCCCGTTCCTGAGTTCTCTCTGTGTTTTTGCTCCTTGAGTCTGGATCACCTGAGTTTTGTTTCTTGTCTGCCTGCCTGCCTGAACTTTAGTTTGTACACCTGTACACCTGCAAGCCAGATTTTATTCTTCGATTGAAGTATTTCGGTACATCCGCCTGTCTCTGTGTGTCTGAATTTGAGTCCACCTTGCCTGTGCCCAGTGGCACCTTAATGCACAGGTTTACCAGGGCTTGAGCCCTGGGCCTCCGATGTACCAGAAGCCTCACGAGACAAGAGCTTAAATGAATTTTTTTCCATATTTTTTGCCCCTGGCTTGACCGTGACAGGCTGGTCACCATCACACAACATACCCAACCGCACCTACGCTGGACTCCAGGGGTGGAGCATGAAAAACAAATTCTTAAAACTGATGACATCACTGTGTAAGAAGAGGACACTGACAGCGCACAGACAGACGAGACGGAGCAGCACAGCGAATCAGCAGCACTGTGCTGCAGCAACTTTTTCAGACCATCGAGGGGAAAGTCAAAAATATCCACAAATCTGTTATATTGTAATTTATTCCCATGCTGCTGCTCTGAGGAGTCAGCAGGTCTTCTGACAGCAGCGTCTGTCCCTCTCCTCTCAGGCAGGTTTGTGTGTTACTATGGTTACGGGGACGCTCTGTGTCGCTGTCACTCTGAAACTGTCTCAAGATTTCCCAACAACAGGTCATTAAAATCATGACCTGCAAAATCATGAATGTAACTGTAGCTCAATAATGAAATCTAGTCATATAACATCATTTTACATTTCTGGTTTACATTGTAGAGGGCTGCCAACACATTCTTATTCTCTTAAATCAATCTCTCAAATCTCACGTCAAATAAGAGGAAGCCTCAGAGCCGCTCCTTCATGAAGAAATGTAATATGTTAAACAGGCTTTCTGTGCACGCAGGCTTTTTCCAGAAAAAAAAAAAAGTAAATAAAATAGTCCTTGATCTGTGTGTAAAATAAACAGGTGGTACTGGAATTAGTTGCTGTGAAGACATTTCATTCATCCAGATTGTTTGTACTTTGTTAGATTTTGAAGATGAGAATAGCAGCCCTCAGGTTTAACATTGTCTAACCAGGTTTACTTATCCAATCATGTATTGATGTGTTATAAGGCATTTTCATTTATATCCATTGTTTGTCCTTGAAGTTTGCCTTGTTCTACATTCCTTTAATAATTATTTCCTGTCATGATCCTAACAATTATAAACTGCTCATAATGCATTCTTAGCATCTTAGCATAGCACCTCAATCTAACTAATCTAGACAAGTACAGTTTAAATTAAATCACAATTTAGCATTGTCCATAAACACATGATTTTTGAGACTCCTCTTATCTTGTTGTTATCTAACTTTTCTGAGGTTGTTGCAAATTCGTTCTGGCGCCGGGCCTGTACTTGTCAGGATTGTTCGCCACAGCGCTCTCCAAGGTGCTGAACCTGCTGCTTGGAGCAACTTGGGCATCGCCGTGGAGTCCTGACAGTAGTATTACTGTCAGAACGCACTCTGTATTTTGTGGAATAACATTCCTTTGCAGCTCTATGGATCGATTTGGTGAATTATTCCATCCAAGTCCGAACCCAACCCGATTATTTGCATCTAGGGGCGGGGTGGTGGGGGCTCCAAAAATGTCCATAGTCCTGGAGCCTACAGTAATGTTAAGGCGCCCCTGCTGTGCCTGTGTCGCTCCCAGCTACTGTGACACACGGCTGAATTTGATTCAGTAGCATGCAGGAGAGCTCATGAAGCCTGATCTTGTTTACGCCCTTAGAAAGGCCTCTGACAGTGAGGGGTCTTTCACTGAGTGACATTTATCCTTCTGTCTACAAGTGGTTTTATATGCGCTGCTCATTTCTTCATCTTATAACTGTAACAATAAAGCCAGGATGAAAATGAAAGCCCCCTCCCTCTGGGTTGACTTGCGGGCCCCAAGCTGGTCTTGATGAACGATTATTGCGTTTTTTCCCTCCCTTTGCAATCGGCAGGCAGCTGGATTAATGCATTAGCCCGTGGCTGCCAGAGGGATGAGGAGAGGGATGAGGACAGTGGCTGAGACATTCGTCTCAGACATAAATCGTAACCCTTCTATCTCCTTCCATCTAACAGTTTTTAAGCATTCTGCTTTTTCTCACACAACCAGCATGTGGACAGAGTGTCACCCCAACTGATCTGAATCACTGTTGGACCAAGACTGGATGAAGCAAAGTCAAAGCTAGAAAATACCAATATCTTATGGAGCTGAGGGAATGAAAGCACAACAAATTTCAGTTCCAAAAACCCTGTGTCTGCACAGACAGAGACACACACACACACACACACACAGCTCCAGCAGAGATTATCCATTCATTGCTTAAAACCAGATGGAATGTGAGATGTGAGAAGTTGGAGCGCAGAGAAAAGGCTATTTGACAAAGATTTAATCTTAATCTTACCTTCTTCTAATCACCATAAAAGGTGCAAAGTGTAATCGGACAGTTAAAGTTTGTATGTACCACCCTGAGCAAGCCATCCAGATGGCAGAGCAAAGCCATGCTCGGGGGATGGGTCAGTCAACCACTTTGGTCCAGACTGAAATATCTCCACAAAGTTTCTATTCCATGAAATTTTGTATAAACATTCCTAGTCCCTAAAGGAGGAATCCTAATGACTTTGTAGATCCCCTGACTTTCTCCAGTGCTATCATGCCATCATATCCATATCCATTCGTGTGTCCAGTGCTAATTAGCAAATAGTAGCAAGATGATAAACATGGCAAACATTATACCCATCTACAACCAGCACAGTCTCACAGAGACACTAGGTTGGCTGTAAACTCCAAAGTTTTGTTTCCAAACAGAAGCTCAGGTTCAGTCTCTGGCGGTGGTAGCTCTGGCTTATCCCCACTGAATGAATTTGGAAGACGGTGATGGATTAGGTGCTTGTGGTCTGTCTACACTGTCTATTTTGTCTGGAATATGGATATGTTCTACGATGGTGGGGCATTCATTCGAGTGAAAGCTCCTCCCTGGACGCATATGTCAAAAAAGTTCCTCAAGGTTCCTCAGGTGTCTGAGTTTTTGGGCCCATAGAGCATTAAAGTCCTCCTCTGGCTGTGCCTGCTGACTCCACACACATGAACTGAACAAAAATAACAAGATGTTTTAACTTTTCATTGACCAAATGTCTCAAACTGTGAAAATGCAGGAGTAATTTCAGAGGGTATGTGTGGATCAGAAGCACTTAAAGGATTTCCAGCTGTTTCTGTGTATGGGAAAAGTTCTTTCGTTTCCATGTGACATTACCTGCAATTCCCACAAAATCCTCTCACAGACCAGTTCTGTTCCAGGAGTCTACACCCTCAACAGGCCAAAAGTAGGAATTAGCAGTTGTTACAACCACTGAGTGATAAAACAGACAAAGGAAAAGGTAGCTAATAATCAAACCACTAATTACGTTGCACATTTTTGTTGCTTCCCTTTAAGGGCACATTTGGTACACAGGGGGGTAAAAATTACTCTTTTTTCCACTATGGTGCTCCACTTTTGACTTCATGTTGAAATAATAATGAAGGGAGTCAGGCAATGCCCGAGCTCCCACTATTTCAGTCCTCCAACATGGATTTTCATGTTAGCATGATGTAAGAAAGCTTTCAGAACACCAAAGTCAAACAGGGACAGAAATAAAGAGAACGAGGGGTAGTGTTGGTATACATGATGAGAGAGCTGGCGCCATTAAAGGCACTGACTGGGCGAGTTGGATGAAAATGAGTTTGACGGAGTGAGCAAAGGTTAGGAAACGGCTTTAAGATCCATTTAGAAGTCCTGGAGGAACAATGTGGCTGTTGACTCGACAAAGTCTTATAAATGCCCAGCAAACCGCCGGTGGTGGACGAGGCTCAGATGACCTTTAAAACCAAATTGTGTATTTCAGTAAACTTGCTTTTTGTCACTTATGCTTTTTCTCTCTTACAGCAAATGTTCATCTAATGACATCCTGCACTGTATCATTTTTTTTTATCATTAGCATTATAATAAGGCATCTAGTTGATTTCTCCCCTCAAGCGCTGCACTGTTTAATGAGCTATGAATGACACATATTGCACTAAAGGTAGCTGTCTATCATCATCTTCCTTCAGGGGGGTACACAGGACCACAACGTCTTGCTAATAGGAAGAATAGGGAGAGGAAATATTAAAAATGGTTATCTTCAGGGCGAGGTAGTCGATCCAATATTGTTAACAAAACAGGTCACATGAAGATTCACTGCTTTCTGCCATCTGGCAAACGGTTCTGTGAATGAAGTATCACCCCGAGTGTCAATTAGCAACATATATAATTGTATTCTGAATAAATTTAGCGACATCAACAGCAGGGAATGTGAAAATAACAACAGTGGGTAAATAATAGCATAGGAATGAAAATTTACATACAATGTCCATTTACTGTAGGCACAGTCTTGTGAAAACAAAGCTGAAGCAGCACCATAAATGTCACATCTCACCACATTTTCTACTGTTGCTCAGTATTGGAGGAGAAAAAACTTTCACACCTCAGCCTTATCTGGCCAAAATCCCCTGAAATATGTTTTGTTTGGTCTTCTTCATATCGCTCTTCGCCCTTCCTTGCACCCCAGTCTCCACCCCGGCTTGCCTGTCCCGCTCTTCAGTATCTCTCCTCTTCTAACTTTCGATTTTTGCTGTGGCTGACTCGCTGAGGGTGATAGTTTGAGAGAGGCTCAGTGGAGCACAACTTTCCCTCTATCCCTCCTGTCCTTTCATTCCTCCACCACTCCGTCCTCCCACTTGACTGAATTCAGATAGAGGGGTCCGCAGGTTACGGGCATTGTTGAGAAAGAGCCTGGGGAGACCGGGGACTGAGCAACCACAGGAGGAATGGCGCAGGGGCCAGGAGGCTAATAGCCTCTCAGTCAGCGACCGGTAAAGATGTCTGTCTGCCTCTCACAAAACCAATGGCGAAGCAAAATCCAAAACTACTGACAATTTGTCAGAGTCCCCTTATAAGGCTGACAGAAATGTGGGTGGTATTGTCAAAGGTAGGAGTAATAGCAGCAGAGCTGTTCAGACATGGCATCTGTTAAAATGCCAGCCTCATTCTACTGTTGACTAGTTTTTCGGTATCTGTTACATTAATATTCAGCAATGGCTTCATTCAAACATGGGAGAAGTGTTAGGGAAAGTGCCTCAAAGTTCATGCGATATTTGGAGAGCAGTGGGAAAGAGATGAAAAATATTGATGCCAGTGATGAGGCACGGCCTCAGTTCTAAAACAATCTGCATCAGTGATGGATTTTTGCATCTGTGACTTAATTAATGACCAACATGAGGGCAAATGACATTTTCCAACGATCTTTACCTCTAAGCAAACCTGTAGATTAAGCTCTGCACAAGGCAAACTGTTGCCGAAATGTCAGCTCGTGGAATAAAGTCTAAGCTGCATATACATCATCCTAAAGTGCTGCTGCTTTCTTTTTCAGTTACTATAATCTTGTCAACCATTCAAATACTACATTAAAGTGGCAAGTCTCAGCTTTAATTTGAGTTAGATCACTGTAGAAAGAACTGTGTAGGAGATATAGACCTTAGTACCTGAAGTTTAGGGGTTCAAAAGTGATTGGACAGATGCACATGAAGTCAAAAATCATCATATTTTATATTTTGCAGGAAAATCCTTTGCAGCCACCTTCAGCTCTGGTCTTCATCAGGTTGCTTGCAGCTCAATCAAACTGAGATCAGGTGACTGATTCGGCCAGTAGCACATGTTCCACTTCTTCCACTTCCTGAAAAGCTCTTCAGTTGCTTCGGCTGCGTGTTCAGGACTGTGGTCCTGCTGAATGATGAAATGTCGTCCAATGAGTTTTGATGCGTTTGGCTGAATCTGAGCTCACACAATGCTCCTGTACACACCTGCGTTCATCCTGTTGTTTCCATCGGCAGTGAAATCATCGATAAATATAAATATAAGTGGCAGGCACACTTGCCCGAGCCATGACAGATCCACCACCATGTTTGACAGATGAGGTGTTGGCTTTGGGTCATAAGCTGGTTCTTTATTTCTCCACACTTTCCTCTCTCCATCATGTCTTTGTTCCAGAACTCTTTCTGTTTCTGAGGCTTACCAGGTGTTTACATCTTGTGATGAATCCTCTGAGGTTATGGTCATGAAGTCTTCTCTTAAACTTTGACAAGGCCACACGCCCGCCTACATCCTGGAGAGCATTCTTGAATTTGACTTGATTCATCCACAAGACTTGCGCTCCTCGGTCGACCAGGTTGTTTGCTATTTTACTTTTCTCTTTTAGAACGTACTCACACCAAGGACCTTTGATATCTCTGAAAAGTATTTGTTTTTTGCTTTTGACCCTCTTTATTATCTTTTTCACTTGCATGTTCACCTCTTTACTCCTGATATTGACAGACAACTCCGCCACACTAAATAGCACCTCTCAACTCTCAATCAACTCTGAGCCACATGTGCATGAACTAACGTTGAAACACCACACAGCTGCACAGGAAACATTTAACAGCCAGTGTCCACTTACTTTTGGAGCCCTGAACTTTGGGTACTATGTGTTAAACAGTCTATACACACAGTTCTTTCTATATCGATGCAAACCTATTCAAATTAAAGCTGAGACTTGGCACTTTAATATAGTATCACTCATTTTATTTCAAACTGAACTTGCTGAATCTCAGAGCCTGAGGAACAAAGGATTGGACTGCATTTAACTTCTATTTGCTCACACTGTGTATGTAAAGTCTTCTGTGGAAATATTCACACTATATCAAGTTTGTATGAGTGAAAGTTGAAAATTTAGTGAGACTTGTGATCTGATGATTATTGTTGTTTTCTGAAATTTTAATCTTTGAAAGTTTCAATCTATGAGGGGAAATAAACAAAAACACATTTTTATGGACTGACAAATTCAAACTGGCTCATTCATGGTGCTTGTGAAACTGATTTCATTTTCTTTGTGTGTAAGATAATTAAACAAATTTCTTACCTCACTTTTAAGAGGTAACATGATGTGCATTTTGCCCTTTGTTTTCTGCATGGTTTTCACTTTGCTGCTCATGCTGACATGACGCAGTTCGATTCAGAACTGAGCTGTGTTGGAAGTGTTAAGGACCTGTTACCAGGTGGGACCCAGCGAGTCTGCAGTCTTTACTTCACCAATTGAGATGTAAAATTACCAATGCATTTGCACGTCTGAAATCTGTAGTGTCCAGTGGGACAGGAGAGGGAGCACGATCACAGAAAAACAAAGAGAGCAATTTTCCCACTGCCTGTCCACTTTTCAGTTAAAGTGCCAATAAAGCCTTTAAATGTTTTCTATTCTCTGATCCTCTTTGGTATCCCTCGGGCCTGCATCAGATATCCTGACATGCTATCAGTGGGTGAGAGACTCGCCCCAGCAGCATGCTAAACTCGGCTCCATTCAGCTGTCTGATTGATGGCTGCAAACACACCATAGCTCTGATAGCACAGCTCCAATTAGGCCCACCACTGTAATCATGAATGAGACGGGAAACAGAGACAGAGGTGGTAAAAGTAAGAGGAGAATATCAAATAAAGAATAAGATCAGAAATTCATGGCAAATATTTTTTTTCTTTTAAGTGAACAGTTATGTCTCAAAGGGGCATCACTCTCATGATACTCAAGAGCCCTTCAAATGGCGACATGGCGGCTAAACGACAGCACCATTACCCAAACGATGAAAGAGATAGAGGGACTCATACAAAGTGCGCAATACATTTCTCTGCCTATTATGGAGCACAGAAAGAGCAGTCTGAGAAAGAGCAAATGATGGAGGGAGAGATTCGGAGAGGAAGGTGAAAAAGAGAATTTGAGAGGAGGAAGAGAATGAATGAGAAAGGGAGGGAGATTAGGTAGGTAGAGAGAAGAATGCAGGCAGGGGATAAGATAGGGCATAAAAACCAAATGGGACAGGGAAAGACAAGGTTTGCAAGGTACTGAACAGGAAATGAGCAATGACACTGGTTGTATCTGTTCTCTTCAGAGAGGAACATTGCAGTGATTTGAGCAGAGCAGATGACACACACTGTTTAGCCATCAGACAACTCCTCCTCCTCCTCTCTGTGAAGGAGGCCGTGAAACCTGAGCCAGAGGTCGGATTTTCAGCCACTACTTTCTTATACATACACACTCATGAAAAAAAACCTTGTTGCCTTGATGGATATTGTTGCACTGGGTGTTATAAAGGTGCAGAATTTATCTACTTCTCTTACAAACAGGGCTGACCCTTTACACACACTCCAAAAACCAGATCTCTGGGCCTTATAACATAATGCACAGCTGACTCCATAAATTCCAAAAACAGACTCCGTATCTAGATTCAGAGCGTTCCAGTTGCTGCCCTCATGCCATGCTCTTATCAGGCCTACAGTCTTACGCTGTGAGCCAGTATCATCCATCTAAATCACAAGCTGGCGGCTTGTACAGTGTGTGCCTGTGGGTGGAGGATACGTGATTCCAATGCTCTATTCCTGCACTGATCTGTGCCGTGTTTGACGTAAAACACTGGCACGTCCTCTGGAGCAGCACACGTACAGTACAAACATGCGGCTGACAGTTATTCACGGTGTGTTTTTTGGAAAAATAAAATGCTGTCGAGGCTGATGGAGAGGTTTGATGCCCGACGCGGCGCATGTTTGTCTAGACTGTCTCCTATCACCCACCCATCACTGCTGTCAACTACAGTGTGTGCATCCTATCACATCTTGAGGCAGTGTGTCTCTGATGTTTGTTTTTTTTCTACAGTGTGGGTGAAAAATCATATGTGTGCAGAGTGACTTTCCAAATCAGTAATTTAGAATTTGTAATCTGCAGCTGTTTTCAGTGAAAGAGTTCTGAAAACCACAGACAGACACAGTTAGCACCTAGCTGGTGAACTGAGTGGAGCATGTAGCAGCTGAAGAGCCGGATATTTCCCTCAGGAGTTTGAGAACAAAAACAGAGCTAAAAGAGAGTGAATACTGTTTAGATTTACACCCAATGAATGGTAATGTTGCTCTGTATCTGGTGGATCTGTATAAGTATCTATTTGCTAACAAGTTTGACACATCATCAAAGGTAATGGTACGTCCATGTGGTGTACACAACTTGTTTCCAATCCCCCCAAGTGGCGAAAAGAAATCAGCTGTAAACAACCAAAGTGCTACCCATCATATCTGAAAGAACCAGTCTACAAATTAAAAAAAAAAAAAAAAGAAGTTGAAAGAAAGTTTTCCATTAATACCGTTAGGGATGTCACAAGAAGCGATACTTCAGGACCAAGTCGATGCCAAAATTCAGAATGTGACGGTACAACATCCACAGCCCCACAGATGTTGAGGGTGGGAAGCTACAAGTGCCTTAGTCTGACATTAAACTAGAAGAGAAGAAGAAGGCAGGCACAGGAAACAACATCAACAACACGTGAAATGGAGGTGCTGGTGCAGCAACATGTCCTCTGCAACTTGTGGGGAAAAAAAAAAAATATGGCAAGACCGGTGTATGGAGATATTCTGCATGTGACGCAAATCGTCATGAGCAAGTTATAGATGACCAGAAACCTGTACGGAAACAATGCCACAAAGCATCTCAAATGAAAAGACAGGCATCCGGATCTGAGTGAGTTTCAGTTGTTAACTTTACATTAACAACACGTCGTCAAAATGTTCATGTCCTGAAATGTTACCGAATTGCAACAGCTGGAGTCTGTTGTAGCAAAGCTCTTTGCTTTGAATTTCATTGGTACTGGTACTGAATACCAGATTCCAAAGGCCTAGTAAAGGTTCAGGATTAGTTGTCTATAAAACCAAAACAGTTGGTGTGCTAGTGATGTATCAGTAAATTTGTCCCGACATTTGACAAATTCAGGTTGGTTTGAATTGCTTAAAGCTTAAATAGAATAGAGCCCGGCTTTAAAGCAGATAGCATGCTCTCTTGGACAGCTGATCCCTTCATCCAGCTCAGACACACGCTGCAAGGATTAAATCTCACTGCATCACACACAGACACTACCTGCCAAACAAAAACCTACTTAGCTAGCTGGTCAAATGTAAAAACACAAAACAAATACAATGACTTGTCATTATAGGAACATGCACTTAAAGCATGTATCGATGGTTACAAGCTCCTGCATGCCCATAGTAAAATCTTCTCAGCTAGCTCCCGGGTCTCCTCCAGGTGACTGAGGTAGCGCTTCAACAAGCTGCTATAAAACGCTCATCAATCACAGAAGCTAATCTCAGGTTCTCGCTGACACTTTCATTGTGCAGGCCTTTTTCTATACGGCTGCCTCCACATAATGCCCTGCTCTGCCTGCTTTGACAGGCCAACGGCCCTGCAGCTCCCTGCCATGAGAGCCATTCTCAAGTGGCATGCCTTTGAAGTGAAGCACCGGTGGAGCTCGGGCTAATCTGGACATCTGCAGGGTAAAGCAGGGCAGAGGCAAAGACTAAAGGTGACCTCAGCCCAGCTTTGTGGGGAATGAAAATAGCCATTTCACCGGTTTTGTGAATTGAAACTCCAATAAAAAGCTCTTTATGTCCATCTTCAGTTCCATTATCCAGAGTTCAAACCAAAACCATGGATGAGCTGAGACCTGGACAACATTACTGCCATCCAAACAAAAAAAGGAAAGAAAAAAAAAGGGGAAAACCAAAAATACTTGAGGAAATGTCTCCAATATGGTTTGGAGGGGGTAGAGTATATTTCTAATCACAAGAAAATCCTCTGGCCACCTCTTCAATTTTTGTGTTTCTGTCCTCGATCCCCACCAGCAATTTTTTTCGGTCCTCCAATCTTAGTCGCCCACTCTCGGCAGAGGGAACACAAACAGCCCTATTCAAAAATAAACACAGCAATTTTGTGCGTGTTTACCTTTCATTCTGCCATATCTATCTGTGATTCTGTGCTCCAAACTGTTCTGTTCCATTTCACGCCGTGAGGAAGACCTTGTTTCTTGGCCCACTGTACAGATGAATGGGCTAGATAGTGAGCGCCATTATTCTACACAATCATTTCTATCTTGTCCCCTCTTGCTTTTTGTTGTTCTTTTATAGCTGCATGCTGACCTGCCTGAATGCCAAATTGTGAGGTATTATTGCAGCTGGCACAGGCGTATGTTTATGACAACAGCTTATTTTGTTGCTGGGAAAAGTGGCATGTATAGAGTATGTTCCTATGCATAGAAAACATGTGATCGGTACACAGCACTGCAAGGTATGATTATACAAAGAACTGTATCCCTTATGATACATGATAGCAATCATTTGCAGCACTGAACCTCTGACAAAACATGAAGCCCACACAGACTGTTTCATTGTTAAGAGGCGATAGGAGAGATCGTAATCCATGAAAGCAATCAGGCTTTAAGGTCGATCCCATTCTCACTAATTCTTAAAATTTCATGTGTCAGAATGTAATGATGAATGCATTCCTTGGATTATTTTGAAAGTAACTTCTGATTTTACATCGAAGAACCTTGTGATTATTTATTATCAAAAGACTACTGAAAAGTTTGAGATGTTAAAATCAGCTCCAGTATTTTTTCATTGAAGTGAGTATGGTCATGTGGACACCTCAACATTGAAAGATAATTCAGGTTACAACTCAGGTCTTATTTCTGTAGTTTTGGCCATCACTCCAATCAGTTATAATAACACTTATCAAATTACTGTAGTTGTTTATAGCAATGTCGCCAAGTTCCCTGAGGGGTAGAGTCCCACAGAAGATTATACCCATGTTGATTGATACGAGATATGAGAAAGCCAGTTCCTGTAACTGGGTCAGTAATATAGGAAACCTGCTTAATTTAGATTTTTTTTAGCAGATTTTTTTTGTACATGTTAAGTTAAGCTATTTACTGCTTTATTTATCTATTTATTAATTTATTCAAGTTTTCATTAACAGCTGTTTACTTACTGGTCTAGTAAAGAGCTTCAGTCATTGTTGTGTTTACATTACAAGGGGTTATAATACGCCCTCTAAGCAGCACTACTTCTTCAGGGCAGACTGGACGCTACTGTGATGAGATTGGGCCGACTGGGCCAAAGCTACCTGGTTAGCATGCTAAGTTCAGTAGAAGAAAAGAAGGGGTAGAAATAGAAGCAAACAACAACAGGGTTGCTTTCCACCGCTTACAAATAGCTCCTGTAACCAGATTTCTAACTGGGTTTTTGCAAAAACGCATGTGCATGACAGACAGTAGCTCCTGGCCTGGTAGCAATGCAATGGGATGATTATATTATATTTTCTGAAATTCAGACACATGCTGTCAGGAAAAACTGTTCTTTTTCACTACAGAGCCTGTTCTCTCTCTTTTCTCTCAGTCCAAATGCCCTTGTAAAAAAAAAAAAAAAAAAAAAGTTAATAAATAAATCTAATAAATCTTAAAATAAGCCACGCATGGTTCAACAGCATAGAAGAAAAGACAGATATCTAATTACTCTCAAGCTGTATGAAAATGAAAGTTTTAAAAGTAACCATAACCTGCTTTCTCCCACTAACCAATTTACTTGTGTTCATGTGACTGTTGTACATACAGCATTATCAAATGTTTATATAAAACATACATGATGTCTGACCTTGGATGGAAACCTTTGGATGTTCTTTCTTTGTGCACTCTGGTTGGGTCAGCGGGTCAAACAACGGCGGGGTCGCGGTTGTCGGGACTGACTTCTGTGTGAAAACAGCCGGGAGGAGGAGGAGCAGGAAGAGGCCAGCCATAGACGAAGGTGTGGAGTCCTGCGAGGACGCTGTCATGGTGATGACCTCTCCTCTAACTGCCAAGGTGGGCCTCTAGGATACAGCTAGAGAAGAGAGGAGACGACTTCAGCACCTCAATACAACATTTTTACATCTGGCTTCAAAGAAAAGGAGCTCTCTCTGAGTCACTTCAAAATCATTTCTTCTCTCAAACTTTCAATTCCTGAGGGCTTCCGGCTCCAAATCCAGCATGGAAGAACAGAAAGAGAATGAAAAAGTAATGCAAAGGTATAAAATTTTGGTTAAAGGACATAAACGTGGGATGAAAGCAAGGATGTTAGGTAACTAGTGGGTGGCTGGAAAGACGAGATATAAAGCTGAGTAAACTAAAATACAGAAAAAAAAGGAGAGAGAAATAGAGAGTGTGAAGGACACAGAGTGTAAAAGCTGCACAAAAAACTCTTACGCTTCAGCAATGAGAGCATCTGAAAGAAGTGCCTCCCCTCTAACCTTCAGATAATTATTTAAAATGTGCAATTAAACTTCGGAAGTTTTAATGGCTGATTAAAATTGGAAAATTGATAGCAATAGTGGACTGTTCAATGAGGCGTTAGCCTCCACAAGTCAATGAAGCAGAAATGAGTTACCTTAAAATTTGTGGCTCTTAAAAGATGTGCTGTAAAAATGTTTGCACAACCATATATTCCGATTCCTGTGCCCCCAAAAAACTTTGTTACAGCACATGTGATTCACATCAACACATGAATAATATCCCGTCATTGTCTGACCTCCACATTCTCGCATTATGTAAGTAGCTCCAGCCGGCAGAAAGAAAGACACACACACTAGTGTTCTGGCACAAAACACACATGCACTCGTTCTGAGTAAATGTAATCTCCTCCAGTCATAACATACGAGTCCACAGTGCTGAGCTGAAACCAGCAGTTCATCATCTCCCGCCCTGCACTCCTTATGATGTTAGCTTAGCGAGGTGTAATATCATTAAAGTAGATTAAAAACCGAGAGCATCAACTTTCTGCAGCACTTTGGCTGGGTTACATCTCTCTGTAGTGTTTTCCTTGCTAATGCTTCAATCAATAACAAATTATTAGCTTGGTTGAGTTGCAAATCAACCATATTGCCCTGCAATCAATTATCCCTCTCACTACAGCTGGTAACTAATTAGGCAAATGCACACAGTGCCTATGTTTGTCATTACAATACAGTGGAGTCAACAGGCCTCAAGCTATTGCCGACAAACATAATGTTGATGCAACAGGTGGAAATATTCAATGTACACAGCTCTAGGCGAGACTGAGTCGGGCTGGATGACTCGCAGGGTTCAGAGCTCACTGTAAGGATATACAGGGACCAGAAACAGCACTGTATTTGTGTTGCCACAGAAACGTGCGAGGATGAAATACAATCCAGGAAGTCAAATTTTAGTGATGCATCAATCAGTTTCAGGTTTCATGCTGCCTCCTCATCATACCCAGGGTTCTGACTTTGTCTTTCATATTTTCAGATTGTTGGCAAGAAGTCCAAGCCCATTTCATATCATAACATGTTAGACAAGACCTTTTTAGAGGCAACATCAGGTCACCTCCACAATAATACAGATTTATCGTATTTGAAAATGATGTTTGTATCAACAAAGCTTCAATCATGCACATACTTTCATATTATTTTCCACTTTTCCATCCAGACTGAAATGTCACACAAGTAGAAAAAAAAGTGAAATCCCCTCCACAGTGTACATGTGGGCCTCTTGAGCCAGCAGCTTTATTCCACTCATGCAGACACATCTCTGATTTTCAAAGAGTTGTTTACAGAGCAAGCATGAATGTTGAAGTGTGTCATCACGTCGAGACCCTCAAAAATAAATCATGCCATGCTGAGGTCTGTATTGTCTCATTCTTCTAGCTTGTCTCTCCCCCTCCCTACTTTTTATGTGTACGCTGTCAGCGTCATAGCTAAGCATTTGATCCACTCTTGTTACCTTCACCTCGGACTTGATGACTGAACTTGTCTCCTATTCGCAGACTGTAATCCTGCCCAACAACCAAGTAAACTACCTTTTAGCCCTAACTGCCATTTGCTGCCTGTCTGCACTTGGGTTCTGTTACCTGTTACCAAATCCTTGGCAGGATGACATTACAGTGTGATCGCTGAGATCACATGACACTCAAATGTCTCCCTTTTCTCTGTCTACACAACAAAGTGAGACTGGAAGGGTTTTTATGCTTGGAGGATCAGACTCATAGAGGTCAAAAAAAGTTTCCATTAGCTGGACAAAGATGAAATTACACTTGAATGCAGATGACATGAGTCCAGCTTTTGACCCTGTAGATCATAGTATCCTCATTAGACATAGAGACAGTCAGTGGTAACCTCTGAGGGCCACACTACTCTCTTTATATTTGAATGATGGGAAATGGCTCTTCACTTTATGACATGTGGTGACCCTCAAGGTTCAATCCTTGGTCCTTTGTAGTATTCCTTGTATTTAATAGCTCTGAATCACATTATCAAAGGCACAGCATTACAAATGAATGGGCTGATGACACATGTTTAATTCACCTTTATATAATTATATTCATAATAGTCATACAGTATCTGAATCATTGAGAGTGTCATTTCATGAGAAAGAGCAGTGTCAGTTTTTTTTTGCAATAGTAGTTTCAAAGTAGAAAAACAAGGTATTTTCCCATTTAATTCAGAGGTCTTTTCTTTTTTTAGTCTTTTTATTCAAGTGAAATGAATAAGATTGAATCTGCACAGCTGATTAGCTGATGTTAAAGGCAGGGCATCTCACAAATCCTTACAATTGATTTCTATCGAAACCAAATGTCTTGTCAGAATTTTCAATGTACATGTTTTAATTATATTTAACTTTCCTTTTGGGTTTCCGATTTATGTTTGGCTCTTGTCTTGATTTCGAGAAACATGCTAAAAAGCTCTTCAGTCGTGTTTTTTTTTCTAATTAAATAGCACTGATACCTGCTTCAACTAAAGTGAAGCAGAGCAACGTCTGTCGTTCTGAATGTTGTAGCAAGGCTTTTAATTAAAACTAAAAGTCGGACCATATGTTCCTAATTTTAGCGTATCCTGATTGGTTGTCTGTTTGTTTCAAAACTGATATGAAGACTTTGCTGGTTACCCTTGAGGCTTTGCATGGACAGGTGCCTGGTTATCTCCTAAACTCTTACTTTCCTTTTTCCTCACCTTCTGTTTTTTGGCTCAACCAGTCTATTTATTTATTTTAAAAAATTTAAGGCACTTTATCACATTGATGTAAAACATCCTGTAAGTCCAGTATAGCCACTAACAGTATAGTATAACCACAGATATTAGAGAGAGAGCTACCTCAGTATAAAGGGTATGATATTCCTTCAGCAGACTCTACATTCATTTTTATTTTTCTGACATTCACTTTTATTAGATACCTGACAGCAGAGACTGACATGAAACATGAGGAGAGAGACAATGCAGGATGATATATGATTAAGGTTCCTGGGTGAAATCAAACCCAGAACATTATGCTTACAGGGCATATGTTTTACCAACTAGAATCCCTCATTCCTTTATTTCTATTATCTGCAGAAGCAGTTTTGGCAGGTGCTTAATTCACACTAAACCACTGAATCCTGAAAGTCAAAGGCTGACTCTACAAATCCTCTCATTAGTCTAAAAGCTGGACTGAGAGCAGAAAGGGCAGGAGATCATGACAGATGACCAGGACTCTGCTGTAAGTTCAGACTTTGGTGGGTGAGTTATCTTGGCACAGACACACAGAGGGAACCGTACTGTCAGCAGCAGGATGAGGTGAGTACGCAGATGTCAAAAATTTCTGTAGAAAGTCATGTCATACACTCAAGCAGACCGAGATGTGCACGCACGCACACACACACACACACACACACACACACAGTCTCAGTGTGTGAAGCTGGAAAATCCAGCCATGGACAGCTGGTCACACTCCATATTGGGTCACAGCAAGTGGGCAGAACTGACGTACGCTGTGTGCCAACATCCACGCCCGAGTGTGTGTGTGTGTGTGTGTGTGTGTGTGTGTGTGTGTGTGTGTGTGTGGACTTTTATGCGAGCGTGTGTGCTTATTCCAAACATGACTCTTTAAGGCCACTCCAAAGAGGCCTGATAGAGTCCATCCAATTTCCTTTCCTGCTGTGTTTGGGTTTAGCAACAGTTTGTCAGCAAGTAACCAGGACGATCTATAACTTTGAGGAAACTGTCCCTACAAACACTGACGCACACACGCACATGTGCAGAGTCCCTGAACCACTGTTCAGTCAGTCAGACATCCTGCCGGATACAATGAGTTGATTTAAGGTGCAGTACATGCTGAGGATTTACAAGGTACTTTTGTAAATTGGACTAATAGATGACCAGGCACGTCTCTTTGTCAATAACTCTGTGACCAGTGAGGAGAGAGATTCACTGCCTGACTGTTGTGATAACTGTGTTTGCAGAGGAGGAAGAAAATGTTCAGTCCTTTAAAAAGTAACACCATCCCTATGTGGAAACACTCCAGTTAAAAGTCCTGCACACAGTAGTGCTCTGTCTAAAGTGTGCTCAAGTATTGCAAGTATTCATTGTGAAAAATCTCCAGTCAGCCTCTGTACATACTTGAGGCGTGTGTGATTAGGGTGTAGGAGCTTGCTACAGAGCCACAGACTTTGAGCAACCCACATTAATCTTCTACCCATCTGAATGAAATAATATTCCAGGTTGAAACTCTGTCCCTTATCCAGGTCGCCAGTGAGCTGCTATCTTTGCTTTCATTCAGAAACAGAAGCACTACTTGGGGAACTTTTTTTATCCAGATGGTTAGAAGAGTCTCTTTGGGGATTCTGAAACTACCCTCAGATACTCAATTACATAATGTGCCACCACCTAAAAATTGTAATGAAATATAACACGAGTAAATGGCTCTCGCCTCTGGCTGTGTACTCTGACAATTTACAGTAGGCACATAAATTGACCTAAGCATCCAAAGCTAGAGGCAGTGTATTTCCTGTTAAGGTACACTGCATTAATATTTCACCGGGATGCTCCAGCATGGTGCAGCATGTTGTAAACAACCCAAAGCAGTAGGTACAACACCTCAGTTTTTTTTTCTCCCAGTGGCCTACAGTAAAAAAGACTACATTGCCTTGGTGCTAAGATAATTTTGGAAAAGCTCAACCCAGATAAACATGGTAAGCCCTCCTCTTTAAAAAGATCATTTCTACTCTTTATCCAGATGGCAGTCGGTAAATCTCAACCTTTCCTTAGCACAGGCTCACGTAAGTCCCTGCCAATGCCAGCATGTATCTATGGCAACAGAGCGGCAAGTTGGTAGTCAAGCAGCGGGAACCAGGTTGAGTGTATTTCGGCACAGACCTCAACAGTCTCCCGGGAGGAGCTGGATGGCGGACTGCCCGCTGACGCAACACAGTGTGAGGAAGTGAAGTGCTTAGGACAATGGAAAGCTTGAAGTCACAAAATGAGTTAAACTGAGGTGATAACAGTGTGTGCATGTGTTTTACATTTAGCTGCAGTGACTCGCTCGTCATTTCTAAAAAAAAAAAAAAAAGGTGCCTTGGCTTCAGATACTGTTCAACTAGAGAAAAGATTGAGGGAAAAGCGCTGGGGAGGGGCCATAACTCCTGCGATTGTCAGACTACATCACATTCCTCCACCATGCTGCAGGACCTGTGGTGATCCTCCTCATACCAGGTGTAAAAGCCTCACCTTATCTCATTTTTAACTCCCCCCTCCCTTGGCTTGTCACTCCATATTTGCTTTGCTCTCTGCCCCCCCCGTCGTTTCTTTCCTCCATCACTCCGAACACAGTTACGGACCAGGAGTTTCCACAGCTCATTGCATCTTTGGTGGCCGTTTGCCTCTTCATTTCAACTTAGTCTGCGACGGGAGTGCCTCTAATTACAAGTCAATGCTAACTCCCTCAGCACAATCTCATCTGAATCTATTACGACACTGATTAAGTTGCCTCTGGTCCACTGGGAGCCAGTTGCCACCTGTATAAGAGAGCTGCCTATTTCATGCAATTTTGGAGCAGGATGAGGAAGGGAGTCTGTGTTACAAGAAGTCGAAAAAAAAAAATCAATGTTTGTTGCTTTTAGAAAAATTTGTCATCACAGATAGATAGTAGACAGTAGATAAGGAATGTAATTGGTAATTTCTGCAGAGAAGCTCCCAGAGGGGGAGTCTTTTCCCTTTTTCTTTGATTCGTTAGAAGTGATTAGACATCATTGTTAAGCATCTTTTAGCAGGATTTCAAGTTAAGCCCCTCCAGAGCTTTAAGTGAATGAAAAATGTGTTGTTCCTACAGAGCCCGCTGCGATCCTCCCAACGCTCATCATTAGCTTTCATGGCACAGGAATACCAATCTCCTCAACCAAAAGCTCGCAGGAATTCTCTCCATACACACAAAAATGAGTCAGAACAGGAGGAACTAACACCTGTTTCCTCAAGGAACCGCACACAAGATCAGTGCCACCAATTCTGAGTGTGAAGTGTTTCTGTTCACTTGAAGAAGTTCATGAAAAAAACATGTGCGGTACATGTGTCTCTGTTTAATCAAACCGACAAATCAAACCAACTTTACAACACTGTGATAAATGCAGACAACCGCACTACGGTTGCATATTGCCACCATATTCCCATCCCATTCAACTTCTCCCATTCTTACCCTCAGGGGGTTTGCTACAGCCAAAGCTACATTGACCATGTCTAATTCAATTCAATAGCTCAACCCCACCAATCTCTTTAATGCCTGCACTGCGATGGGGGGGTGGGCAGCGGCAACGAGGGGGCCTCATGAGAGCCTCAAGGGAACGGGGTCGAACATGCAGACAACACACTTGGGGGAAGGACACAGGAATGTGCGATGAAGATGGTTACAGGGTGAGATAGAAGATTCTTTCTCTTTCTCTTCTCCTAAAAAGAAAGGGTAGCGGCGGGGTCACGGCACGCATCTCTTGTTATTGAGTCACTTCACCCATGCTTGAAAAAAGCAGGCACAACCGGAGAAAGGACCTTCTATAGGAATGAGGGAGGGTTGAACTCGGACTGGAGAAAACAGTGTGTGCGAGTGTGTGTGTGTGTGTGTGTCTTTGGGGGGAAACTTTGAGTGACAGGGATGATGAGGTGGCGAGGACGGCAGCCACTGTCTGGATTATGTCCGATATCAAATCAGAAGCTGTGGTGGAATCAAGGCATTATGGTTCCTGAGGGAAGGTGGCGTGTGATCTCCTCACAGCTCGGGCTCTGTCACTGGAGACGTGACGTGAGAGGAGACAGCGACACGGGGAAGAGGGAGAGAAACACACACCGCATGTGTGCGCATATTTTGTTCGTATGTTTGTGTCTACGTACATGTGTGTATGTGTGTATCAGTGTGCAATCTGTGGGATTGTAGGAGGGATAAACAGGCTCTGTATAATACCTGACTGTCTGTACGCTTTTCTAGTGCATTATTTTTGTTCTTTCTCTGGGAATTGTTCTTTGTCCTTCTTCCGTTTTTTTTTGTTTTTTTTTTGGGGGGGGGGGGGGGGTGGAAATGTTTTTAGAAATAGAATGTGCAGCTGAATCACAACATAGTTTTCAGCTTGACAGTTCATTCTTGACTTTTTAAACAGACAAAACAATCTCAATAATCTCCACTGAAGAGCCGGTTCTTGGCTTGCTCCATAGTTTTCAACTTTCACAGCAAGTTTGCCCCTTTGTCATGGAACTGTAGATGTGTTATGACTTACTGCTCCCTCATTCACTCATTCACTACTCCCTGTATAATATGGCACTCAAGAGTTTACTTCGTCACATTTTGGAAATGTAATTTCCTTTAAAATGCTAATTATCGCCTTGTAGAATTAGAGAATAGAGCGGACAATATTTTTTTCATTCAATATTTTCTCTCTACAAAGCCAGGTAGGGATCAGAGCGAGAGGGTTGTAACATTTGTGCTCATAAATTAGTTATTTGCATCCTTAAATTAATAAAACTGTGTGCACTCATTAGTAATAGGTTCCATTAAATTAATAACTAATGCATTTGATTTAATAAATAATTTCCTGAAATTACACAATTCCTTCTCTTAAATTGGACTAATAAGTTGCTCTAGCAGTCAGAGGTGAAGTCAGAGGTTATTGATAAGTTAGAGGAAAGACCGTCGAGGTGTCTTCACACTCCTGAAGTCACTGAGTCAATCAATCATTGCTTATCTTGTTTTTAAATCAGTGTTTTTGCATAACTTCAGCTGAACCGAACTGAATAGATGATCAAACAAATGTTGGCCTCTTGTAAAAGGGGATCTCAATTATATGCCACTAGGAGCAGTAACAATCAGGAGAAGAGTATGATTTGACAGGGAGTGATTAGATGAGGGTCTGATTGAAGGATACTGTGCTGATGCCAGAGAGATGCTACGAATGCTCAGTAAATGGCAAATCAGATAGTAGTATTATTATAAAGTTTGACTGACAGCCACTGCTGAGGGTGGGAGAGGTCCTGTATCCTTTTCTTTCTTGTCTTACACTCACACACACACCTATACTGTCACGTGTACAATTACATGTGTGATCCATGAGATACACCGGGAAATCCTGAGCCACACACACACACGCACACACACACACACGCACACGCACACACACCTGTAACAGCCAGCCATTTTATACCCTTCCACATCCCCAGTCTGTAATAACACACTCTGTCTGGCCCTCAGAAACTCTATTATGATTTCACTTGGCACTGTCAACCACAGTCTCACACCTTCATTCACACACACAGAAACCATAATGTGATATTATTGACTGCATTTCTCTCTGTGTCTACCTGATACTGCTTCACCGCGTGAACTGGCAGCCCCCAGGCCCATATTGATTCGAACTCACCCAACTAGTTCAGTGAAGCTCGGGGAGTAAGAGACTGTTCAATTTTGGCCACCAGTTTCACATTAGAAAGTTACTATACTGACTGAGCACAGGTACATTATTGAGAGCGGGTTGCAGTAAGCCTCACTGGAGAAACAATCCCACAGCAGTTTCAAAGCACCAGGTAAATGCCAAAAGAGAAGCATCAATCGCGGCTGCACAGAACAGTTGTGAGTGTGGAATACAGAAAAGCAATCTACAAGTTAAAAAGGGAATCTAATTACCATTGATTATAGCTTAAGATCTTCACTGGAAGCAACCAACAGCCTCTAATAAATTTTTCATTGTATTTGTTAATAGAAGCAGTTTCCAAGAAATGTGCTCCTCATTTTGCAATGTTGAACATGTGAACGGTTGCAGAACGTGTGTACAGTTGTAGAGTGTGTGTACGGTTGCAGAACATGTACGGTTGCAGAACATGTTTGCGGTTAAAGAACATGTGTACGGTTGCAGAACGTGTGTACGGTTGCAGCTATGAAATTATTATTTTCACTACTAATTCCTCTGTCAACTTATGTTTCACAAGCAGAATTCAACAGATATTATATCTACCTTCCATAAAAACACAGGAGCAGACATTTCTCTCAAACTTTCAGCACAGTTGATTATTATGAAATAAATTTAGAAAACTGAAAACTTCCAAGAACCCAAGTTGATGTCTTAGAAATCCTTATGTTCTCCTTTCAAAAGTCTAAAACCCAGAGACAGAAACCCCAAAGATTGTCAGTGATGTAAAACAGTAATAGTGGTTTATTCTAACGTTTGAGAAGCTGGAAGCAGGAGTCACCAGATGATTTACAGGACAGGAAATAAAACAATACATGTATCCACTAGGGCTAAACAATTAATTGAAATATGATTAAATACATAGATTGCCCCGGCCTAAAAATCATACTCTCCAGACACAGTAAAAAATTACATCATCATCATTATATTTTTCAGTGGAAATTGAACTGACCACTCCATCTGAAATTGTGACTCATATTGCAATCGCAATATCTGCCAAAATAATGTGATTTTTTTTTTTTGCATATCATTCTGCCTGAGTGACTGCTACACAAAATTATGTATTTTTTGGATATTTCTTTCCAATATTTATTTTCTACATAAATTCAACAGAACATATTAATGTATTCAGCACATTTAGTATTCAGTCAGAAAATACTGAAATGGCCTTTTCTTTGTCATTTAGCAGAGCAATGTGTCTGAGTCGTGAGGTCAGAGGGACAGGGTCCAGATGATGGGCTATTAGGGACAAAAAAAAAAAAAAGCCAGAGACATGAGTAACCACTCAAACAAAAGGTCTGTCCAACACATTTCTGGCATGACACAGCCACAAAGGAGAGACGTCCGCGGCTCTGAGTGGAGGCTGTTAATTGGAGAGCCAAAGGTCACAAAGAAAAGGCAGTGGGGCTGCGGGGCAGTGTGAGCTTTTATCCAGGCTTCTGACTGATTAGATGTAGCCTAAATAAGGCAGAATGGAAAGGTGAATTACGTTGAAGTGCTCAGCCAAGTAAAAAGTATTTTTCAGTTTTCCAGAGAAAGATGTCTGAATTTTTTTAACTTTAAAACCTAAACAGATACTCATTTAGTCACTAGAGATAAAAAAAAAAAAAAGAAATAGCTGATTAATTAATAAGTTGATCCACAATTAATCAACAATTTTAACCACTGGGTATAATTTTGAGTAATTTATCAAATATAAATGCTAAACATTTGTAGGTCCCAGTCTCCTCAATGTGAGGATTTATTACATGTTACCTGAATTCATTTGTGTCTTTTAAACTCATCTTTGGAACAAATAAGACGTTGAAAGACGACACCTTAAGGAGCTTGAAGAAGGCAAATGCCCTTATAGTATAACAATATATAAAAAACAATGAATTGATAAAGAAAATGATGATTAGTTGCAGCACCACAGACAAGAGACTATATTTCATATTCACTGCAAGGCCCAGCAATTCAGATTTCTGTTGTTGATAAAAACAAATCATATATATGGTAAACCAGCAACCAACAACCGACTGAACTTTCAAAATAATGTACACAGTGATTGGTGAAATCAGTCCACATGCATGTCATATCTGCAGCCAGTATGATAATGTAATAATGTCATTATTGGATGTAAAAGCTGTGAAATGCAATTATTCTGTGACTGTGAATGAACACTATAAATATAATCATGTAACTTGCAGATAGATGACTTCAAATAAATTGCATTGCTGCCTATTAAAGAGCGGGGGAAAATGCTTCCCTTTATTGTCCTCTTCGCATTTTTGCATTTACTATAATGTTATCTATGTTGATATAAACAGCCACAAACAGGCAATTATTGGTTATTATTAGTCCAGAAATTCCACATCAGTGCATCTTTAGCAGTTACACTATTGCTTATTTTGCTTATTTAAAGTACCCTGGTGGTCTCCGGGACCTACTCCAAGACCTTTCATGGTTTCAGATCTTTTTATTGTGTGTTGTTTGAGCTGCTAAATGCTTTAAGCGTGCCTCTGTGATGAGTTACAGACACAGCCGGGCAATGGAAGCTTGGCTGATAACAGCTGATAACGTGAGATAGTGCCATAATACTATCTCTTCACTTCAAACATCAAGGCATTGTAATGTCACAAACCATCTGAAGAATCCTTATCCAGCTCACAAGTCAACACAACACAAACCAGAACGTGTTTACGTGGGGTTTAAGAAAACACTGGACTGATTCATCTGTAGCAATGGCCTCTCAGTGAGGTTGCCCTCTGGATGCACAGACGACCCACAGTCAGAGTGCAGGAGAACAGCCGGTGCATTATTTGCAACAAAAACTGAATTACCCTCCCATTCTGCATGCTGTTCCTCTCTGCTAGGCACAGGCATTATGAAGCAGCGATTCAGACAGCTCGCACTTATTAGCTGCTATCTCAAGGATGACACGACACGTTCTGTTCTAATTAACTGAAGCGGACACCAAACAAAACACACACAGAAGGCTGAGCCAGACAGTGTAATTGATGAGCGAATGTATTACATCCGACTTCAAAGGGAGTCTGGATCAAAACATATCACCTGATATGATGGAGCAGAGCTACAGATACATGATGTGTGGCTGCACTGTGTATAGTGGGAAAAACAAACACAAATACAGAACCACACAAAACTGCAGCTAATTATGAAGGTGCAGCTGCTGATGCGTGTTAATGCTGATTGCACGACTGTAATAATTATTTCAACCTTATCTTGATATCCATATGTGACGATATTTACTTGAGAATTTGAAATGCTTAATAAAAATTAATGTTCAGTGCAGTGAGCAAAATGTTTATATAGTCTTTAACTAAATGTTGATATGTTTTTAGTTTAAACAAAGTTAGTTATTTATGAGCCAGTGCTGTAACAGATTTCAGTTCACATTCAAATTGTTTATCATTTATTTAGACATTTTAGCTCTGGTTTGGTCTCCACCAAGTCGTGAGAAAAATATCTGACTCTTTCTTCCATTTTCTCCACCAGCTGGTCTCTAACTTTGCCTGTGAGCTGCTTGGTGCTGGGCGGGTTGTGCACAGTGCTGCTGGAAACAAGGGTGATGAAAGCGCTCAGATGTGTTGTGAGGCTGAAAAGCTGCGAGAGCTGCAGAGTTCACTTCAATTACATTACATCTATTTCCTTTATTTCATCATTAGATCATTATATATCAGGTGGCAGATATATATTTGGGGTGACTATTAGGGGATATTGACACCAGAGGGTCAACTGAATTGTCAAACAACTTGTCTCTATTTGAAGATAACAGCTTCAAGTAATTGTAAATCACATTTTGTGCGGATTGCTGACCTTATTTTTTAAAATAACAGCCATATAGATACATTTTATATTTTAATTATCTATTCAATTTCCGCCTATATTCAATGTATGTTTAGGGGAAGGAATTTTCAAAATAGTCAGATATATTTGTGAATTTCTTATTTCTCTGTATGCATCAACCGCCTGTGGATATACAGTCCAGATTTGGTGAGTTTCTGATCATTATTCCCAGAGATAAAGGCTGCCCCTTTTGTAAAATCCAAAATTTTCATTATTGTCGGTTCTAGGGAGGATACAATTATCAGAATCAGCTTTAGTTCCTCTACTATTAGAGTCAAGAATCCTCTTTATTGGTCCAGTTTACAAGTCACAGGTAAACCAGGCATCTCTGTTTTAATAGTTAACTTCACATTTCCGGTTGCTCTCACCTCCCAACTCCAGCAAATATCAAGTAGGGATGCAACTGATGATTATTTTCATTAACAACTGATTTACTGTTTGTTTGTTTGCTTGTTTGTTTGTTTTGTCCAAAGCTTAAATGTATTCTGTGTTCAATTTGATGTAACAGAGAAAAGCTGCAAATCCTCACATCTGAGAAGAAGGAAATCGAGCATGTTCGGCATTTTGCTTTATAAATGAGTTAAATGATAAATGGACTAAACACATCAGCATGACAATAAATCAAAAGATGAAAAAAAATACAGATGAAGAAGCAATACTTTCCCGCTGTATCCTCACAGTTGATTGGTATCCGCCTGTGCCGACATGGCAATTAAGCCTTGTGTTTGTGAGCGTGAAGCAGGCAATGCCCCTTGCCAATTAGAGAGAGGGTGGGTGTGGAGTGTTATTAGCAGTAGTGATCCACAGCCATGATCCCATCAGTAGGAGTCATACTCGGGGACAGACAGGAGGGCAATGGAAAGAGCCCTTTGCCTGCTGCTGAGCTTGGGGTTTGGGCAGACCTGGCTGGATTCAATTCTACAGGCTGCCCCGATCACTCACCCTGGACGGTGGGTGGGAGTACATTAAGGGGCACCCATATCACAAACACCCACAATAATACACACCTACAATGCTGACACACACACACACACACACACACACACACACACACACACACACACACACACACACACCAACCTGCTCAGTGCTCAGGACATCTATAACATCAAAAGAAATCTCTGAACACCTGTTGGTTGTGAAAACATCATAACATCTTTAAAATGCTGCCACCTTTAAAATACTGGCTGCTGGTATGCAGCATGCTGGAGAACATTTTATCATGATCCAATCTTTTTTAAATATCTACATCTTATATTGGACACTTATAGCAAATCACTTAAAAAAAAGAAAAAAATACTATGACCCTTTGAGAAATACACTTTACCACATATTAAGCAACTGATATCAATTTGATCTCTGAAGGGCACCATCCAGTAGACAGATAGTTTGGATAAATGTATACCATAGCTCTGAGAGCAACTCAGACCCCCATATTTTAGTGCGTACTTTTCACATTCAAAGAAATGCATTCAGACCCACAGCCTTTCAGGTCCAGGTGAATGTGATATTACACTCTAGGGGCTTGGAGTTCAAGCCAACATCACAGCTTTCACAACAATTGCTTTTGGTCTAGAGGATAGAAACACTTTTTTCAAGAAAAAGGCAAATAAATTTAGTTGCAATGAACAGTTTCTATCGGGGCCAGAATGACTTGATACCAAAATAAAACTACAATAGCGATTTCGTGAAGTTACTGCAGTCACAACTCAAACCTTGGTAACACTTGGCTGCATTGAGAGGAGCTTTGGGGTTACAGTATTGCAAGACCTATTTTGTTCCTTTGACAGAAGCTAAGCTGGGATTCAGACAGAAATCAGCCCAGTGTTAACACGGCAGCACATGAGGTTGTTGGTGGGGGTGTGTAGCTTCAGGCACCGTTGAGACACGAAATTAGATCAAGGTGGTCCAGTTTGAGTAAGAGATCCATGAATGCGAAGGCTTCACAGATGCCAAAACTCAGCACAGTGGTTTATAACCATGGCCGTACGCAGAGTTTTAGAAATACAGATGTACAAGAACGAAGCTTGCCAGGGAGGTTCGAAGGCATGCTCTCTGAAAGAAATCTGGATTTCCCCGCTCTACATTATGTGCACTTTGAGACATTTGGAGAGAAAGAATTGGATACCAACAGCTTTAAAACTATGTCATAGGGAATAATAGAAATGTGTCTCAAACATAAACATTATTGTTTAACTAAGCCAAAAGCTTTCCACTGTCATTACTAAAGAACATATATCCCTGTGGTAACTGCACTGTTTGGATGTGATCAGGTCAGTGTGTGTGTGTGTGTGTGTGTGTCTGTGTGTGTGTGTGTGTCTTACAGCACAGGGTCATAATGCTAATCCTGTCTTGGGCACTGCAAAAACTCAACTCTCAAAAACAAGAAAAAAAGCAGTAAAAATAGAAAAAAAAATACTTAAAATAAGCAAACTCATTTGCCAACAGAACAGGAGAATGAATGAAATGCTCCAACATAAAAGGACAAAAAAAGCCGAAGCTGAACTTTGTGTGATGCAGTCTTTTCATTTTCTTCCGTGTCAGTGAGGAGAGTAAACACAGGGTCAATTGACATTTAAATGCAAATGTTACCGGCCTCCGCTGGGATAAGCTTGCATGAAAACAAAAATATATGGGGTTGCCTAATTTTAACGTGGGTTTGAATGCTTTACACAAACTAAATTGAGAGAAAAAATATTTGAACTTTCACTGGAAGTTTATCAGTCTGACACTGGATGGATGGAATTCACGTTAGCAAGCTAACTAGCTAGCTAGCTAATTCACTCAAGTGAAGCTAACTTTCCGATTGACGGCTACTGTTTAACGTAGCGCGAGCGCACAGGGGTCAATTGGTCACATTCTGTCTGGGGATAACAGACGTTAAACTACAACATGTCCGCTAGTAAAATCCTCTAGTTACCTGTATCACGTTTCAGTGGTTCAGCTGCTTCTCCGGGTTGTTGACATAATCAAAGAACTACCGTGTTGAGCAAAGATTTTATAGTACGGACAAGATCATTCACTCCACCCACCCACCAACCCACCCACCCATCCACAATCAATGATGCCGGTGATGGTTTGAGAAAGTCGGTGATCTTGGCGTTGTACAATATCTTTGCAGTCGCAAAGTAAAGTTAATTTTAGGCAATCTGTTGTATCTCTATACTTTTGGAAAAAGAAATTCACCTGAAAGTGCATTTATACCTTGCAACACATTTAAATCCACTGAACAGAGAGTCAAAGGTTGAGGGCAATGGTTGATATGAAATTATATTTCCTTCAGTTGAAGTGCTATGACTCATTTTCCCCTGTATTTTCTGTTGAGTGTCTTTGAGTTTCTGTAGGTGACACTCTTCTTAGTCCACTCAGCCATGGCGACAGAACTTTCTGTTTTTGAAAATGACTCCGTTTGTCTGTTTATTCATGTCTGTCACTACCACTGGAAATAATAAAAACACATCATACTCCACACTCCTACCCAGTAAGCCCCCACCTGAACAAGCATATTGGTTTGTCCCTACCCTCTGATACGACCAATGGGAGCATCTCCCGAAATAGCACACACATAGGTGGCAGGTGAACTGGACCTTCATCGTCATGGTTACAATAATAAATGTGCAGTTAAGGTTGTGCATCACAGGAAATTAACAACGGTCTTCTGTGGCAAAGTCCTGTGTTTTATCGACCCGTCCATCTACCCCTGCCTCCTAATGCCGACTTTGTCGACCTATATACTACATCACCGAACTTCCTCCTTTGCACCCGTCATCATTGCTACAGCTGGCAAAGACTACCCATAGTGCCGTTTATTAGGGGAAGTAAGTGAGATTGGCTGTTCAGAACAGCTGCAACTTTATAAAAGCTTTCATTTATTTTATGAAAATGCCTTATATTTATAACTTTATTTTTGCATTTCGTCTCAGGTTGCTGGAAAGAGTACAGATCTCTCTTCCACAGCACTGTCTTCTCTCTGTTCTATTTCTGTGGCACTGAGCAGAAAGAAACCCTTCTGCTCCTTGTCAGCTCCCTTCCTCTCTGCACTGATAGATCTGAATTGTAACTCTACAACACCACACTTCCACTTCCCCGCCGAAACACACCCATGCAGCTTTAATCACCGAGAGCTGCGTAGGACTGGAACTCGTTGGAATTTTATGCACCATGAAGTGAGTTTTATGGCCAGGCTTGGGGTTTTTGTCCAGTTTGGTTTCTAATGTTTTATTTCTGAAAGCGAGTAAGAATTCACTGCAAATGAGATGGTGACGATAACTGAGCCCTTTTCGCTGGTGTGTCTCATTATTAATTCTATTATGGATAGTCTCTTCTCATGGAGCCCCATTAGACAGAGTCAGCCCGCTAGAGCACAGCAGACCTCAGGTTTAATTGACACCATGGCACACATGGGAACATGGAAGGTGGCATGATCTGAATGCATGACTGATCAACACAAATGCCAGCATTCTCTCAGAGGAGTCTGAACTTCAAGGAAGAACGAAGCAAATGATTGAATTAGTATTCCAACAGGAAAAATATAAAATTAAAGGTGGAAAAGCAGTAAAACTTTAAACACCACAAAGCCACAGCTGCACTTATACAAATTCTATGTCCTTTTCTAAGCGTCACTCTTGAACTGTAGTACTGAGCGGTAATATTTCATTAACAATGACAGTTCATCTAAAACAATAATGACACAATACTGATCAGTCACAGAAAGTCTGATGACAGGCTTGTCACCAGTGTCTAAAGAGCTGTTTGTGCCTGTGCTGTGTTTGTGTTATAGAAGTGACTCGGCCGTGACAGTGGCACTGAGCTCAGGGCTTTGGTCACTCAGACACAACACAGACCACTTGTCTGGCTCTTTACTCACTGCTTCTGTGTGAGCTGTTTCCCTGTCTGAGAGAATATCGTGGTGAATTGTGCTGAATGGAAAACAAAACAAAAAATAATAATAAACTGTCACGTCCTGGGATAGATCTGGATTTACTCTGTGAAAAAACAGCAATCTATATGAACATTGTGCACCTATGATTGGAGACACTGTGACTGATCACATCTCTGGTAGCACTACTCGATGAAAACAACAGCCAGACAAAACAGCACCAACTGAAAGTGTTTCTCCACATTCATTCTGCTTCCTACATGGGATCAAACTTTAACATTAGAATACGAGAGCCAACATTATTATATCTCTGCTGTGTTAGCTTCTCTGCATTGGCTCCTTATAAAATCCAGCTCAGAATTTAAAATCCTCCTCCTCACCTGCAAAGCCATCAAAGGTCAAGCTCCATCGTATCTTAAAGAGCTCCTAGTTCCCTGTGATCCCAACACAGCACTGCACTCCGATGCAGGCCTACCTGTGGTTCCTAGAGTTTCTAGGAGTGGACTGGGAGGCAGAGCCTTCAGTCATCAGACTCCTCTGCTGTGGAACCAGCTCCCACTTTGGGTTCAGGAGGCAGAGAGCCTCTCTACATTTAAGATTAGGCTTTGATAAAGCTTATAGTTAGAGCTCTTTTCTCCCTCTGTCTCTGCATTTATGTCATAGTGCATGTCAACTATGACAACTTTGTATTTTCTCTCTTCCATAGTTTGTGCTTCTACTCTCTCTCTCTCTCTCTCTCTCTCTCTCTCTCTCTCTCTCTCTCTCTTTCTCTCTCTCTCATCTCTCTCTGACTCTGGAGCTGCAGGATCCAGATCTGTCACTACAACACTCATTATTATTATCATTATTATTATTATTATTAATTGGTGCTGTTATAATTGATAAAAGCATTACATCTATGGGTATTATTAACATCTGTTCCTGGTCTCTTTCTCTTCCTGGTAAAAGGGAGTTTCTCCTCTCCACTGTTGCCAAGAGTTTCCTCAGTGTGGGAACTGTTTGGTTTCTCTCTATAATATTGTATGGTCTTGACCCTACCCTGTAAAGTGCCTCAAGACATTATGTTGGGATCCTGCACTATACAAATAAAATTGAACTGCAAAGTGAATTGAATTTGGAGTAGGGGCCTGGAGATCGAATGGATTATTCAACATTTTACAAATGGCAGAAAATCTCTCATTACCTATGGGAGAAAAGGAGCAGCTGCTACAGCAAATGCTATGACAAACTTCACGACCCATAGCTGTTATCCCTCTGGAATGCTAATGGGCAGTGGAGCAACTCAAGATGTCTGGAAGTAACCAGGAGGCATGAATCCACAAGAGGAATCTGGTATTGAAGATTTCTGTATCAATATATAGCAAAAACAATACTTTTTAGATATATATATACACACACACACACACACACATATATATATATATATATACAGTATATATATATATATATATATACCCTCTTAAATTTTAAGAGAGGAAGTCAAACTTCTCAAATGTTAAATGTTGTTTTCAATGCAAACATACATATAAGAACTTTGCCTACATACAATACTGTAAAACTGGCAAAATTTGGATTTAAATCAGAAACTATCAGATCAAAGAGTAAATGAACAAGAGGCTTCATACCATGCCTTAGGTCCAACATCTGTAACATCTGTAAGAGTACAGATGCACCTGTCTCTGGCCCCAAAGAAAGTATTTGGTGCTATGTAGAATAATAAATGGTGTCCAATGCAAAACACATTATTTACATTTACATCTGCCCCTATTGCAAAGACAATAAGTATTAACCCAGGCTCAGCAAAAAACCATTTCAAGTTTAGAGATAAACTGCTTTCAGAACTGCTGCCCTCATAATAAAACTCAGAGAAAACAAAACTGTCCACTGACCATGCTCAAAGTATAAATACATGCACATTATTATTGATAATGATAATCCTGCAATTTAAATGCCAACACAAATGCTAAAAGTGCGAGCACAGCACGCTGCAAGAGACTTTTACAGGTTGATGCAATAATTATTTTAGAGGATTTTTTAATTCAAATTGTATTAACCTTTAGGACGAACGCATTGCAACAAACCGACAAGTGCTAACACATGAAAGACTGTGAGTGGCTGTGAGTGAATGCCTTACAGAAATACACCTATGTGACTATAACAGAAATATGAAACATCATTCCTTGCAACTTGGTTCAGTTCATATAAAGACCATCATCTTCAGAATTTTTGTTTGCCTAACCATCCAGCCCAACCCCCTTCCTGTAAGACCTGTGGCAGTGTAACGATGTCAGACTACATCCACCGCGGTTTCCAATCGAGGACACTCATTTGCACACCCACAAAGGGTTGCTTGTCCAGGAAACATAATACACAGGGTTGTTTTTTTAGTGCCTGAGCTGAGCAGGGTTGTCAGATCGGGTAGCAAGGTAACTAGGTGTGCTGTACCAGAGAAATGACAGACAGTTTTATTTATGAGCTTGCTCATAAGATCAAAACAAATCCATCAGACCCTTTGTTGTCTGAATACAGTTTTACCCGCGGGACTGAGATACATCATGTCCAGGCAGAGAACAAAAACAGGTATCACAGCCTTTGTCTCCTGCAGCATCCACCTACTTAACAAACTTTCTTTATTTTACAGCTGCGTCTTATATATCGCTTCTTTATTGTTCTTCCTAATTTGTACTGTTTATAGACACATCGCTTGTGTCCGAGGCTTTCATATGCACGTCGTAAAGGTCTGTTGTGCAAGACAAAGGTTTCATTCATTCATTTCTGCTTTCATAATTCTTCCAAGCACATGTTTAGCACAGTTCTTCTCCAATGCCAGGCAGCGACACTGGAATCCAATACAAATCTTGTGTGAATGTAATCACGTGCAGGATTTTTTGCATTCATGCTGCTGTCTCTCAAAGTCTGCCTGTACAGTAGGCTGCAATCTTTCAGCACTGAATGGTTATCCACAATGGAGACTACAGCAGACAGCTGATGTGTCTGACTATGTTGATCACCGCCTGCTCCGGTGAATCCACTTCAGACTGGAAGCACGGGCTCGGCGAGACAGGCCGCCCAGGTAGGTGGTATTCCATTAAAGACCAAGCAGTGTGCCTCCCCTGATGATTACAGAGCATTGATCTGCCGTGAACAAACGACTGATTTGAAACCCCGCTGGTGGATGAGCGGCTCGGCGTGTGTGATGGCGTGAAGGAGAGAGACAACAGAAAGAGAGAGAGAGAGAGAGAGAGAGAGGAAAGATGGTGTCTGAATGAGTGAGCAAGAGCTGCCGTTCCCACCAAATCCATCTTATTGGATTCTAGCTGTGGGCATTCATCACTCTCTTCCATTGTGCTACTTGGGGATTGGCTGCAAAACTTTAATAAAAGCCGCCAACTACACACAAACACACAGTTTGTGAAGAGCACCTTTGTGATTCCAAAATGAAGAATTTTTGTTGAAGTATTAATTTTGTTGTTGATGGTTATATAACAATCTGGCAAAAGATCCCTTTCAAAAGCCTCCAATTACACACACATATTTTACTTATAAAATAATGGCACTATGTGACACTGAGTAGGCCGTCACCAGCAGCCAAGTGTGTGGATGTCACTGTGAGGAAGTACAGTATGTGTGTGTGTGTGTGTGTGTGTGTGTGTGTGTGTGTGTGTGTGTGTGTGTGTGTGTGTGCGTTCAGGTCCCTGCACTGTGCAGAGGAAAATCAGCTGCCGATTATGCATCGGCCCGAGCAGAGCAGCTCTTTGCTTCTTAACAAATCTGATCAGACTCTCAGTGGTCTCGACACGACAGACGCAACAGGTCAGCGGCGTCGGCGGCACCGCCTCGAGACAATCCAGAAAGTGTCACCGTCTCATTAATTAGGCTGATCTGTGATATAATAATCATCAGTCCCATTTTCAGCAAGTCACATACTCCCACAGCTTCACCACAGTGCTGACCGGGACGGTGTCCAAACTGCACACAGCTCATTATTTTCTGTTTTTAAGAAAATTAAGATTAAAATGTCAAAAAAGAATACAGGTGGAAGATTTGAAAAACAACACGTGCAGCAAAAACAATTAATTTTAACCATTCATTTGTTTGTTTGTTTGTTTGTTTGTTTGTTTTAGAGACTAGTAGTTCTAGTGCATAATCAGCAGTTCATTTTCCGTCTCTGTTTCTCTTCACTTTCTATTAGCAGAAGCATTTTCTGAGCTGTGATTGTCTCAAAAGGAGCTTATATCCTATACATAGTGTCTTCTCTTAAACCAATCTCCTTTTATAATACAGGCATCTTTCAGTGAAAAATGATTCAACAGAACAGAAACAATTACATTAATAAATATGTATTAATAAATCAGAAACAATGAGCATTAAATGATAAATGTGCACACTGAGTAATGTTTTTAATTTAGATTATGGAAAGAATTAGTCTTTTATTGTTAAAGAATGCCAATTAACTTCCTCCACTCAGGTTTAATTCACCCTGTGAGCTCATTTCCTCCTCTTGAAAAATCAATTATGGTTAATAACTGCACATACATACAGCCGAGATGACTAAATATTCTTTTTGGGGGAGGGTCCTTCTTCCCATTGCCATTTCTGTCTTCAATTCCAAAGAGTCCACTCATCGCTCCTGTTCTTTTGTTTGGGAGCATGGTTGTGATTTCTCACTCAAGGACACACGCATCTTTACAGACACACAATACACAGAACTTCAGGTCAAGATTTGTATGGACGACATCAGTCCGGCGCTGAAAATCAAGACTCAAATGAAAATCAAAACGACTTGAACAGGATTTGGACTTTTTTTTTTTTTTTTTTAAATTGACTTAACTGTTTAATTTATTTTCATGATACAGCTGTTCTCACTGATAGGTGAAGACCCATCAGTTCAACATCAATTATTTGCTAAATTGATTGTGTTACCCAAAATTTCTTTACCTTTTTCAAAACATCCCAATCCTGAAAAAAAATCCTCCTTTAACTCACTGGAGAAAGAGCACATCACCACACACCTAGAATTAAATGAAATGCCCTTCAAAGACCCAGAAAGCTTGCTGGCCTGACCCTCTCCAATTTGATTTATTATTATTGGGAATGTAATATAAAGGCAATGTTACACTGGATTGAAAGAAACCTGCCAAGTAGGTGTGAGGCCCAGGTGCATGTGAATTACGCCTGTAGCCCACTCAATCTTGGCTTCATTTTATTTGCCCCATCAACCCCCTTTCAAAGCCAATTTTGCTTTAATCCAGTGGTCTATCATTCAATCAGAATCCGAGCACAATTTCAAAAGCATTTCAAATTGCAGACAACAATGGTGCACTTTTCCCGACTAGAACTATCCTAACTTCCCACCTTCTCTCTCTCTGATTTGAACTCTGGCGCTTGCTCCTCAAACGGTATACAATCTATTTCTAATCTATATGTGGACAGCGAGTTTGGATAGTTTGCACAACTCTCTCAAGGATTCGATTTACCTCAGTCTCAGAGATATCTCCAAATTAGATCCAGAGAAGTATTCCTTCCTTTCCAGACTTTCCGACAGACAACACGGTTCATCATCGCCTCATCATTCCCATATAGCAGAGGTTGAATTTATATCCTCTATGACAATACATATCATATCATCCCTCACTCACTGCAGGATGTTAGGAGATTTGGGGAGAACGACCTTGGAGAGGAAATGACGGATGGTCAATGGGAGGCAGTGCTTGACTTGGTACAACTTATCAAGCTTGATACAAATCAAATTTGCTCTGAGAGGACATTTGACCAGGGTAAGACTTGTGAAAATTTCCCCTGACGTAGACCCTTCATGGCCTCGCTGTAAAGGCCAACCAGCGGATCATACACACATGCTCTGGTCTTGCCCCAGACTTAGCACATCGTTAATGCCTCCTCACTCCCAATCCCATTTGTGCCTTATTAAGATTTACCCCTGAAATTTCCCTCCCTTAAAGGCAAAGCTTATGTCGTCATATCGTTTACCTCCATGACTGTCAGACATCTCATTGCTGAGAGGAAAAAGCTCGTCCTAACTTCACCAGATGGATTAGAGACACTATGCATTTGCTCAAACCTGAGAGAGTCAGATACAGCCTTAAGGGGTCATGCAAAATTTAACCCTTTTAAAGTACTATGAGAGCTTACAAGTACCATTAAATAAGGATGACACCAGTGTTAGAGTGAGGCATCTGTACTATGCTTCATATCCAAAACACACTGCAAAAAATTGTATGGAGGGTTTGATGGAAAATCAATAGAAATTGCTAAAAAAAATATATATATATACAGTATATATAGGATTTGCTAGTAGCAGAATGATGTGAAAAACAATCACTGAAGGAGAGAATATTTATAACATCATTTTAGATCTTGTGTTCCTGCCAGTTTGACACTTTCTGCTGAATTTGACAAGCCTCGTGACACAGATACACATCTTGCTCCTGCTCACATGGCATTAAAACTCATCTCATGTGATCTAATGACAGCCAGACAGCTAAAAATACAACCGTTAACGCAGTCAACACACTCCGAAAATCTAATCAGCCAAATTGTAGCTGGGGATTTTTTTTTCGTGGGTCTCATTTGAACAAACACTTTCAGTGTGTAGAGTCAACACATATGGTATTCTTGACCGCACTTGACCAACGTCAAGTCCTCTCTTATCTTTTGATTATTAGAAAACATCTCACCCTCTTTGCTTCTGCAGCAAGCACACACTTAAGTTCATGTCTATCACGACATACAGGGCTCAAACTGTGGCAAACATGACAGCATAATGCATAATGCACGTCTCTTGTGTCCAGCTGTATGCTCAGCAGGGATTCAAGGAGAGCAACAGTGTGAAACTGTGACAGGAACACGCTGGGAATACTGAACATATGTGATGCACGGAGGAGAGGTGTCTTATGTTGAGAGAGTGATGAAAATGGATGCTTGGGTACTTTTTTTTCCCATTATGCTGACCACATTGTGAATTCTTGTTCTTTGCAAAGGAACAAACTACAAACTTTTTACAGCAATGATGTAAATACAGTAACATAAAACAGCACAGGTAAAATACAGCTAAATCACATCTTGAGCATCTGCCCTCAACACTGTTACTGTTACTGTTGCACAAATCCACCCACAGATATGAGACAGATTAATGAGGAAAATCTGAATAAATTCTCATTCTCCTTGACATACATCTCTGAACCTCTGAACCGGAGGGATGGACACAGCTCTCGAAGGAAATATATTCCCTCGTTTGGTGGTTTGACTGAGGTGGTAAAGAGCGCTGTCGCTTCAAAAATCTCCCCTAGGTGTTCACTTAAGTTGAGATCCGATGGCCGTGACAGCCAGAGCATCAAATCAATCAGTGATCCCTTGAGCTTCTAAATTCACTTCTTTCCTTTAATTTGACACCTGTCTATACTGGCGTTTTTGCTTTTTGCTGTACGGGACATTTTGGTCACTCGAGGGAAAACAAGGCCACATTTGTCTCCTGTAACAATGTGCTCATGTTCCGCACTGTCCGAGGAGGAAAATTATCCCACCTGTGCAGAAACACTGTGGTCCTGATGTTTTCTGTTATTTGCATAAAGAGCCAGACAGCAAAACCTGATCATCAGTTGTCTGTGGGGATGGATTTACAGACAAATGCATTACATTTCACAAGCTGGACACATGTAGCTACAGCTAAACAATGTCTCACACATGCACGCACACACACACGCACACACACACAGATAAAGTGGTCAGACGTTTAGGAGAAACCACAAAGTCATTTCCATTTCACAAACTTCACACTGTTCAGCTTAGAGCTGTCACATCCTGCTGTTCTCACAAAGACGGAGAGCGAAGGAGGAAGAGGAGGTGTCGGGGAGAGGGATTTAAGATTGCAGAAGCACTATAAGCTGTCAGAAGAGTACAATGCTTTTGATCCGTCAGAGGTTCAACTTTTAAGAAAAGGCTTCCTTTGTGCACATGTTTATTGGAAGCGCTCTGAATGAGCCGTCACCTTCTGTGCGATCATTACGCAAAGATCACCGGAGTCTACTGATCATTAAGTTATCATTTAAAAGATCGTTAATTGTAAATTATTTTAATTCTTTAGAGACAGATACATGTTAGAATCAAACACAGATTGGCAAAAAAAAAGGCTGCAGCGGATCATTTGTTCCTTTTCATAAACTCCTATATATTTCCCAAATGGTGCCAGTGTTTGGGTCCCATTTCATAGCCTCTTCCCGAACGCTGGTTACAGTCCAGGGAGCGAGGGAACATCCTGTCACAAATAAAAGACAGATGATCAAGCCCAACGCTATCTGCGACACTGTTGCTTTTGCACAACATGCAGCCGTAATTAAATCCATTGTGATGTAATTAGAAAAAAAAAAAAAAAAAAACATCTTGTATCCTGTTTTAATTGCTATGTGGTCTCACAACACAATTTCTCGTTACAGTCTTCTTGATGCGTGACCCAGGCTTTATGCCAGGAAATTTGGTGATGAAAATGAAAACAAGTCTGATCACTGCGGCATTGTTTACCACCCCAGCACACAACACGCCTCCAACGCTACGTGTATAATTCCAAAAGGGAGCCGTCGCCCTCGCCGAGTGCCTGAAGGGGCCGTGTTGTGTTGTAATTGTGATATAATCACCCGCAGCAGAAAAAAAAAAAAGGAACTCCAGCTTCTTTTCTTGATGAAATAAAACAACCAAATGATTCCTTAATTTTTGTTCATTTTCTCATTAGTTCTGTAAATGAGCAGTTTGATCAAGCTGAGCTGTAAACTGGGGGCTGCAGCGTGGATATCTTCATCAGAGAATGTGTGAGGATGGTTTTATGATATGCCAGCGTCTTTAAGCATCCAAGACATCTTCAGCTACAACCATCAGTCGCCTGTACAGAGAGAAGGGGTTTCCAAAGATCTAATTACCAGTCTAATCATTAACTAATTGATGCGGTCTGTTTAGTTTGATATATTACCACTTTTCAATTAAGGATCTTTTCTGTGTCTCTATTTTTCCGATATTCACAGAGAATATAACTAATAACACCTTCTCTGTCAGTCCCACAAAGGACACAGAGCCTGAAAACACAAAGAAATCTCCTCAGCCCCAAACCTCAGAGTAATTAATTCTGTAAAGAAACCTAATTCTCCCAAAAAGAGGTCATCCTTCACAAGAACAAGGATTACATGTAATCTCATTTTGATACGTTGAGGGAAAGTACCTTTTAAAAAAAATAGTATAACTAAGTGAGCGGCTGAAATAAAATCCAGATGCCCAGAAAGATCCAGAGGGTTTGTACGAGAGTGTGTGCAAAGTCAAATGAAAGACGCGTGGACCAGAAAAAAAGGTTTTTCTGTACGTGCTGTGTAGTGAGGTGAAGATGGATACAAGCAAGTGTGTCAACAGAAGGTCAAAAATCGAACTGAATCTAGGCCATCTGTGTCAAAGTAGCGAAACCTTCCCTAAACAGAGGAGGAGGTCTAAGACGCCACCTGTCCCCGAACCTCCAATGCTGTCTTTTCATCCCTTCCCAGGAGATTTAACAAACACTCACACCTGACCTCAGGTGACTCCAACGACTCTCACGACTGTCATTCCACAACCAGGAGCACTAACGAATCAAGTGACATCAATGGCTAAACACCTGGATCCCCTCATCAGCCAATCAGAACTGCAGAAGCCTTTTGGATGAGAGGTGAAACGTCTTCAAGTATCTACAACCAAGTCCAGTTGCCTAAGATTCAACTTTTCTGCAACCTGGATGACTGAGAATCGTCACAGACATCTGAAACAAAAACTGGAAGCGATAGCAGCAGCTACATCGCTATCAAAAGATAAGTGACGTCTGTCCGTGGCATCGCTTCACTTAATGTGGGATGTGTCATGTTTGTTGACAAATCTGCCCAACACACCTAACTTATTTGGGTACTGAGATCGAATAAACAAAGACGCTTAATAACACCAGGTGTAAATGCAATCTGTGGATCGGACGTTACTATCCAGATAATGTATCCAGATACAGATCCAATGTTAACGCCAGGTATCTGTCTTTTAGCGAAGAGGCTAAACTAAGCTAAAGCTAACCAGGATCTCTCTCTCTCTCTCTCTCTCTCTCTCTCTCTGTGCTGGACACACAGAGATAAAAGTGCTGGGAAAAGCTCAAATTATTCTGTGTCTGCGTAACCGTGAGGGTTTGTGCAATTTCAATTTGTTAACAGATGTGCAACCAAGGTGGCCAAACGGTCTGTGTGGACTACGTACGGCAAACAAATGTATCTTCCAAAATGTTCAGTGTTAATCAAAACACATTTCATGATGGAAATGAATTTTTTTGAGGTTATTTCAGAGAACATACATTTATCTCCACAACCACCTTATGGTTCCACATCACAGGCTCAACAAATAAGTGATGGGAAAATAGACACACTAATTTCATCTGAACTCCTGCTTAATAAGGTGCTTTGATTAAAAATGGATTGAACCATTTCCTAGGTGACGCTTGAAGAAATTGATTCGACTTAACAATGGAACACCCAAAAGACTGTGACAGGGTCTGATGATAAAAATAAACTCATAAATATATAATTCAAACTCCACTGTCACAGCTCACTTCATCTATGAAGTGAAGGAAGGGGAAGGTGATATGAAACATTTTCATGTCAGTGGGCAGCAGAGGAGAAAAAAAAACACGCTGTCAGCTTGTATACTTACGTCCATTTCAAGCATCCCAGCTGACAGAAATCACAATGATCAAAAACACATTTCTGACACACACAGTGCAGAATACACATCTGGCCTGTTGTTAAGCCAGATGCTTGAGATGAGACTGGCAGCCATCATTTTACTATTATTCTCTTTCAGAACTCATGGGCATCAGTATATTCCATTGATCTATATATTTTTTGCTCTGGCGTTTCAAATTCAAAGTGTCTTACAAACACCTTTGTAATGGAAATGGATAATGAGCTTTCCCAGAGGGGTTAATCAAACCTATTGTTCTCCCAGAATGAAAAGATGTGAAAGGGAACTGATTGATTGTGTGGGAAGAAAAAAAAAAGAATTGGTGTCCTTTTTCTTTCAGGCAATTCCTTGTTTCCTCCTTGATATAGGAAGTGATTTATTTTGACAGCTACCTCATTGAGTTTTATTTTATCCAAATGAAAAGTCTTTGGTGTGAGCCGAACAAAAGAGAGAGGGAGAGAAAAAAAAAGGAAAACAGGCAGAAAAGGAGAGAAAATAGAGCATGGACTGATAAAAAAAAAGAGAAGAAGAATAAAGAATAACAATAAAAAAGATGACAAGTTAACGACAAAGAAATAAACGTGAGAACGTTGCAGTGGAGTGTAGCTGTGAGTAAGCTGCTGGCTGAGGGCCTGGTGGGCTAGATTTGACCCCACAGAGGAGGAGAGTGCACAGTCCAGGTCTATAATTAGAAAACACACAGTGCCACTAATCCTTACTGAATGATTAAGCAGCAAACAGCAAGTTTACAGCCAGGAGCCCACAACCGAGCGGCTGTGTGGAGTCAAAGTGGTGCTCCCACAGAGTCCAGAATCTGACAGAGGAGATAGGTAAGTTCTGCTCTGTGGTACGACTCAGATGAGGCTGGTCTAGCCCAAAATAAATCAAGGGTTTCTAATAGGATTTAAGACATGTTAACACATTAAAGCTGGATTTATACTTGTGCTTTAGGAGCTCACAGGACTCGTATGTAACCGAAAGTTGGGGGTGACGACATCAACAGGAAACATGTAGACAAAAAGAACTGAGATTGATCAGGTAGGTACTTGAGTATTAAGTATGAGTGATGAACTGTGTTCATTGTCAACATTTAGTGCCCATGCAGGAGGCAGTTTGCACTTTATGTTGTAAGGTAGAGAGGAGGGTGTTGAGGTCAGAGCGGAGGATGGCCATATTGCGTTTCTTTGATGCCAAAGACTGGATTCCCATCAGAGACCAATTAAATCAAGTGAAGTCAATTTTATTTATGTAGCCAAATATCGCATGGCACATATTTGCCTCCAAGGGGTATAAAATCTGTATCCCATACAACACCCTCGATTCCGACACCCTCATGTAAGTTAAAAACTTTTAACAGGAAAAAAAAGAAGAAACTGAGTCCGTTAACAACTTTTTTTTTTAAATTATTGCTAACCTCATGCAAGTATTTTAGTTAGCCAACTTTAGCCATACAGTTGTTGCTGTGGGCAGATCCTAGATCAGATGTTGAGATAATCAATCAAAAAATTCAGGCGTTAAATAGGCCTGTTCAAATGGAATTTAAAAGTTCTTTGAACATTATCTGCGACAGTGAGTCACAGTGCACACTATCACAGTGAATTATATAATGTAAATTAAATTACTCTGGTTATTAATATTTGCACAATGATCTCCTTTTGGATAAGTATACACCTGCTGATGTGGTGGTGAAATCCTGCACTGGGCTGTAGATCAGTTTTTCTGGATGAAGCTTTGTTAGGAGAGGCCTCCTTTGTCTCCACACAACACTTACCTTACATCCTCTCCCTTGAAAAATAATTAGTTCAAAGTCAAATTTGTAAGTGGACAGACTGATCATAGTTATTTTCTATCTTTGGTTCAAAGTCCAAAGTGTATCACAAGCCTGCATAGCTCCAGAATAAGCAAAAGTAATCAAGGATTTTTTTTTTTATACATGGAAGAAAAGTGGGTTTTATTATCCAAAACACTGCATCTCCGTCCTGATTTTCACAGAAGCCAATGATCTTCCTCTCCCATTAACCCAGAGACTGTTCAGAGACAAGGCAATCTGCTCAGCTGCAGCACCGACCGAGAGAAGGCAAATATTGTTTGTCAAATTCACAAGCTCATGTGCACAAACTGCTCCACCATCTATTGTTGACTAGTTACATTAGCAGCTTTACAACACTTCAGGGCCACAAGCAGCTTAATACGTACACCCACTGAGCCCTTTATTAGGAAACACCTAATCATGTGGCATCAGGGCGATGCATAAAATCACACCGTGAGATCAGAGGACAATGGCCAGTCTGGTTGGAGCTGACATACAGGCTACAGTAACTAAGATAACCACTCTTTACGACTGCGGTGAGCAGGAAAGCATATCAGAGTGGACGACACGTTGAACCTCGGGGTAGATGGGATACAACAGCAGAAGACCACGTCATGTTCTAGTCCTGTCAGCCAAGAACAGAAACGTGAGGCTGCAGCGGACTCAGGCTCAGGCTCGCCAAAACTGGACAGTTGAAGACTGGAAAAACAGCCTGGTTTGAGGAATCTGGATTTCTGCTGAGGCAGCAGATGGGAGGGTCAGAAATTTGGCATCAGCAGCATAAATCCATGGATCCAACCTGGTTAATGTCAACAGTCCAGGCTGCTGCTGGTGGTATAGTGGTGTGAGGAATGTTTTCTTAGCACTTTGGGCCCCTTACTACCAATCAATCATGATTTGAATTCCAAGACTTAGCTGAGTGTTGTTGCTGACCATGTGTCTCACTTTATGGCCACAGTTGACCATCTTCTAATGGCTACTTCCAGCATGTTGATGCAACATGTCAGAGAGCAGAAGTCAAACTGGTTTTATGAACATGGGGAGGAATTCAGTGAACTTCAGGGGCCTCCCCAATCACCAGATGTGAATCCAGTAGAACAGCTTTGGGATGTGATGGCACGGAAGATGAATGTGCATCTGACAATTTTTGCAGAAATTATGTGATACAATCATGTCAACATGGAGCAGAACCTCTAACACCTTAACATGGCTGACTACCGCTTACTGTGCAATGTTGTTGCACATCTTTACCTTTCCTCGCACATATGAAACAGATGTTACATCAAAGTCTCCTACTGCACTGAAGCTGTACTGTTGTCCCTCATTTGTAAGTCACTTTGGAGAAAGGCATCTGCCAAATGAGTAAATGTAATTGTGGATCTCAAGTGATGTGTTTCCAACATCTTGTGGAATCCATGCCACAAAGAACTGAGGCTGTTCTGAGAGTAAAGGGAGGAACTGCCCAGTATTAGTATGGCGTTTCTAATAAAGTGCTCAGAATAATCGCTTTATGCAATCATAAACCACTAACATTCCACACTAAGCTTTGTGGAAAACTCTCAATAGTTTAAGACGACAGTAAGTCATCCAGATAAAAAGAGAAAGCATTTGAGGCCAGACTTATATGTTTTCAAAGCCTCCTCCCATGCAGACAGGCAGCAGCAGCAGCAGCAGCAGCAGCAGCAGCAGCAGCAGCAGCAGCAGCAGCAGCAGCAGCCGGCTCTGGAGTAGCTGTAGAGGACAGCTAATCATTAGCCAGTTAGCCTCCATTATGGCCTGGGATCCAGGCCTGGTGATAAAGAACCAAAGGACTCAGGGCTCACAGCTTAATGATCCAAAGATCAGTGCAGGATTTACGGGCTCAGGGTTTCCACCACAGCCCCTGGACAAAAGCCTCCTCCCTTCTTTCATCTACTACAGCAGAGGGATTGAGTTCATAAAACCAGGAAACAATGTTGGAAAGTAATGAAATCTCCCACGTATCGCAGGGAAAAAAAATGAAATGATGGAGACATCAATTGCAGAGGTAAAGCCTCCAGTTGATTAGATGATAAATAAGGGCAAGTTGCCAAGAACAAACATTTCACACACTAGGAATTTTACAGCACCTTCAGCAGCTCGCTTATTTAGTTTGCTTTGAAGAGTTTGACATCACAGCTCATGGTGCATTCTGAATTTATGGGCGTTTGGTGAAAACTTGATTCAACCATTTCAAGCCCAGAGGATCAACTCTGATCGCTCTATATTGAGTCTGAGCTACCTGCTGATGTTTGAAATGGCGACTAAATTTCCGCCAAAGCTTGTGGCGGATTCCATCTAAAACTGACAGATATATATATATATATATATATGTTGCAAGCAGTCTGCAACAGCTGAAATCTTTCACGTAGACTCAATGCCTCTGCTTTTCCTTCTCAGATCAGCTTCTACAACGTTTGAGAATTTCTCCTCTCAGAGGTGGAGGGACAGAAGACACCAGGGTTCATCCAATCATCTCAAATAACCCCTGAGACACTAAAGCACTGACCAGGTCAAACATTATAACTGCAGCTCTTTCTTTCTTCCCTGGACTGTGCACCTGCTCATTACTTTGCATCTTAAAACAAAACCAGTGTTCTTAATGTGTTTTGGAGCAGCCAGCTTATTGAGGAAATTAACCAACAAATGGGATGCGGGGGCCTTTGGGAGTATTTTCTGAGCATGAGCATTAAGTTTGGTGCTTTCAGACCCTCTGTTTTATTCCTTACGACACATGAAGGCACATTGTACTGCACAGACAGGAGAGCTCTGCCTGACATCAAGTACTTTTAAATCAGTTATTGGCAAAGTGCTACCTGTTATTTGATTTAGTCTACAAACAAATTCATGTAAGTAAATGTGTCCATTAGTTCTCCAGTCAACTGTAGTTACTTTGAATATATCAAATTAAGGATTGTCTAGTCTGGTTCACACAACATTAATCCAAGTTTATACATCTCCTTGTTGAAAGAAATGTCATTAAGTAATATTAATATTACATTGTGGAAAAATAAAGATAGCTGGTAAAATAAGAGAAGAGATCAATTAAGGGGTGTTTTACACATTATTGGTTCGTGTTTTTATCTATGAATCTATTATTTCTCAGTTAAGTCATTCATGAACATTTTTTTTTTTTTTTTAATCATAAAAAATGTCTAGGGCTCAGGGAGACATCTTGAACCCAACAGTGTACAATTTATAATAATATAAAACAGAGAAAAGCAACAAATTGGCTAAATGACTTACTAATTGTTTCAGCGCTAAAATATTGACGGCAAAATGTTTGTTAGATTTAAAAGTGTATCAGGAACAGAGCAGTGATGACTCTTCCTCTGTTGGTTTGTCAAGCCGACAATTAGTCTAACGTCCGTCCCTCGTCCTGCAGGAGTGAGTCCGTGACTGCTGCCGCTGCGCTATCCTCAGGGAACACACAGATAAACTGTGCACACCTGCACGTGACATTCACGAGAGACTGTTCACTGGATAAGACGAGACAAAGATCTGACAGCTGCTGTAGTTCACCTGAGGGAGCGACTGGAAATTACACGAGTTGAAGGAGAAATGTTCTCATTTGTAGCGAGCTGATGATTTTGTTGCCACACGGCTCAGTAGCAATTAAAGACAACATTCAAATCCTGGTGTGGCTAATGAATGAATACGGGGAGGTCACTTGGTGTCACACTGGGTACCCCTTTAGCACCACTGTTCAACATGCAGGGTACACTACAGCATTGCTACACTTTTCAACCTGTCTCCTACGAATAACATTTCTATACAACTAAACTGCAACAACAAATGTGTTTTGTTAAGAAACATAAAAGCTGGCTGGGTTATGTTCAGAGGCATATTTCTTAAATGACTTTAGCACAACATTTATTAATGGCAGCAGAGCTTCCAGGAGATGGTTGGGGTAGATGGCGGGCAAACAAAGTGCACAACTGTCGCACCACATCCAGAGTCCTGTCCGTTCTTTGGTTAAGGTCAGGGAAAGATCGCCCTGTATACATCATCATTGGAAGTCTATCACGCTACCCTGCACATTGCAAAATGACACTACAGGTAGCCAGTGTGTTGAAGTGACACCAAGGAGTCGTAACCAAGCGTTCATGTGTGATGACTGGGGATGAGACTGCCCTCGTCTGACGCAACTGCCATGGAAACACGAGTCTCCCTCATCAGATCCGGGATTTCCACGGCTGATCAAACTCAAGACGAAGCCAAGTGATGACATCATCGGCTGGCATGTGCTTAAAGATTATGTCACACCGGCCTTGGCCCGAGTGATTTTTACTCATCTCAGGAGACCCTCTCCATCACCGTCACCATCCCCCCGATGTGGTGTGAATGCCTCCTCTGTGAAACAGGCCAAGGATCTGCCAGCGGCCCCTCTCTTTGTGAGCTGAATGGGCACGGCTCGGCCACGTTTTAAGGCACCCTAATGTACCATGGCTGGACCACAAAGGCAGCGTGGTAATTTGCCAGGGATAATGACGCTCCCTTAATTCGGCCCTAGGGGCCACAAACAGAAAGCTTTAAAGAGAATCCCTATCCAGGGATGAGTCCCCTGTCCCCCCCTTTTTTTCTAGGTCTCTTTCTCCCTCTCAGTCCACCCCTTCTCTCTCTCTTACTGACCTAAAAGAAGCTTGTTTTCTTCCGGCTTATTGTCATCCCGAACTAAATATCAGCAAACAGCAGCGGGGCTGGAGGAGACAACATGCCAACCACGACTGGAGTCCCTGATCTCCTCCCAGAGGAGCGAGCGAACCAAGACAAACACAGAGGAGCTTCTTCACAGCAGCCAGAGAGGGAGCACCACTGCTCTGCTCCAATGACACATATTAGGGAAAGGCATTTAGGCCACAAATTGAATCGAGCAGAGTAAGTAAGAAGGAGGCAAGTGCTGAGCAAGGGGAGTACAACAACAGAACATAAGCAAATGCCAGGGCTGGCCTTCAGGGATATTAAATACACAGAGAGAGAAGTAGGTGAGATTGGAGCAGAAGTGGTCTGGGATTTTCATGATAAATTGCCCTGTTCTCTCCTACAGGGTTTCTGCTTTTGGCACTAATGGTCTGTTTGATGAGTTAAATGTTCAGTCTCATCTTGAGCATTGTTCTAAGCCCAGAAAGAACAGGATCTGGTTTTATTCATAGCCATGATCAAGGGATAAACCCTGAAGAGATCTCTTTTGTATTTGTGATAATATTGGTCCTTGTATTGTTACCAATAAATCGAATAACTGATGTCAGATAGCACCTGCTGGTCTGCAGCAGATAAATTAAAGGGTTATTTAAAGGGATTACAACATTTGATGATCTTGTTTTTGGTGTTTGGGGGATTTGTATGTTTTCTAAACGGCTTCAGGCAATATGTTCACGTCTGTGTTTATTCACACCATCACTAATCATGCCTGAAGGAAGATACAGAATAAATTAGTTTCACATTAACCAATTACCCAAAAACATTATTTTTAATGAGCTGTTTGAGAGTTGAGTTTGGTTTAAATTCGTTTTTTGCCTTTGTTGAATTTACGAAGCATCTTACTGTAAGACTGCCAACGTGCATTGTTATTGTAACAGAACTTGTTATCACTAACTTCCTGCAAAACAACCATTACCAGTGATCTTAATGTCCTCTTTCAAAGTAATACATACGATCAGGTAACACACAGGTTTAAAGTAAAGATGCCATTTCATTTAAATCTTGAAGTTTAACCAAAAAAATTTAAAAAATATCTTATATCTAAAAATGCAAAACCCAAACTCTCTTCTTCGGCCTGGTTCCCTCCCTGACATTTTGCATTGTGTGTACAACATTTACAAAAGACTAAACTATATTTCATGGTATACATGGTGAGAGAAATCCGAAGCTCTGTTAATCCAGAAGCAAGATAACTTAAAATAATGTCTATGATACTTCTGAGTTGGGCACCATTGTTTAAACTATATCTAAAAAAAAGTATTTTTAGCTGTTTTATAAAAAGTCCTGTTGACCTCCATGTTTCCTTTAATAATCATTTAAAAAAAAAAAACAGATATTGAGGGGACAATTTTTAGCACAAAAACTCATTAACAAGATCAGTATTTTGAGGGGATACAACTTTTGCCACCAATGATTGTTTGCTCCCAGTTTCCATTTTCATTTTGTGTGAATGAAAGCATTTTTCTAGCTGTACTTGTCACAGGAGGACCATGTTTATTCAGCTGAAACACTCCTCTTGGAGCCTCCTGGATGAATGAGAACATTAAATCCAGACAATAAAAAACAAACCTTACACTACTTTGATTCTTTAAAAAAAAATAAAACAAATAAATGCCGGTAAAATTGGTGACAATTGCTGCATGCTGCTTTCTGAGGGGTTTGAGATGCTGACTGTGTCACCTCCCTCACAGCTCCCTCACTGTGTTCTCCCTAATAAAAGCTAAAGTGCCTGAAACAACAACGACAAAAAAATAAACAGCGAGCCTCAGGTGTGTAATATTGGAAGAACCGTCCTACGGTGGTTAGAATCAAATTAATAGCCAGCATGTAAACACGCTGACAGAGACTCCAGTCTGCTGTGGTGGTGAAGGTAATACCACAAGGTAATTGTGCACTTGTGTCACATCTCATCTGAACAATGATTTCAGCGTATAGTGTCAGCTCGGCTCAAGGCTGTCTGCACCCGAGTGATTCACTGCTTCACATTCACACAGAGCCAGAGAAAGAGGGAGGGAGGGAGGAGGGAGGGAGAGAGGGACGTGGAGAGGTAAAACTCATCCATTAATAGCCTGTATGAAGCCCCTCCACCCACCACCCCCTCCACCTCTCCTGCTTATCCTCCTCTCTTCCGTCTCCAATGCCATATTCTCGCCGCTGCTTTTCAAATCACTTCACTCAGTCAGAATAAAGGGCTTTCACCAAAAAAGGCTGCCTTACTTTTAACAACTGAGGCCGGAGTAAGAAAGACATTTAGAGAAGTGAAGAATGAGAGAAGAAGAATAACAATCAATCCGTCATCATAGAGATATCCACAAGCCCGGAGAGAAGTTTGCTGTTTGCCAGCAAGAGTGAGCACACAGAAAAAAAGAAAATTGAATTGAATTTTTTTTTTTATAAATAATAAAAAAAAATGTTAAAAAAGAGACAGAAATTCAGGTAAAAGATGCACAAACTAATAGAAAGGCATGAAAGTCACAAGAGAAGTTTTGAGTGAAAAAGATGAAAGTGTACTCACCAGCTAAGCATCACTGGGGTGTGGGGACGGGGCTGAGAGGGCCGTCTGTCCTTTTCAAACCAATTCTGGAAGAAGGGGGAGAGAGAGAGAGAGAGAGAGAAAGCGGAGGGGGAGGGGTGAGTTCTTCACTAGCTGCTCGCCTCCTTCTCATAAGCAGTGTGCAGAGCCACAAAGAAGTGCTGGCGCTCTCGTAAACAAACCGCCAAGTTTTCAATGGAGCGGAGGAGGCGGAGCGGGAATGGCATTTAAACGGGAGAGATTTCTTGGAGTTGGGGGGCTGCAGGGAAAAAAAAAGTACCTGCAAGATGCCTTTAAATCAAGTGAAGGCCTAACTGGACAATAACAAACCACAAAGTTCGGGACAGGTCAAACACATTAAACTCTACACTCCATATAACTTAGGAGGCCTTGTATTGCATAGAAAACGGAGCCCAAATATGTTCCACTATAAATTAACAGTGTAAATGTAAATGAGGTGAGCAGGATGCCTCATTGTGTGGAATCAAACACAGATGCTAATATGCAGAGAGCACTTTGGGTTGCATGCTTTTTGATCTCAACGCCACAGAGCAAATTGGAACAAATAGCCCTGGCTGGTTTCTACGGCAACCTGAAAGGGTAGCTTAGACTTGCCATCCCTCTTGTGGCGTCAACTGCCGTGATATGGCTGCTGTTTCCTTCACTTGCACACAGAACAGCAACTATGAAAAACAGAGCGATTGATTATTGTCATCTGATCGCTCCAGTAAGACTGATCACTTTTTCTTAGATGTACAGTATAATCAATTGTGCATTCACATAGGATCCTGCTACTCATTAGCATGAATGCAGAGCTTGATAAACATGTACCCAGGAGATAACTCTCACTGTATTTAGGGCTGCAACTAATAATTTCATAATTGATTAATGCTGATTAGTTTGTCAATAAACTTATTTACCAATTACTCTATAAAAGTATTAGAAAAAACTAAAACATTTTCATCAGAAGTTTTCACAACCTCTTCAAATGCCTTGTTTTGTCTGACCAAGCGTCAAAAAATGAAATCAAATCAATCAACGATGAAAGAAAACAGAGAAAAGCTGGAGCCAGAGAATACTTGGTCTTTTTGTTTCATAAATGTCAATTAGTTGCTTATTGACAAGTTCTTAAAAATCCAGTTAAAATGCTTTTCTACCAGATTCCCCAGCTCAGTGCTGAGATCCACAAAGACAGGTAGACAAATGCAGTAAAGGGGATTTTCTATGGAGCTAAGCTGAGAATTTAGGGCTGAGCAGCAGGAAGTGTCCACTCAAACAAAAAAACTCCCCATAATCTCCAGTGTCAGTGTGGGATCAGGCTTTATTCACTCCAACAAGTGAGGAGGAAGAATTCTCATAAACTACTTAGTCTGTGACCTATAGTCTTACTCTCTTTCAGACACACACACACATATACATACATGCACACACGCACACACACACACCCCAGTCTCCTGCAGTGATGCCTCTACACAACACAGCCGGCCAAAGAAAGTCTGGGAGTGAACCTGCTCAGATTCAATAAAACTTTGTTGTCCAGATAACTGACAGGAATTTGACATCCAGCGTGGTGCAGAACACACTGTAGAGTTGTGGTTTGATAAACACAACACAGATAACAAGTTGATAACAACGTCAGATAACATCAGAACCAGCGCCTGGTTCCAGGTTTCTGAATAACTGCCCACAGCTCAGACTGTTTGTGCTGAATCAAATCAGTCTGGTGTTGTGTTCACTGACGCCTGTTTCTACAGCTGGAAAAAACAACAACAACTGAGCCAGTCAGAGCTGTGTCAGTGCCATAAAAACAGATGCAGAAAAATGGTGACAAGGGTGGATGACAACTGTAAAAGTAAAAATCAGAAGGTTTCTTCTTCTCTTTTGACTAAAAATGATTCTGACAGAACAGCATGCAGGTTTCTGCTGAATAATTTACTGTAAAATGAAAACAACTCCTACACTGCAAACAACTGAGACAAACACTATGTCAGACTGAATTATAAAATGGGATAAAAACGGCAACTCAGGCGGATTACCAGGCCAATACAATCCTGCACATCCCACAACCCTAAGAGTCTGCAGCTAGAGCAGCACATCTGTCAGACTGTACTTGGGCACAGTGGTGTTTTGAGCTAAATGCTAACATCAGCATGCTAACATGCTTACTTGTTGATGTGAGGAGGACATGTCTACAGCTGACACAGGCTGATAGTTTTGCTGTTTTTTAGTCATAAACCAAAGTATTGGATGAATAAAAAATTGTGACCTGATGATGACGAGAGATGAAAAGTTATTGAAAATCTCCCTGTGGGGAAGATGACTTTGTGAACCAAATATCATGACAATCCATTCAGTAGTTGTTGAGATATTTTAGTCTAGAGCGAGCAACCAATCAACCAACCAATAGACTGACATTGCTATCACTTGAGACTAGAGAGCAACTACTGTTGCTGACAGACCTTTCTCACGGCAGACATTTTGGCAGGTCATAGCGGGAAAAGCACAGGCGTGTTCCAGGGTCTTCATATGGGCCACGCTGCCTCGCTGCCCAACCCTGCCTCCTGGAAATGACATGTATGTACAGCTAAACTGCAACAGCAAATATGTTTTGCAGGCTCCCAGCTGGGTTTAATTATATTTGATGAAAATAATGGTAAATGTTTCATATGCTGTGCAGCTATTTATGCAAATCCCCCTGGGTCGCCGAGGAGCCCTGCACTGAAAATCTAGCACGCCTTTCAGGATCTGTGGCAGGGGTGAAGGTAACAGAACCACATGTCCTCTGATTGGACTCCGCTTTGGGATTGGACTGTCATTGTCCAATCAGATTGAGTCCGATCAGAACTGGATCAAAATTTGTACTTGTAACTTCAGTGTCAAGCAGAGTGTGGGGAACTGAGTGCTGAATTTTACACACAGTTTTCTACTCTGTATCTGTATACAGATGTTCACAAAAGCACTTCTTCTTTCACAGTGTCTTTGTGTAACCTCACCACTCGCTCACCATTTATTCACACTCTATTTTTTTCTTGAATACAAATCTTTTCTACACAAGCAGAAACTTGAATTTGTCATGCAGATTTATTTCACAGGTTTAGAAAGGCTGATTTACAAACTACACTTTACAAGCTCAAAATCTTTTTGACCCTGATTTGAGCCTATAGTTTATCTGGCGTTTAACTCTTTCCCCTGTGTCTCCTGTTCTCAAATCTGTCTCTCTTTGTGTGTGTGTGTGTGTGTGAGCATGTGTGTGTGCTGTGGGCGTGGCGCTCCTCACTCTCTCCTGGTTTCCTGATTGCCAATCTGCCAGCACACCTGCCATCCATCTAATCATCACCCCCAGCAGTATATCTACCCCGCTTCTTTGTTCACTCCTCCCCAGATCATTATTTCACTGGCTGAAACGATGATGTTCAAGGCTGCTTAAAGTTGTGTACTCACAGTTTTTTTTCCTTTGTGGTTTTCCCCTCCAGGATCTCCGCCTGCCACACTTGCAACATCACCCAGCGCTCAAACGAGCCTCACCGGTCTCCAGCTTCCCTCAGCCCTCCACCTGGCCTGCCTGCTCCCCTGTCCATTCACAGGTCTGCCGTTCAGCCGTTCAGTCATCCAGCCTTCAATTCTCACTCAGCTCTCTCCTGCCAAATGCCAGCTCCTCTCTTCCCTCTGCATGCACCTGCCAGAACCCTCGCTCCCCATCCGCCTTCATTCCCTGCGATTTAACAATAATTCTCCTCTTGTTCAATTTGCGCTTTGAGTCTTTGTCCTGTGTTTGGGTTCACCTGTTCATACTACTGGAACATTTCACTGATATGTTCATTATCAACATATTTGCAACTCGCCAAGCACCTAAATTAACATGTCCTTATTATATTAATATAAAACATTCCTGTTGCGATTATAAAATGTTTCCAACTAAATGTATTTTCAGTTTGGTTGTAAGCTCACGTACCATATGTTTGTTAGACAGAACCATCTGGGGAGGCTTCACTGGAAAAGGGCAAGCACTTTTAAAAAATATTTGGCAGGTGATTGGATGAACCATCTGTCTGTCATATGCGGTGAGGAGAGCGAAGAAGAGGAAACGAGACACAACAAGGCCGCAGTCTGAGCAGATTTGTTGGTCGACGAGTCTTTTAGTAGTTTGGTCACAAGTGAAAAGCTTGGAGCCTACAGATGGATGGAGATCCAGCTGTTTAGCAAGGTTAGTTTAGTTGTATACAAAAGTAAGGCTTACCCAGAAACTTAATGGAACAACGATACCGTAAATGACATTTGTTTCACCAGCGCTTTTCCTCCTGTGACAAATCAAAATGTCTGCAGTGAACAAGGGCTATGAGGAAACACAATCGCAATCATTCCCAAATATGTCTTTGCTCTACAGAGAGATGAAAGCAGGTAAAGATAATGAGGGCAATCATCATAACTAGTCTGAATCTAGACTGGAAGACAAGAGACATCCCCTGACATCATGTCATGGTATCTTTCATAATAAAACAATAGTGGAGCTCAAACAATTTCGAAACGACCAACTGAACATTTGAGCCTAAGCATTTTATTATCTAAGAAAGTCATCAGGTGCTTCATTTTCCCTCCCTTTCCCTTAAGACACACACACACACACACACACACACACACACACACACACACTCCTCTTTTCTAATCTTGAATTAGTCCTTGAAAGTCATCTGCCTGTCTGCCAAACAGGCAAGCAGGCAGATGTCTGTGTGTGTGTGTGTGTGTGTGTATGTGTGTTTTCTCTTGGTGTTTGGTGAACTTGAGATGCTCTATAACCAGCAGTCCTGATATCAGTATGAGGCAGACAAAGCAGTCGAGAGGTCTTGTGCTCTGATCTGAAACTTTTCTTTTTGCTCTGTTGAAACTTTCTGCAGCTCGCCGCAGTGCACTTTTCTCATTTCTGTCCATATGAGATGGTTATCAACAGTCGCCATCGCATCCAGCAGCGAAAATCAAATTCTCCTAATTAAGCTCCAGTTACTGGTAACTGAATCAGACAGTTTAATGCAGACTTAGCGGGAAGTAGGTGAAGAGGCGAGTTACAAAACAGCAGGAGTTCACAACTCAACAACTCATGGAGTTTGTCTTCTCTCATAAACATGCACAGGAATACACATTTAGACAGTATGCTTGTGTACTTCCTCCTTCGGGCCAGTAAAGGAAATATGTCTAATTAGGAGCGAATTACTGCCTGCAGCTTTCCAGTTTACATCAGACAGTAGCAGGGTGCTGTGGCTAAACTTTTAGTGTGAAGGCACCCAAAGTGAAACACAGCAGACACCAGTTTTACTGCATCAAGGACACACTATGCATGATAGGAACAGTGCAACATGGCAGCGGCACTCCAAAAGAGTCTCTCACAAAAGTTGTTGAGTTAAAAACTTCAAACGTTGTCGCTGTAGTAGGTCACTTCAGTTTAACATTTTGTTTTAAAACACCACCAACTGTTAAAACTGCCTTTCATATTTCACTACAAGAGAAAGACGATGAATGATTAACTCATTCGAGAGAGAAAGTTTTTTGTATTTTCGATGGTGTTAAAAATTCCATGTACATCAGCACTGTCTGTCAACACAGCACATTTCCACCAAGCAATGAGTGGGAAAGCACACTCTGCTCAGCAGTGCCGCCGCTTCCCTGCCCAGTCGCATTCAGCACAGTAAACAATGAGTCTGCCAGACAAACCATGTAATGATGCTGTCTCTAAATTACCTCAAGCATATTTGTGCATAATGGGCTGTCACTTTTTTTTTTTTTGCATACATACTGACACAAACACCAAAAGGTTGGTATAGCCTCAATAAGTCAACATGGCTTCAGTACATGGGTCCAATTGTACTTTCTATGGCATAAAAAAAGAATTTAGCAAATGAGACACCATTCATTTTTCGAAAGCTTTTGTGCAGAGTTTTGTAAGGAGCGACTCTGAGAAAATGTCAAACTGCATGCAGAGCAGAGATTATCCAGCACTGATCAGAATACTGAAAAGCGAAATCACATTCTGTCAACAAATCTGAGAAACAATGACCTCTACTTAAACTATTACAAGCCCGAGCACTGAGGGAGAACAAAACTCCCGTAACATTTAAACTAAATTTCTGCATTTCACAGCCTCAGGACAAAATCCAGAGTAAATCAAACATAACAAAAACAAACCACGTCCAAGAGCCGTCACAGGGAGAACAGGCAAGGCTTTGGAAAAAAGGCTGTCAGAGAAGTGAGGCTGTATTCATAGAGACGGAGGTGGACTTCACAATTATACTGCAATAAATCTAATCAGATAAATTACTAATTAAGGAACCCCTCAAAAACAAAGCTCTCCTGACTTTAGGAAAGAGGCAGTCAAGCCTGATGTGACTAATAGTTATAATCGTTTAGTATTTTTAGATTTTTTAATCCTTATCTAATAAGATTTTTAAACTTTGTCACACCAGTAATGACCATCAGCTTCAATGAAAACATGTTTTTTTTTCCATTAGTCCCACACAGTGACTGGTTCTTTCTAAATGCCACTGTCATGGAGAAGGAGCCAGTCAGACACACAAATCAAAACTGTAGCAACGCCGCATTGTACCTGATCAATTCTTAATCCGAAAGTGAACTAATTTAAGGTGCTGAATGTTTTATTCAGTTTCGGCTCTGTGACTGGACGTTTCTTATGGAGTGGAAAGACAGAGAGAGAGAGAGAGAGAGAGAGAGAAAAAGAGACAGCGCCAATTACGCGGGTTAAATAATCTAACACATTCAAGAGGCCGGTGGCCGCTGTAGACGGACAAGTGGCTGTGGTCGCATGGGAGCACACACAAGAGCACATACACACATACACACACATGCATGCTGTTTCCCAAAAGGTCGCCTCTTACGGACGAGACGGTTTAACTTGCACAACCTGAAACCATGGCATCACGTTGACGGGCAAAGTCATCCGTTACCCTTGTTATTCTGCCTCATTCTCCTACGTCTCTGCAGCGGAGGCAGCGGCAGGCTGGCCGGGTTTCATATGTCCTTGGCTTTCCATCATAGCACTTGACACCTGTTTATATACGGCATGACCTCTGACCCCACACTCCCTGTTCTCAGAGACAATCTCTCTAGGTTAGCGGAGAGGTCTCTTGTGTTATTACGAGAGTGGTGGCAAATGGCTAAAAAGGTTACTGCTAAGATGTAAACAAGGACTGAGCTTAAGGATCACAGAGGGACTAAAAGTATCACTAATGCAAATGTGGACAAGGGCGGCTGTTTGTGTCTGTGTACCCACACATCCACACCTCCACATATATACTGTAAGTGTTATATAAATACGAGTGTTCCTGTATTTCCATCTTCATGAAAACCAATTTCAGACCTTTGTGCCGTGTGTGTATTTCTATTTGATTGCTCACTAAGCTCAAATGGCTCTCTGGTCATAATTAAGTGGCACCTCCATTATAGAAGCTGCTAATACGTCAGCGTTTGCTTTAATGTTACAAACTGTGCAGCTGACCAAGTGGCTTAGAGAAATGATGGGGAGCTAACGATGCTATTTAAATGCATCGATCCTCAGAAACCTGACATCACCTCATGCTGGCCATACTCTCCCAAGGCTGGGTGATATACCGAATATTAATTATATACTTGCAATATTTTGTTGAAGATACAAAAGAAGACAACATTGTTATTGCTTTGCATTATTGCATTGTTTTGTTCCAGTCGCAATATTGTTTTTATTAATTTATTTAAGTGTATTTTCATCTAATGAGGATAATGTTTTAATTTTAAATACTATATTGAAAGAATTGAGAAATACAGGTCTTGTTTAAAATTAACAATTCATTTCAAATGATATGTATCACTATCAGTCATAATTATGGTTATTTACCGCTGACATGAAGTGGTGGTGATTTAAAAATAAAACAAATACAAAAACAGAATTTGCAGTTGTCTTAATGGATCTCAGGTCCTTGGGAGCGAAGCTAGCTGGGGTTGCTAAATACAGCCCTTTGGCTAGGAGTATCGATTAGCCGTTTGCTAGCAGGGTCTAGCTAGCAGGTACAAAGGCTGGGCTAGTAAAATTCACAGCTGTCACACTGACACAATTATAAAACTTTAACAAGTTCTTGTTTTTTTTAACTGCTCTTTAGCTACTCTCATTTTGCCCTTTCCCTTCTTTTGCTTACCTTCACTTGAAACTTGTGTAGGTGGTGTAATGTCCATGCACTCGTCTGCTGTCTCGTTAGCAATGGCGGAGCAGAGTCCAATCAACATCGCACAGGTGTAATCAGTACATTAATTATGGCTGCATTTCATTTAATATTCTGGTAGTGTGCCTGACTCACTGGTAGAGCATACTAGGTCTACCTGAATGCAACATGGCTGCCATTCATGTTAATTCCACCTGGATTTTGACAAAAAGTCAACATGTCTGCTGTGAAAAAGGTCATTCAACTTCGTTATCATTTCAGCCCTTGCTGCAGGAGCCTGGTCTCATCAGTGTGGAGGAGTCTCTGGACTAACACAGCTGGCATTCAGGAGCTCCATGAAAGGTGCTAACAAGAACAAGCTAACACCTGGAGGGGAGCAATCTGTGATTTAGTCCTTAAAAAAAGCGCCGACAGTGATGATGAGTGAGCTAGCTAAATGTGTTGATTTACTTATATTGTATTACTACCAATGTTGCCATATCCTACAATTACGCATTATACTTATTTGGACCAATTTTATTCAATTTTAGACAATTTTGCCTGTAATTTGACATTTTCTCAATGTAGGTTCTGCTATAACTGTGATTATGAACCACCAACACTGTAAACATCAGTTTTAAAACGTTGTGTAGTCTTTCTATTTTAGGCCTTTTATTACAAAAATACAGATTTTTGCTTAATACACACATATTTTCTTATTGAGAAGTATGTCCATTCAGCCACAGAATATACATAAACGTCATCATATATATATTGTATATCAATAAAAGATTAAGATGTAGATTATTTTTTTCCTACATTGCCATTATGAAATTTTGTAATACTGGATTATTATCATTATTGGAAAATCTTATCGACTGAGATTCATTTTGAATTCAGTTATAGCGAGCAATGCTGCACAGAACTGAGGAACGGAAACGAATGACCATGAAAATAGTGAGGCAGACTTCAGACCGAGGCGATACAAAAGACTTGCACCATGTTGAAAGTTCCTTTCACTATGTTCTACATACACTCACTGTGCGCTCTTGCTGCCCTATAGCAGTGCAATCCTGCCGTGTGACTCTGTGTACATCTTGAGTGAGTTCCCCTGAAACAGGTGTTTGCTGTGGGATAAAGTCTTTCCAACAGTGCATATAGTGGTCCTGGGGCTGTGGATCAGTCTGCAACAGGAGTAAACATGGTTATACAACAGGGTGTTTTTGTGCTATAGAACATGTTACAATATATATGTGCACCTCCAGCACTAGGTGTGTACTTCTTTCCCCCTCTCCGTTTCTGTGTCCTTGTGGGAGGGCTGCTCACGTGCATGAGTCTGTAAGTGAACTTGGTCGTTCCAATTACAGTTTGTTGTGTTGGTGCAGAGCGAAGTGCACAGTGGGGGGATTGAATTGTCTGCAGGCAGCTAGCAGCAGCGACCTCGGCTTCAGACCAACATTATACTTATCGAGCAGAATATTGATCCACACATCCAAATTGTGCAGCAGCCAAATGGCTGTGCCAGTCCTGCCAAGCCGGCAGAATGAGACCTGGATCCATTTTACAGCACTTGACACAAACATGAAGAACATGTGATACACTGTTGTGCTCAAGTGAGAAATCCTATTGTGAGGGTGATGAAGTGTGTCGCAGGATAAATTAATCACATTTGTCTCAAACACTAAAATCATCAGTTCTTTTCAATGTGTTGCAATAATTGGTTTAACTTATTATGCCTCTGTGTGCTTTAACCCTAATTAGATAAAAGAGCAAACATGAGTGTGGTTTAAATAAGTGACGGCATTTACATCCACAATGTACTCCACATTCAAACTGCATATATTTAAACACAAATTTACATAACAGCGCTGTCATGCTTGGTCATGAACTGTCGGAAAGAGAAAAACAAACTAGAATTGAACATCAATGAAACAGGAGCCTTCATAATGTTTAAAAGAGTCTAATCCTCACACTTGGTGCAGAAAATTAATCCTCTCTTTGTATTTCTTTTTTTTTTTTTTTTTTTAAACATGAACAACACAGACACACTGGATCACTAGTGCTGGGTTCAGATAGCCTGCTCCATTTTGGATTCAGTTCCAAGAAGGTAAAATATCCAAATTTGTTAAGCTCTGAGTCTGAGCCAGTCTCTTTTCTCTCTTCAAATCTTTTATCTTCAGCCTGTTTTAGTGGCACGCTGAACGGGAAGGTCATTTAGCTGAGGCAAGTATGTAATTTGTTGAATTCTTTGGAGATCAATGTTTATAGTTATTTGTTTCTTATTTGTAATTTTTCTTACAAAAAGTTGTTGAAAAGATAAACATAGTTTGAGGTTGCAATAGCCACTTCCATCTTGGATCCAGTTCCCTGTCTCAAAATTACGGTGGCCCTGAGAGGTCAGTGCACCGCAGCTTAAGCAAATACAGGAAACATCTTCATCAATTTGACAACACGTGCGCTGCAAGCAGCACAGACAACAACAGAAGTGTTTCCAGGAGACACAAAAAAGTGACGAACCCGCCTGCGACACGCTGTAGGGGTTAAAAGCATTGAACGATAAATGCGCATTGATGAATTACAATACATGTATTATAGTAAATCCGTGCAAGCGCGTCCCAGCCATGTTAATTGCTTTTTTGTGTCCCCTGGAAACACTTCTGTTGTCATCTGCGCTGCTCTCGCAACGCATTTGTGAATTTGCTTGTGTTTTGTCTGTTTGCATGTATTCTCTTACGTCGCAGTGTGTTGAGCTCTCAGGGCCACCGAACAAAACACATGAAGTCGTCAAATCACTTATCAAGCCTCTCCTCTTATTCTATTTTATTAGCAACGAGAATTGACAAAACACTGAGGTAACACTTTAATTTCGGCACTGACTGACTAGTGAGACGTTCTGAATCCGGACCTCTTGTAAGTGCTGTCACATGAAAAATAAGATGTAAATTATGTAAGCTACACTGTTATTTCAAATGTGCCACTTACTTATGTAATAATTTCATGTCTTCTGCTGCTCGTCTCACGTTCAGGTTGCAGCTACAGCTTGTGCACATTCATGAGGCGATCACTGAAACGTTCAATAAAATGTTTCAGCCCTAGCTAAAAGTAAATACGTATCATTTCAATACATATTTGATGAAACGCTCTTGAACCACAACCTTACATCGCAGTGGTTGAAGTAATGAACCAGGTCAGTACATGCAGTTGGAAAGTATCTGCACAAGAGTCAGAGTTGGCTGCCCTGCAGTGTACAGCCTGTGCTCCCCGTTTCTAATCCTGAAACCTGAATGAAGCTTTGTGAGAATATCCCCAACAGCGCACACTCAAACCCTCTGTCCCTCATTATCCAAAACACTTGATCTCCGTTTCCCTCTCACTTTTTCTTCAACCTCGCATCCCGGCAAAGAGAAACACTGACAGTATCTGCATCATTAAAACATGCGGAGCAATAGGATTCAGCCAAATCCCCCCGACAGTGGGTGGAGAGCAGCTGCACTCGGAAACACAGAAAGACAGAACTGATTCTTTCATGCAGTCGTGAAGTGGTTACTTCTCTCTTAGGACGATGAACCGTATGTGGCATTGAAAGAAGAAGGAAAGCCATTTGCACCTGCCGTTCACATGCATATTTACTGCAACAGACGGTGGGCTCTGAGGTGTGGGGCCCTGAGGATGGGAAACGGAAGGACTGGGGGCGAGGAATTATTTATTAAGCCAAAGGACACCGGCTTCCATGGAGAGGAAAAAGAAAGGATAACGCTGCTTGTCTTTTCCCTGTTGCTCAGATGCCATCAAGGGAAGAAGTGAGCTGAGCTGAGGAGAGCAGCAGTAGGTATCACCCAGACTGAGGAAGAAAAGACAGAGAGTGGGCGATGAGGAGGAGGAAACAAGAGGGACGAGAGGGGAAGGGCGCATTGCAGCACCACGCAAATCCAATGAAATAACACACCTTCGGGGAGAAGTTGCCTGCTGAAGTCTTATATAGAACTAAAACTAAATTCAGTTTCCTTGGCTGTGTGCTGCTGCATCAAAGCAAATTCAAACAGAGAGGGAGTCAGCTGTATTATGGCGATCGGTAGCCTGTTCAGCTGCTGAGTCTGCACAGCTCCTATGTTTTTTTTTTTTTACCCTCCGCTATGTAAATTATGAGTAGAAAATTGAGTGAAGTGTTCCCATCAGCCTAATGTATTATGTGCATTACGCTAACACAGCTTTCAGCCTGCACCGCTGAAACAACGCCTGGTGTGAGAAAGAAACTCGCACCATATGAAAACAAGTGGAGAATTAGAAATAAGCCTGCCAGGGAAGAACTGGCCTGACCTTTTAACCCTTAATGTCCTGGGACTTTAATAATCCTCAAATAATCTGTTCAAAAATATGTGGCCATGCGAACATTACACCCATATGTGATGGTTTAACATGTCATTCCCAAACCATGGGGATTAATCTGATGCTTTAGCACCCTCCACTCCTCTGGTCTCACACTTTCCACCAGATTTTGGAGCCTGGCTGCAGGGATTTGCTCCCATTCAGCTAAAAGAGCAGAATTACTGAGGTCCAACACTGACGTCGGGCCGTAAGGCTGAGCTCACTGTCCAGTTCATCCCAAAGGTGTTGGATGATTTTAAAGGTCAGGCCTAAAATGTAGAAACAGGAAATAGTGTTCCCTCAAGCTGTTGCCACAAAGCACACAGCTGCCTATAATATCACTTTATTTTGTAGTATTAGATTTCCTTTTATTGGAACTAGAGGGCTAGGGCCAAACCATAAAAACTAGCACCCATTTGTGTTACTTTTTTTTTGTTACCTTTTTAACATCAAACACTCACAGTCCGTGGGCTTGAAAGGCGGCTCTGCCACACTTGTAGCTTGCTCCTTTGTGGAGGATGGCAACTGTGGATTCCCAGCAGTTAAAATAACTTTGACTCAGACTCAGGGCAACCCGAACTCACAGACACAGATTGTCAAAACGTACCATAGTGTCCATGGAAACTACTCGAACCACTCCTACAGCAGAAATCACTTCTGCGCTGACCCAAATGTTCCAACTGTTCACCAATAAATGAAGAAAACACAGTCCAGAAGAGCACTGGAGCCATGAAGACCCGACAGAGCAACATGGAAGTATATATATAGCCATGCTGTGCAGAAACTATGAGTATGTTCAGCATGTTCCAAACACTTTTCTCCACAACATAGCAATCCTAATGACACTGGTCAATCTTGTAAACTGACAGAAATAAAGTGAGCGTATTTATTGACATTGACCGTGACCTTGGGTCACTTTTGAAATCCCTTGGAACCTCTGTGGATCCACAACTGCTGTCCTCTGCGAAGGGCTAAGCTTAAAAAAAACAAAAAACTTTTAAGATCCACCTCTCAAGCATTCAGGCTGTGAATATTTGATACTCAAAAGATTGATTTTTGGTATCCCTTTAACTCTTTATGTTTTGGGATTCATGCTGAAAACACAGTAATCCAAACTGAAAGAACCTCAAGCATCAGCTACCTCAAATAAAACCTGCATACACACAATAAAGCTGAAAAAGAAAAGCTGACCACCTTATTGTCTCCTAAACCTACACACAATCGTTCTGGGGGCTCATTTCATTTTGGGATCGACGGCCAGGAGAGTGAGGGATGGATTTAGAAAGAGAGCGGACTGATAGAAAAGGGGCTGCAGGTGATTCATCTTCCTGAGCTGGGCTTGGTTAGGTGGACACAGAAGTGCAGGACACGTCTGGTTTTAATCAATGAAAATTCCACCTGGAGCAGAGGCTGAAAGAGTCAAAAAAAAAACAAAAAAAACGGAGAAAAGCAGAAAAATTTGTAAGAGAGAGGCATCGAGCTCGGAATGAAAAGAGTGCCACAAGAGAGGCACCAAAATAAGCGATGTCAGGCATTAATAAAAGCAGCTTCTGATGATAAGATTGATATACAGTAAATAGGAGAGAATAAAAGACGGAGATAAACGTTGAAAGTGTGACAAGAAGAGGGGCAGGAGACAGCGAGAATTAAACCATTTAATGTAGGAGAGCTGGGAATCAAGCTCCCAATCCATCTTTTAAAGTGCAGGAATGAAACCCCCATTTATCACTAGGGTGAGACGATATAACTAAAGAAAAGAAAGTGGCAGGTAACCAGCTCCCCTGTCTTTATGGAACTCCTCTCCTGGGACGACGGCAAAAGACTTCCTGACTTTATGGAAAGGCAGCGGGGAGACAGACAGTGTTTGATTAAGTTATTCAGTGTTTACTGCCACAGACTCGTCTATAATACGCACCGTTTGCTTAACAACTCTTCAGATGGAAGTACTCGGCAATTAAGATTGAATTGCAGAACAGAGAGACAGGTTCAAATTTGATGCAGTAAAGGAGGTTATTCATTTGGGTTCAAAGACAGCATGGCCTGGAGGGGGGGGGGTGGGGGGGGCGGGGGTAAAAGTAAGCAAGTATGTTTCATTTTGCTCCATCTGGAAAGTCTGCTTCCGACTGATTTCCAACTTGCCGAGACAACATAATTAGCTCACTCCTGACAACACCTTGAATAAACTAAAGGTTGTACGTCCACATGGGGCAGTTTGCGAGTGATGAATAACGAGTCCAGGTTTCACCAGGCAAGCGAAGAAACACATTTCTTTGCACAACGCTACGAGCTGATCGAAGATGGGATTCGAGTCTCCTTCCTCCTGTCAGCCTCTCGAAGCAGCTGATCAAAGCTTGCTGAGATTCAGACCGGCATCCAACCTTAACACACCTCTACTAAATTTCTGATTCATTTTTGCTCCACAACATCCAGGACACCACGCTGAGAAACAGTTATTCCGGGCTCTTGAGGACATGAAGTCATAAATGTTGTACAGCCCCTGAAATCTTCCAATAATCTAGAGATAAACATCATTAGTTATTAACTAATAATACTTAGTTAAAACCCCAAAGCTAAACGACTTTCATCAGATTCGGATTCTTGTGTTGTTCTGATGGAAATACCTGACCTGATATCTCATGGGAAACAACAAGTGCGGCTCTAACTCTGGCTGATAATAAATGAGCGTTCAAGAATGTCCCATTGCTTAAACTGCATCCTCTGGGAAGACCATTAGATGCTAGAAAGGGAATTTTTAATTCATTAGCTCAAAAGTAGTAGGGGTGGGTATCATTTAAATTTCTTCTGTACCAATAACAAAGAGATTCCTTCCTTGATATCCTGCACATGCAAGATATTTGCCTGAATAAAAAACATCCAACATCTAAAATTTGCTTGAAAGTCTTCCATTCTTGGTGCTCCCACACAGTTCAGTCTGCACCTAAAGAGTACAGTTTTTCCACATCTGAATTGAAGGGTCTAGGGCAGCTTTTGTCATGCAAAACCTTGTGGTCCGTGAGTAAATTTGTTAAAATATCATGTTTTAAATTGAATGTTTTCTCAAATTGTCTGAGAGTGACCACAAAGCCTACGAGCCAGTGGTGTATATGTGTTGTTTCCAAGATTAAATCAACTCATATGTAAATTCAAAACATTATTATTTGAATCCACTGTTGTGCAGCGTTGTCAGACTTACTAACCGACTGTTTTGCGACACTAGCTACGCTGGTTTACCGTTTATCTTTTGACATAAATCTTATCGATTTATGTAAAAAAATGATCAGCATGGCATTTGAAAGGAAATGTAGATGTGTTAAATGATCTGTGAGTTTCATTTTAATGGCTAAGTGCTTGGTCTGAAAAAAAGTTCGAGACACACTGGCCTAGGGATAAAGAGTGTTGCATGTTGCACAGATCATAAAGCCCTCTGAAGCAAATCTGTGATTCCAGGCAATATCAATAAAGCTGACTTGAGTTAACTTGATGCTGAGCCAGAAGTAAGAAGCTGATAAAGCAAAGCCTTTAAATGAAGAAACTTAATAGAAGCCATTGAATAAAGTGCCAGTGTGATAAGCCACAAAAACCTCATGTGGAGGCAGGATGATGTGCTCTGATAGCTGCACCACAATTAATGCACTGTTATGAATCATTTATAGGGAAAACAGTAAGCCTGAGATGGGGTTGGCTCAGTCAGCAAGAGAGCCCATAAAAAAGCAGCAACTTATAGTTCTAACATAAAAAATTCAAACAAGGTGCTATAAAGTGTCGCAGTCAAAGCATCCATCACAGGAGACGAGCTCCAGAGTGCATATGTTGCATCAATTCGCTCAGCGGTGCTTACAGATACCTGTGATTGAATGGAAAATAATGCTTTCATCATGAGCCAAAAAATTTCACCTCCTCACTCTTGTCAGTTTTGCACATCTTAGATTTTCTTCGCTCACAGCCTTGGGTACAAGCGCGCTTTGAAATTGTCCACCTGTGGCGCATCTGACTCTGGCACAGACAGAGAGAAGAGACACAACACACAAGTGGCACTGGAGGAAGAGGAGGAAAGGCTTGGGGTGGCTTAAGTCTTTTAGTCTTCATCACATTCCTGTGCCAGCCGGCTGTCTGGCTGTCCCTGGAGGCCACAGCCACCACACTTGATCACAGGGAGTGTCAGAAACACACACACACACCCACACACACACATATATATACAGTAGCACAGAGGACTTGTCCTGTCCTATGTCCTCAGTATCAAATGGCTGTTGTCAGCAAAGGCAGGGCCACTAAACTGGATCCCGGCCAGGTCATTTCACTTCAGAATATTTCATAGCAGCGAGGTCGTTCTGCTGCATCACAGAGCTCGGCTGCCTCACTAATCACAAAGTCACCATTATGCTTTTTAATGCTTATCTAAAACTACAGTGCTTACAAGTTATGGAGCCATATCTGCTCAATGGGTTACTTGCTTCTGCTGCATGCAGCACAGGAAACTGTTCTTTTTACAATTCCAAGTTATCTTTATGCACCATGAAATACAACAACCACCTCTCGTAACATAATTAAGCAGCTCACAATGAGGTGACGAATGTTCTCAAAATATGAAACCAACCTGACAGCTATTTCTCAGCTTTTTCCAAGTGTCTTTTTTTTTTTTTTTAGCTCTATAAATGAAGAAATTACACTTTTTGCTCCTGAAACCTGCTCTGTCTGAAAGTGTTGCAGACACTTTTGGTTTTTATTCTCATAACAGCTGAATTTTTACGCCGCTACATTTCACTGAAAATCTCATAAAACCACTGACACCACACACGAGTTCATAGAACAAGAGAGTCGCTGTGTAAACAAAATACTCAAATATAATAGCTGTTATATTGTGTTGGCAACACCTGCGGAGCGGAGCAGAGCGGAGCAGAGCACGCTCGTGGAAATTACAAGACAAAAACGCAAAAGTTAAAACTTCAATCTCCTCCACATCCTAAGACGGGGCCAGGTTTCCAAACGCATCACCTGTTGAAGATTATAAAAATCATATTTGAGCGCTTGATGAAACCAATCCAAGGCACACAACTCACGACAGAGCAAAGGAGTGAAGGCTCACCAGGAGCTCCCTGCCAACATAAATCTCTCACAGAAATATGCAGCCACTGGAAAACACTCATTTAGATCACATGCAGGTGTTACCTCTGATACAAAAAGAAATCTCCACAAGGGAGAAAAAAAGAGAGAGAGCGAGAGAGGGGCAGAGAGAGGACACCTGAAGTTAAACACAGTCTAACCACCACAAATTGGCGCTCCCCAAACAACAGCCCCCGCGTTTATGTCTTGTTTATCATTCTTTGCCGCAGAAGAGCGAGAGGGCCCTCTGTCATTTGTGCCGCCTTAATGAATAGGAGCACGTCTTCAGCGGAGTCAAAGACACGTGGGCACGGCCGCCATCACCGCATGGTTTGTAAATCGCCAGGGCGTCTGGGCGTCACGCCAGCTGGGGCACGCTGTCGAAGCGGCAGGGGGCATCGAGGGTGGCAGTTTCTGAGCAAAGAAGTGAAGCCAAGAGAGCTGGCTATAAGAGAATTGTATTGACTGTAAAATACACTCAGTAAATGGCCAAAAGTATGTGGACACCCCAACATTTGCCTATTTTCAGTCTGTTTCTCATGGTTTGGGTCAGGCCGCGTCCAGTTTAAAATGCATAAAGAAACGGTTTTCTCAGTGCGGTGTGGAAGAACTTGACTTGGCCGGCGCTGACCCCTGACCTCGGCCCCATTCAACACCTTTGGAGCAAATCCCTGAGGCCAGACTCCAAAACCACCTGAAACAAGAAGAGCGCAGGCTGTCATAACTGCTGATCGATTAATGGTTTATTAATGACTTGTACTTTGACTGTCCACATACTTCTGGCCATGTAATGTGTGTTATTTTGAATGTTTTCTCCAAGTATTTAACCGTGAGAATCATACATAATGCCAACAATAAATAAATAAATACGTACAAATAACCAGAATAAAAGACTGTCGTTTTTTTTACATGACACAAATTCCGCTTCGTAACTTTAATATAAACCACAGGAGAGGGCGAGGAGAGGAGAAACAGAAGGTTTTCATTCCAGGCAAATTCATGTGTTTTTCAAGCCCCTGGCTGACCCTTGACTTTTTGATTTTCCAAAAACAAATTTATATCCTAAGAAACAGTCAGATTTCAGCTGAATGTGCCGCAAACTCCAACCTCAACCTGCTGTGGAGGAGCCACAGGTTAAAAGTCAGCATCTCCTACGCATATTACAAACACAGAACCAATTTATTTATTCAAGGTGAGCAGAAGACAGACGTCGCCATCTGCATACAGAGGGGCCTTTGCACACATAAACAGAGACATCTGAGACAAGCTGAGCGACGAGTTGTTCTCTCCTGTTGTCTTCTCGCTGCTCCCCTGAGGGCGTCATAACTCACCGGAGCCAAAATGAGAAGCGAAACCAAGAGCACTGCAGAAAATGAGAGAGCAGCATGTGTCTAAGTAACACACACACACACACACACACACACCTGCCTGCGCAGGGGACCCCCTTGGTAATTGCCAGTGCTGTTGTGACGACATGACGTAAGTATTCATCTATTCACCTTCATCATATGTTTATTATCCGGCCAGGTGTTCATGAACAGTTCCAGGTAAATAAAAGCCGGTGGGTTCGATGTAAAATGGATTCATTGTAGAAACGAGGTCAGATCTCGGGACACTGAATCAGTTAGAGTGTTAGAGGACGCAAGGACAAGGACACATGAGAGTGAGAAGGCACAGACCAGGCATGGCTGTAGTGAGAAGTATAGTGGGCAGCACAAAAGCAATTCATGCGCATAAACACACACAGGACTTCAGTGTCTTTGTTTTTGTAAGTTTTGTTTTTTTATCCCTTAATGAATTAAAGATACACACACTGACCTCAATATAAGAAAAGCCTCTTATGTAGCTGTTTTTGGATAAATATCTTTTTTCTTTTGGAGAATAAAAGAAGCTGCACTAATCAATATTTAATACTAAAGATATTAGTAGGAGATGCAGCAGCAGATATAAGCGGTAAAATGCTTCTTGGTAGGCCTATGTGCTTTTTAAAGTTTGCTGTCTGCCAGATTAACTGTGAAACATTTGATGAGTCCCTTCCCATCTCTGAGAGCTTTTCATCTTGAAATAACAGTGTTGATGTTCATTGTAGTTTTTCTATTCTTTGAAATGTGTTTATATCCTTCTCAGTGAGGAATCCTTCAGCTCTTTTTCACACATTAAACACATTTTCACTTGTTATCGCCTGACAGACATTCTACGCCTGGGTCACGGACAGAAATGTAATATATGACATATGACATACAGTATGTCCCTATATCAAGAGGGATGTTGCCATATACAGTATGTCACCTATAAAGAGATATATTATTATCACATATATACATCATCTGGATGTATAAAGATATAAGTATGTTTTTCATATTAATTTCTCATTCATTTTCAACATGTCTAAATTCCCATTCAGGGAAAGTGGGTCTTTTAGACCCTACTGTATATAATACCAACATATGTTGACAGGCTTTGGGGTGGATATGTATATTTAATATAAGAATACATACATAAATATACATATTTGTATGGGCTATTTGTTACAATTTCTAATAGGTTTCATGCATAACTTTTACATGCACATATTTATTTTATATGTACATATCATATATGGAAATTCAATATATGTGTATATACAGCATTTGCATAGGTTATGACATGTGAGCCTTCTTCTTCCACTGAAAGAAGACTGTGAAATACGGTTGACAACTCCAAAAGACAGTAAGTGAACCTTTGATCTTATATTATTTTGCTACATATAAGACAGCCACAGACTAGTCCTCCCTGGTGCAGAGTGCTGAAGGTAACATCATCTAAAAAATAAATTAAAAAGTTGTCGTGAAAAGATGTGAATCTTGGTTTTGGTACATGCAGCAAGGACAACACACACTGTGCTCTGTCCAGCTGAGTTTTAGCAATATATTTGTCATTTAGAGACATACTGTAGGTTCAAGACTGCTATTGGGACCTCAGCCATAGTTTTAAAAGGGATTGACTAAAGCTGCTATCGTGGTGGGTGATGAATGGGGCTGCTGGCCAAGACTAGCAAGAGCAATCTGCTCTGAGCGGGGGCAGACATTTACTCTGCCATCAAACATCCAGTGGTTGATTTACACATCGTATGGAAAGTGCTCCACTTCCTGTTGCAGCTTCTTGTGGCATTTTGAAAAACAGAAGCAGGAACACAGGCCCACACAGTTATTCCAATGAGGTCAGGCAGAGAAGCCGGGACAGGTGCGGACAAATGACAAGGTAATGTTACCTCCTGTAGCTGAATGAATACACAGAGGAATGTGTGTATGTCTGAAGCTCATTCATCATACCCTCTCTAATTCTTACACCAGCATCACACACTTTGTTCGCTCTGAGCTCCTTTACAACGCGACCGACATGAGATGGGAGAGCCAGAGGGTCATGTCACAGAGCAGACAGTGTTTGAGGGTGGTGGGTGGGTGGGGGGGCAGGTAGAGGTAGAGGTCACTGGAGAGGAAGAAGAAGAAGAAGAAGAAGCTTTTTCTCCCACTCTGATGACAATCTTTACATACGCACATTATGCACTATAGCAGTGTGACAGAGGCTCCTTTCAGCTGCAGTGTTCTGGGGCAGCGGTGGAGGAAAGGGGGCAGGGGGAGGGAAAGTGCAATGAAGTGCGGAAACCCAGGTAGGGACCAGGATCCTCAAAAGCAGCTCTAATGGACCTTGAGATCCAGGTGGGGGGGACATGAAAGAGGAATAGGTACCACAGAAAAGCTTTGAGGTTGTTTCTTTGTACAAAAGTGTGTCCAGTATGATGAGAGAAGAAGGTGTGTGTATGTGTGTGTGTGGTTGTATGTGCAGGTATAGACTATCCATATAATGCAATATAAGGGACATCCTATATGCTTTCCATCGTTTAAACCGTGCTGGTCAAATATCCAGACTCAGTGTTTGTGGAGTGTTTTTTGTTGGGGGGTGGGGGGGGCAGTGGAATGAAGAAGCACGGATGGCTGCTTATCTCTATCATGCAGACGTTTGGCCTCCAGTCTTCCATCACCTCGCTTCCTTGTTAACAGGCTGCACAGAAGCCGGAGCGCCATGGGACTCTCAACAGTTGACTAGTAGCCCCCTCTCCCCACGCCGCCCGGGAAAGGGCCACGCCGACTCGTTTGATGTGTTCCAGAATAAGAGGCGAGCAAACTGACGCAGACACTGAGACAAATGTTTTGCCATAAATCAGCCGGATAGCGAGGACTGATTTCAGGAGACACACAGGTGAATCTCATTTCCTTCTCGGCTTAATCCAACATTTCAATTTATTCCGGCTTTCATCCGCCAAGTCGAAAAAGTAATAGATTTTTGTATAATAAATAATTCACATGATTGTGATTAAACTGAGGTGCAGTGTTGGTTGAAGGGGCCGACATGCCTCTCAATACTCGGTGCGACGGGGCCCTAAGAGTCGACTGTCTCTGTTTCTGCCAGGACATTAATCACTGTCACACTCCTCTCTTTCTCTGTCTGCCCCAGTCTGAAACAGCCCCCACCCCCCGCTGAGAGCCACTTCTATCGTCATAGTAACCAAAGCCAACCACGAACCAAACTCAGCGGTGCTGTGGACGTAGTGGGACACAAAAAAAAACCTGTTCGCACTTCAACACTTGATGCTTGAGTTGGTAAAACTTACATGGATCATAGTTTTTGTTCCACTTTGTTGACTTAAGCATTTTTTTTTTCCACTCCTGTTTGACAGACTGGTGACAGACAGAGCTACCTTTGTGTAATGCACTGCAGTCAGACATCAAATGAGGACTAGGGTCATATTCTTAAGGGGTCCACACTCAAAGGGTTTGCTGTTACACTCATATCAGAGACGTGTGGTCGTACATGTTCCCCTTGTTCACCACCAGTTAACTAATGAGCTCTTGATTAAGGCTCCTCTTGCAGCACCAGCCCCCTGCAAGCCTCAACTCCACGAATGAGCCTATAGCTCTCACACACACACACACACACACACACACACACACACACACACACACACAACACGAATCACAAATCAGCCACTGGTTGGAGAAAAACTCCTCTCTGTTGGCTTAAGTCCAAGAGATTTCTGGCAAGGGCCAAAGAAAAAGGTCAAAAGATGCAGTGGAATAATTTCTCCTGAATGTGTGGCGGGTTAAGCTGCAGTAAAGCTAGGCGTGCATTGTTACCCGGGTCAAATAGGAGAAGCTATCAAACACAGACACTGAATAATAGCACAGTCTGATTCTCAGTGAAATGCTGAGGTGTTTTGGCATCTGAGATGTGAGATAGGCCACACAATATAATATATGGTCTCTTCTATTGCCTCCCTTTGCTACTCATTCCTCAGTTCAGGATCATGCTGTCTTTTATACACACACACACACACACACACACACACACACACACACACATTGATAGCTGATTTTCCGGAGAGGTTTTCACCAGAGAAAGCAGATTGTGGGCGATACTGTCGCTGGTGATTATTTTGAATTGAGAATATTGTATTAATGATATATCAAGAAAGATGATATTATCAAATCAGCACAATACCAAGTTAGAATCTACTGAGCTGTTGCAGTGAACGTCAGGTAACCAGAGGTTTTTTTCAGCCGAGGAGGTATGTAATTATCCGACATGCAGGCGTTGTGTCTTTGGGTCAGAGTCGGTAATAACACGTGCAGCATGAAACATTTAGAGGCTCTGGATTCTGACAATGAGAGATGAACTTGTCACAGCAAAGGAAACAGGAAAAGTAGTTTAAATGGCAGACTCTATGTGACGCATCCTCTGCTCTGCTTTTTACTGTTGGCTGACAGCGTAATGGGACAGCGGTCATGGTCCCGTGTCAGGAGGAAGACGAGATGGGGAGAAACAGAGATTGATTTGCAATGAAATTTCCCAAAGAACAGTTTGTTTTGGTGAAGTTCTTTTTTACTAGACAACAAACTGAATGCATGCAATTATAATCACTGTCAATCTTGAAGTGAAATAAATTGTTTGGGTCAAATATTATTAAACTGAGAACAGCTACAGTGACATAAAAGAAGTTTTTTAATCTTTAACTGGTCATAAAATCATTAACCGGGACAAAACAAATCAGAGCTGAGGCGACAGCGGTGGAAAACACCAGGCAAAAATTATTGTTACGTTTATCATTAACCTGGGTAAATGTGAGAATTCATCATGACAAAAGTATTTAGGTCATATAGCCCAGCCTTATTGCAAAATTTTAATTTCAGTTATGACAGAGTTGAGAGGAAATGTGTGAGGATCAGGCAAGAATCAGGCAAAAACCAGTGCTGGGGACAAAACCTCTCAGGAGGAGGAGATGGAAAAAAACAGCTTTCGCCCACCAGCCCCCCCTCTACTCTCCGGTGAATTTAGCCGTTGCAATACATTCCCAGCCAACATCTGACAGAGAGACAACTTCTCTCATCATATTTATTGCTGCAAAGTCATTAGGCTCATGCTGCAAATCACAGCCTGACATGTGGTTGTCCAATTACATGTGCGACAGGGATGCAGGGTTATGGGTAACAGTGAAAGCAGAGACCAACTGTCTGGTCATTACTGCAAATATATATATATAAAAACACAGACACACACATGTGCACACATGGACACAAACACATGGATATGCAAACAAACAGGCACTTTACCAGACTGCTGACCAGCAGAGATGCATGTGCTGTGCTCTCTAATGAGCCAGTTATACCACTCAGAGGCAGTTAATCAAAGTCTAATACTGGAAAGAAACCAATGCTAATAAAAGTTAAAGTAAACACTTCACTCTGAACTCTGATCTGCTTTAGCTAATGGCCTCCAAACCAGCTGCTATTGTCCAGATGACACACTGAATCATGACAGCCTCTTACACCCTGAAATAATCCACAAACACAATAGCAACATGGGTAAAGCATATTATTAAATCACTGTGTAAGTATATAGCTGGATATATATTCCAGGAGTGGCCACTGTGTCCTAATCCAAGTCTTGTTTGGAGGGTTTGCTGCAAACCTGTAACTTCACTAAGCGCAGACTTTAACTCCCTCACTCCATTTAAAAGAGATATAACCATTTTAGACGATCCCCCGGGCTAAAAATTAGCCTTATTCCATTTGGAGGGGTTTCTTAAATAATTATACGATGGGGCTTCTCAAAGTAAAATACCTGAACCCCAGAGATCCTTGAGAGGAATAATGAGGATACAAAGCAAAAGTAAGGGTTTGATGAAGTCACTTAACAACACTTATTTTACACAGTGGCTCTTATGGACTGTTATGAATTCCACAGTTGAAAGTGTATGCAAGAGATATGTCATTATATTAAAGTAAAATGTTTGTAATTTCGTTTCTGTTTTGCACTAAAACATTTTAGTATTACAATCTATGCATCAAACATTTTTCTCCAAATACCAGAATTTCCATATGATTGGGTGACAAAAAAAAAGAATGAATAAATGGAGAAACATAACAAATGCAGATGCTTCCATTGAGACCAGGAGGTATCACGGTATGAAAATAATGTGAATCATTCTTATGCTGTGGCCTTCACAGTCACCACATCTCAACTCAACTCAACAGCTATGAGATAAAAGCGCCAGACAGCGCACTCTCACCACTATCATCAAGACACCAAATGAGGGAACGCGTGTTGGAAGAATGGTGTTCGTCACTCCAGTGGAATCTGTGACAAGGAGCGTTGAAGCTGTTCTGGAGGCTCAGGATGGATTTGTCACCTGTGCTGGATATTGATTCGATGTGACAGTCAATATGACCATTGGTGATTTTAGATTAGATCAACCCCTTGAGGTAAATTTGCAATTTGTTATATTGGGCTATCTCCACTTGATTGTTGGTAGGACTAGGATCTGATCACTGACCTCCTCACAAACTGTTTTTGCAGCGGTATAACAAATTCACACTGCTTCGCCTTTTGTCTCAAAATGTGTGTTACTCAACTAAGATGCAGCCGCAAAAAGCACATATTTAAACTATTCCACCATATTACAAAGTTCAAGAGGATACGAAGTCACATAACAGATATTATACTGATACAAAGTTCAGCTCAACTCTTAACTATGTAGTTTTATGAATTGAATTAAGCAGCACAAGAGATTTTCTAATGGGAGCCTCCAGGAAAATGTTTCTCAGATCTTTTTGAGGACTTTGGAAATTCATGAGACCTCTAACATATGAGACCTCTCTAGTGTCTTGTAAAGCAAAAACTGACAACCTGAGAGCCCATCCAGCTCACAGAGCCAGTGGTTCAGAGTGGTATTAAAGCAGTGGAGCAGGGACAATGTTCCCACCGTCCCCACAATGGGCTCAACACCCATCTTCCAACCCAGTCCTCCGGGTCACAACAAGCCTTGAATAAGCTCCCTTCCTAAAGCTTCTGGGGGTTTCAGCCATGCGTCCACAGCATCAATGGGAATAGTGTTCCTCCCCCCACAATGGCCAAATCAACTGTGGGAGCACTTTCTCCTCCTTTTGCTCCCCTTTTATTCTTGCCCTGCTCAGACCTTGCCGGGGCTGAACAGAGGAGGGACAGGAGAGAAAAGGCACATGCCTTCACGTCCGCTTCGCACGCATACAAAGAGAAAAATCAAATTGCTCAGACATGCACGCATGCGCACATGCACGTATGAGCGCATGCTTGCACACAACACACACTCTCACACACCTCATCTAATACCAAGAGGGGATAACAATAAGAGTGAGTGAAAGGAAGAAAAACCCTGAATAGTTTGACAGTGTAAGGAAAACGCCTCCTGCAAATGACCAATAGAGGAGAAATACAGTGCAGTCTGTACCTTCTCGTGATGGTTTTCAAGTGCAGGTTTGAGAAATATGTGCAATTAGACCACATTATACCAGGGCTGCAAAAAGAATTACTTTTGCTATTAATTAATCTGTCAATTGCTAGTTTTTTTATTAGTCAATTAGTTGTTCAGACTGTAATATGTCAGAAAATAGTGGAAATTGTGCATCACAAGTTCCCAGAGCCCAAAATGACATGTTGAAATTGCTCGTTCTGTCCAACGGAGCAACAGTCCACACCCAATTCACAATGATATAAAACAGACAAAGGCACCAAACCGTCATGTTTAAGAAGCTGGGAACAATAAATGTTTGACAATGTTGCATGATAAATTCCCTGACTGATCGACTAATTGATTAATCAAATAACCATTTTAGGCTTCTGACACCTCTGGAAGAACTCCTCTGCATCCCAGGGGAGGTTGTGGACAAGGAATATGAGTGTTTAAAGCCTCCATTGTGGAGGCAGCTGTTTGGAGATGCCATCAACTGGTTGTGGGTGCCTGTTGTGGCGGCAACCTGAGAACCTGCTGGTGACAGCAGTGGTGACGGAGGCTGTCAAGCTGAAGATGGAAGCCTTATGGGCACCATTGGCCCATTGGCCCTTATATAAGCTGAGTGAAAGTTGTGTTTGTATTCTTGACAGTAAGTCAAGCATAGTTCCAGTTGGTGTTGACCTCTACCGGGGTTGTTCCTTGTCACAATCCTGTTTGTGTTTTTCCTGGATAGACTTTCAATGCACAGCCGGGGGGAGGGGTGTGTCCAGTTTGGGGACCTAAGAAATCGCATCTCTACTTTTTGCAGACGATGTGGTTCTGTTGGCTTTAGCAGACCATGACCTGCAGCGTGCATCGGGACAGTTTGTAGCTGAGTGTGAAGTGGCTGGGATGAGGGCAAGCACCTCCAAGTGTGAGGCCATAGTTCTCTGCCATGCAACTATGGTCATGAGCTTTGGGTAGTGACTGAAAGAATGAGATTGCGAATACAAGCGGCTGAAATGATTTTCTTCTGTGGGGTGGCTGGGTTCACCCTTATAGAAAGGCTCAGGAGCTCAGACATCCAGAGGGAGCTCAGAGTAGAGCCGCTGCTCCTTTGCATTGAAAGGAGCCAGCTGAGGTGGTCCAGGCATCTGATCAGGATGCCTCTTGGGTGCCTTCCATTGAAGGATTTCTAGGCACGTCCAAATGATAGGAGGCCCCAGAGTAGACCCAGAACGCACTGGGGAATATACATCTCATCTAGCCTGGGAATGCTTGGGGGTCCCCAAGGAGGAACTACGAAACATTGCAGGGGAATGAAAACCCTGGGCTACATTGCTTAACCTGCTTCCACCGTGACCCGACTCCAGATAAGCAGCAGAAAACGGATGGATGGGTTTCAAAACTACATTAAACAAACCAAAAAAATTACTCGTTAGGTGGAAACATTTTTCTCTCCATCTTATTTTTCTGCTTGACAGATTGCCTGCCCTTATCATCTCTGCTTTCCTTATTTGCAAACGTACAGTAATTACAATGCAGGAAAAAGGAGTGCAAACAATGATGACAAAGTTGCAGAGACAAATTGAGACTGTTGGGTCGCATCAACCATTGATTAGCAGGGTTGCAGACAGAGTGTAGAGACGCTGCAGCTGTATCAGATTTCACAGGCGGATAGGTTGAGTGTCTAGGCAGAGAGAGATCAGGTTACAAACAACGGCCACACCAAGTGCACCCTGCATTCAGAAACAATGAGATCCTGGGAGGCTGAGGGGACCCAGACAGACATTGTGGAATTATTCATTTCCACCCACTGGCTCAGACTGCACCACGCAGACCGCTGGCCTCCCTCTGCTGACAGCAGATTCTCATCAGGGTGCTGTTGGAGTGCAGCAAAGTGTATTTGTCAAGCTACAGTTTGTTGCTGACAGTAAAATTGGCCACAGAATTCTCACATCAGCCTGCAAAAAAAAAAAAAAAAAAAAATCAAGCCTAAGCCAAAATTTGCATGTTTCTGCACAAGTCATCAAATAGCTGTGGAATGATTTCATTTCAAATAAAACGAGGTGTACTCAGGCACAGGACCTCAATCAGGCTTCGGAGAGCTTGTGAATGGAAAATGGCAACATTTATGTCAGCACTGTGGGACAACATAATCACATTCAGGTGACAAGGCAGCAGAGCTTTGTATTCTGAGTATAAAGACCACAGTGAATATTGAGGCGAGGGCTGCCGCCACAAGTCACAGCGCCTGAAGCTGTGATTTCAAATCTGGCATTATATTTACATAACAGAGAGCAACAGACGCTCCAATGTGGCTGCAGTGTTCAGAATATACAGAGCCACTTTAAGGAAGCATCTCGCCGTGTACTCTTTCCTTGAAACATCCTAACAAAAACATGGTATGTTTTCTGCTCTCTCTGCATGCGGACAGCTTTGTTTTTCCTCAGTGTCCCCTGACCTAATTACCATGTGAATCCTGCTCAAGAAGGCCACTTTAAAAGTCTGAAATCTCTCTGCTTCACTTTCACATGCCAGGCTCAGGCTTAGGAAAAAGAAGCAAAATCAAGATCAATGGTCGGCAGAGCACGTCTCAGCTAGCCACTCACTGCCTCGCAGCAGTTCTTAAAGCATCCTTCCCCGGGTTTTTAAAGTGTGGAAATGAATCTATGTTGCCGCCTCTCTCAAGTAAGGATTCAAAAAAAGAGCAAGCGGTGTTATAGAGCATAAATAAACTGAGGTCTGGTTCATGAGAGCATCAACAGATGTCCTGGACTGCTTATTGGACGTGCGTGAAAAGCCAAACAGCTGAATGTCCGACTAACAGCAGAAATATAATGCTGTAAGAGTTGACGCTTGGTTTTGCTGGGTGAAAGGCCGCACCTTGAAATGACCAAACAGTCCGTCAGCCCCAGGAAGAAAGATTAGCTTTCCTTTAAACTTATTTTCTAGTTTTATGTACCTGAATATATGTTAAGAGTAACTGTATGAAGAGTGTGAGCTCAGAGCAGACTGAATTAAACCTGTTATCTGTATCGGTTCTCTCTTTAGACAGACACACACACTCATGGCGGTCAGACCATCGTCTTTTTTTTTTCTTCTTAGAGAGATAATATTGGGCAGAAGAGAAAACAGATCAAGTTCTTCAGACATTAAACTTTTACATCCGTTGTTCCCCTCTCAAATGATGCCTGACAACAGGAGTAATCCACATGGCACAGCTTAAATATGCATCATTAAAAATTTGATGAAGAGGCTGTCGGCTCATCTACTCCACACCTATCATATTTGTTAATGAAAATGAATTATTCATGTCGACATCAGATGCCACGAAGATACGGACCCTTACATATAATCAAAAACAAAACACTTTCACACACCTAACTACAAAGGCATCAAGGAGAGAGTGAGGAACAGAAAGAAGGAGAAAGTGAAGATGGAGGTGGTCTAAGAGGAGTTGAGAGGGAGGGAGTGGGGGGGGGGGCACTTCCATCCAGTTTTGTATTTTGTTTTGGATCTCTTTTGCTCTGCTGGTCTGGTTCCCCTCACCAGGACCTGTCAAGAGCCCTCATAAGTTCATCAAAGATGAAAACCTGTTTTCCATTTGAAAGGACTGACCCAGGATACTAAAACAGCTCTTCAAATAACAAAAGCGTTAATCATCCATAAGACAAGCATGTGGGCCTGACAAAACCTGTAAGAATATATGAATATCAATCAAAAGATAGGGGGAGATATGGGACTTTCACATGTGTTGATTAATGAACAAAAGTTAAAAAAAGAGCTGCTATTTTGAATTTCAGATGTTGAGAATGAAGTTGTTTGGTTATGAAATAGGATTCCATGCTTCCATGTGTTATGTGCATGTTACTGAGAGGGAGATTAGAGGAATAATACTGAGGAGTATATATTTAACTAAACACATTTTCCTGTCCATGGCCGGTTTTAAAGAGAAGCAAAGTGGTTTTTAGAAAAGCTGAATTGCAACATTATGATGTCATCTGACACATTTCCGACAACTCAAACGAGCCATGCTCAGTTATATTTGAGAGCCATTTGTATGTTAATGAACAATACAGTGTCCTTCATTGATGCTGTTGAAGACACTGGACTACTAGGGCTCAACAAAATGTTACAGATGAAAAACAGCACAGCTCTTAAAAAAGGTCTAAAGGCCCAAGTGGTGATGGTTTAGTGGCGGTGGCGAAACTGCTTTCAAGTGAATAAGTTGTTTGATGAATTTCAAATGAATGTGTTATTTTAAGCCGCAAATAATTCCAGCTATGGACAAAATATCTCTGAAAGCTGTTCCCAGATAAAAGCTTGTGCAAAAATGCCTGACATTTAATCACCTTAAACAAAAAAAAAAAAAAATCAAGCAATAATCCATTACAAAGCAGTGTTCCTCTATGTTTTCATCTGTCCGAGCTTGGATGAGTGCTGCACCTTTGCTCCAGCGCACAAACAGCCTGGTCTGCAGCAATGTGTCTATTCACTTGTGGAGAGCAGAGCAGACAGTCCAGCACATGCAGCAAAGCCTCTCACAGCTGTAAAGTGCTGCTCAACACTGCCCTCTGTCGCTCAGCAACAACACAGCCCACCTCTTACTTAAACAATGCATTTCGGGAATAATCAACTTAAATGCACGCAAGAGGGAAATGTCCTATTTTACAATACTGTGTTTCTTTCCTCGACATTCCCAACATGGGGAGCCTTCTGCTGGACACTTATCCCTCTCTAGAATCTAACATGAAACAGATCTGGAGTGCCTGTATGTATCTGGGAGAAATGGAGAAGCAATTCATCCTAGTGACAAGCTCATGAAAAATGACTTTCAGGGCTAATGTTGAGTGTTTCCACGCAGAATTAGTCTCACAAACGTTTGCTGAGATTTGGAAAAAAATAAGAGAATGTAAAACAGTCGGAATGGTGTGCGCAAACGCTGCACATTCCGCGCGTAAAACCAACCTGTTAATTGTAATTGATAAAGCAAAGAGGTCATTGTGTGCAGTCTTAAGTCGGTCAACAAAGTTCCCCGGCAAAGTGGGAGAAGGGACAACAAGGTGGTCAATTGTACATCACATGTCTGTGGCCACAATTTGATTACCACGTTTAAAATGAGTCAATACGAGAAAAACAAGGCAAATTAAACGCACAATTGAAACACTTTCTAGAGGGATCATATCATAGAACTTTTCTCTTAAGATTATTTTTAAAGTTCACACCTCGTCGTTATCGACAGTACAGGGCGGCTTACAGCACAAAATAAGTTTGACACAGTGCTAATGTGGCTGGCACAGGCAGCTCCGGCAGCCCACAAATGCTTCTCTGATCCTGGGATGAAACGTGAGTGGAAAGTAAAACTGGCGAGGCATAAAGGAACTGTTAACTGCTCTGAATAACACATGCTACGGACAAATCACCTCACCTGAAACAGTGAAAGTGGGCAACAGGACAGAAAAGTGTTTGACGTTTAGAATTTAAAAAAAAAAACGCCAAAAACGCCAAAAACGCCGCTCTGATAGAAAACTGGTCCAGAGAAAAACGGACCTCACAGCATGGCTGAATAAAGCTTTCGAGTAGCCAATCCATTAGTGATGGAGGGTGTTTTTTTTATTTTATCTGAGCAGGTTACTCAAGCTAAAGCAGGGTATTGTGTTGATTTGTCTCCAGTATAAAAATCCATGATCTCAACCAAACTCAAACTACATCCATTTCGCCTGTAAAGGCAAATCTGAAGCGACACACAGGCTGGAAACTGGAGCACAACACACCTAAAAAGTGCTTTTGTGTCAGTCAGTTCAGGTATTTTGCCAAAGAAAACAAAGAAAAAGTGATTTTCCTTTTACCTTCGAAGATGTTTGTATTCCCCAAGTTGATGACAATGCCAGGCAGAGACGAGGAGAGAATCAGACTCGCACCACTGGGCAGTAGAGACAAAATAAAGACGGGGTCTAGTGTTGTGTCCTCAGCCGCTCAGCGCGTCCCTCTCCGAACGACCTGCAGCCGACAACTGCGCTCTCTCTCTCCTTGATCGTCGGACGATACCACCGGCTTCAGGGGGGGAGGGGGGCGGTGGGAGGAGAGGAGTGATGGGGGCCGATTTGCGCAATGTAGGGAGGAAGCGCATGGACACCCCCGGAGAGGTGGAGGAGTGTCGCAACAGCGCGGTCGTCCAGTGCGAAAGCAGGCTGTGTCTGAGAGTGAATCACAGCATGGACCTGAGGGAGACAGGAGGGCTTCTGGGAAAGGTTTGCCCTACGTGTTGTTGTGTTGTCTGGGACTCCACTGTACCTGCTGTGTGCCTGTGTGCGGACGTAACCTGGCAATGTAACTCCAATGGGGATACAAGTGTTTTATGTAGCCTATTTATTTATTTATTTATCTATTTGCTGCTTTGCTGTTTTGTCCAAAGGAAACAATAAAACTCAAACAGTTAGGCCTAACACATACACCTGGACCAAAGTCTATTCTACTCTATTCTATTGTATTCTAAAATAACACGAGCCAAACTCCATTAAGACATTTTTTGCCGTTTTATTTCTTTATAGCCAACAGCGTTTTCATATAGCTCCGTCTATTCTATTCTATTCTATTCTATTCTATTCTATTCTATTCTGTTCTCAGTTATTAGCATGATGGAGGCTAGAAAGGTGGGTATGACTTATATTAGGATATTATGATGAGGAAATAATCAGTTCAAACCAAACTCCATTCAGAAAACCACTTATATAAGCTGTTTTCTTTGTATTTCTCTCTTCTAGCCAGCTACAAATAAACCTAATAGGTAAACTGAACCAATAAATAAGATTAATTCAAATGAATGCTGCAGGTATTCTAATCTGTTATATTCTTCCCATCCTTTCCAAATACCATCCTTTCATGAAGGAATTTATTAGGCTATTTCTGTAGGCCTACATGGTGGTTATAAAACCTTTTTTCATTCGTGCATTTCTATACATTTACTTTGTATTGGCCTATTGAGCACTGATCAGATGCTGTTGATAACATTTCACAGCTATTGTCAAACCAAACACTCTAAAGGAAAGTAGGTTAGTCGAATTGATAAAGAGCTAATTAACAACCATTCAATCACAAGCCAATTTGCTAATTACCCTCTTATGTAATTAATTGTCTTGCATTATGGCTGCATTACGCTGATAAAAACAAAATCATGTCGCTCACGTCTGATAACATGCAGGGGAGGGGTCTCTGGCTGGTTAGAGGAGGGGTGGAGGCGGCAGGTGCAATATCTCCCCAAGACTTTTCTTCAGAACCACATTTCCCAAGGAGCCTTGCGCCGTGCCCAAGATTCCGTGGAAAACCGATTGCGCCTGCGTATCCAGACGTGGCAACGGCATCATGGCTTCTTGGAATCGCTACGGGAGTCGGATGAGAGAGGCGAAAATGTTCATGTTGGTGATGCTGGTGAGTAAATCGAGCCTCTTCTGTGTGTCGTGTAAACTGTAACGGTTTTCGGTGACGTGCCCTCGCGCAGCGGAGGTTGTTTGTGTCCGTTAAGGAATTCAGGAGAAAAGAAAAAAAAAATCCAAACCGCTCTCCGCCGCGTCTCCTAGCCTGTCCGCACAGGAGGTAAAGTTGACAGCCCTTGACTGAACTTGGTGTTCAGATTTAACTAGCTAGTAGTAATGTGGGTGGACTGCGGTTTCCGTGGCGCAGGTAAAATTGCGTGATTTATTTATGTAACCGCTTTTCACACAGCGGGTTTCTGGTCAACGGTCGCCTGTGTACAGGGGCTCCCTCCCCTGTGGTGTCTGAGCCATAACTAACGTCCAGTGCAAACGGTAAACACAGGAGAACCAGACCTGGTGAGCCAACTTTCCTTTTCATTTGGATGAACCCACTCTTCCACGTTGTGAAGGCTCTGCTGCTCTTAGTTTCATTAACGGGTCATTGTAGCGTTTACTGTCATTAACAAAGCAGGACTCAGTCACAGACCCGCGTTCGTAAACGGAATTGAAAGTTCAAAACTTTGTGACTTGAACAAAAGTAATGGGTGGGAACTGACTAGCCTACTATATTTGTGTGTAAAACAGAAGTGCCCTTTGGAAGAAGTACATTACGCTTCCATGTCATGTGACTGTCAGAACGGAATTAGTTGTCTCTGAAACAATATGTTGTAGAGCAGGGCTGCAGATAACGTATTTTGTATTACTTATTAATGGAATTTAATGTTTATGATTAAAATGGTGAAAGATTTTTCATAAACACAAGCTATTTCCGGAGCTTTCAACCTTATCTGTCAGCCTTCTTCCAAGTCCATGTTCCAAGTTTATTTAGGCCTGTGGATCAGTGTCCTGGTTTTGAGCCTCCTCCTGTTTTTTGGTTACATTCGGGTCATGGGGATTTCATTGTACATGAAAAACCTGGTTATTCATATCCCTATTTACATGATCATAAGAGTATCCAGTTTTCTAATGGTTCTGAAATCTGGATAAGGTGTTTACAAACCATAGTATCTTGGTTTCTATCTCCAGTTTGTATATCCAGCTTTCTGAAACTGGGATAAGCTGTTTACATGAGCAACACACAACCAGGATAGTCCAATAACCTGATCATAACCATGATACTAGTCTGCATGTGAAAGTAAGTTTTAAGTTATAAAAATACACATACAAAATACACACACCTCTGATAAACTACTAATTGAAATATAGACTAAACAAAAATGTCTTGACTTTATTGTATGTGTCTCCAAGGCTGCAGGATTATATCAGTGGTTTTGCATATTGTCCATTTGCTACAAATCACTTTTAACTGTATATCATGACTAACCATTTTGCAGATCATGATGCCATAAATCAGAAATTTGGATGTGTCTTTGCCACTGGGTTAAGCATCTATTAGTTCCCATTCCTATTAGTATGGTATGAAAATCAATAGAGTACAGTAGACTCTCGTGATTGTCTCGACATAATCTATCACAGTGAGAATCTATACTGTGTTCATTTTCATCACTTACATTATTGTGGTCAGGTAACACAGTACAGGCGTCTAATAACCTGCTGCATTATCACAAAACAATAAAGTAACATTAGTAAAATACTGCAACAGATCTAAAGGGAAATGGTCTGCAAATATGTACAGTGTGCAGTGAAGTGAAGGAGCTAGAACCTGCCAACATTCATTCATTACACCATCAGCAACTGTGTTAAATACTGATACAGACCTTTTCCTGCTCTGCTTCCTGTTGCACGTTGTCTTTGCAAATAAGGGCGGTGCTTGAGTGTATTTACAGTGCACATTGTATGCACTTGGACGGGGACACTATTTGATATTGTGGCACCGTGCCACCGCGCATTGCATTTGAAATGAAATCCTGACAATGGGGTTAAAGTGCTGACTCTCTGCTCTAATTTGACAGTACTTACATCCACAACAGATGTACGGTGTAGGATATGTAGACCCTTTACTTGATTGTTAATCCTCTGCACTCAGTGACTCTCCGAAGTGTCCGACCCTCTTCTTGGTTGCCTTGTCTAGATATTAAGGATCATTGCTCTGCTGCATTGTCATAGAATTGGAAGAAACACACTTGAATTAAAGTTTGCAGTTGACATTTGTCCTCATAAAGCAATAGAACTGTCATAATACATGAGAACTGCGCTGTATGTGTGTCATCAAAATGTTCTCATATCTACATATAGTGGCTGACAGTTCTCACAGTCTTTAAATGACTGAAATTTAATCTCACTAAAATCTGTCACACTGTAAAACGTCTTTTAGCACTTGAAAATTCTGTACTTTGGTCCACTAAAACACAACTATGTAAATGAATATGATGAACATGAATTGAAGTCTATAGCATGAGAGTCTGAATACTCAAGTGAACATTGTGAACATGTGTGAAAACAGTCAGTTGTTCAGACTAGACTGACACATTGCAAAACAGTGCTAGGTTTAATTTCTTGATGTGAGGATGTGCTGCTTTCCCCTGTTTTATTTAATTGAGAGTAAAAACCCTTTGGGACTTTTACTCAGACAAAACAAGTAATTTGAAAAGGGCACATTGGGCTCCAGGATGTTGTGGTTGGACCTTTCAACTATTTTCAAACATTTTATAGAGCAAATGTTTAATAGCTTAATTGAAAAAACAACCAACAGATTAATCGATGAAGGAAAATAATTATTAGCTGCTGCTGTAAACATGACGTACCAATTTTGCTACAATGCTGAGACTACTTTTGTCCTTATCATCCACCACCAGTGACCTGCTCTGTGTGTGTGTGGTGTTGTGTGTGTGTGTGTGTGTGTGTGTGTGTGTGTGTGTGTGTGTGTGTGTGTGTGTGTGCGTGCTGGTAGGTGGCACTGTGAGGTGTATGGAGGTGATTCCACAAGGGAGGAGATAAACCACTGCAGCACTTTGTTGCGGGGTAGCTGTCTGGGTGGTAGAGGCCTGCCTGTCAAAACAATTTAATCCAAACTCCCTCCACACACACACACACACACAAAATGAACTATTTGGTTTGCTTGCGTGTGATTGGTAAACTCACAATGTTGTCTCCAAGTCAATTATGTGTGTTTTTTTTCAGGCCAGAATAATCAATATGTGTGACCCTACCTGTTTTTAGTGACATTTTATTTACTGATTCTTAGAATAAGCAGTGTTACACGCCACAGGGCAAGTGGCCCTTATTGATGTATCCCTGAAAGACAGATTTTACTGGCATTTGGTCCTTGGCAGGTATTTCAGACACTGCACATAATCAGACTTTAACAAATGTCCACCACTGTCTGTTTCTTTAATAGATATAAATAATCTTTAATTCCCGATTGCTGATAAACTGAAAGAGACAGATTTTTGTTGAATTTAACTTGTTTTTTACTTACTTACTCAAAGACCAGCAAACTGATGAATGCCTTAATTTGTAGGTTAGTACTAAGCTTAGCGCCTTATTTTCATTATTGATTAATGTGTTGATTATTTCTTTTAATAATCACGCTTCAAATTTATACGTCTTTGTAATTTTGCCCAACCAACAGTCCAAAACCTAAAGAATATCAATTCAAAGTTGTATAGATAAATCTATATAACTCTGATTCTATATAAATTATTGATATAAATCTTCACATCTGAGAAGCTGGAACCAGCGAATGTTTGGCATTTTAAATAACTCAAATAAATTATTATTCATATCAATTCAGTCTTTTTTGTGCTCTGCTAGTGGTGAGAGTAGCCCATCTTAGCTTTATTAAATGTCAACACAATTAGTAGCAACACATCTCAAAGGATATACTAACAAAATTACATGTTAGAAATGTCAGTATTAACAAAGAAATTAGATAAAGTCAAAGAACAGATTAATTTGCTTACAGAACCTCCATTCACAACAACAGTGCCCATAAGCCAAAACTTATGAACAAGTACAGAGGCAAGTGAACCCTTGGACTCCATGTGATCATGTGGTGCAGTAATCTGATCACTGAGAGGAGGACCAAGCTGCAGGCAATAGTGAACATGGCCTCCAAACTCTTAGTAAAGCCACAAAAGCAGCTAAATAGTATGTATGATGAACTCTTAAAAAGTAAATTTGACAGAATTGTTAATGATCCTTCTCATCCACTGTACAGTGAAGTTGAACTTTTACCCAAATGGAGACGTTATATAGATCACTGATGGCTAATATAAATATCTACAAGAAATCCTTTGTCTCAAGTGCTGTTAAGCTAATAAAAGAACGGATTCGGCAGACCAGGATACAGGGTGTTCCTGACTTTGCTGCACTTTTTTGCATTGTAGGTTAATGTGATATGGTGTAGAGAGTAGACTTGTGCATTGTGAGTTGTATTGTTATGAATGAGTATGCTGAGATGATTTATGTGTTGTCGTTTTGTGAAATGTAGTTTTCGGGAATGTGGATGCTGAAACAATATATGTACTCTGTATTGTATTATTAGGTTTTTTATGACGTCTTATGGTGAAACTGAGGGAAAATTTCCATTGTGGATAACAAGTTTTTTGTATTCCTATTTGTACCTCAAACACAAGCCTCCAGTAGCTGCCGGTCAAACCTGCACAATATTCAGGAGGAATTTTGGACCAATCTTCCTCAGAGAGCTGCTTCAGCTCAGACATGTACTCAGCATGTCTGGTGTGAACGGCTCTCTGAGCTCGTTCCACAGCATCTCTGCTGGGTTCAGGTCTGGGCTCTGACTGGGCCAGTCCAACAGGTGGATTTTCCTTGTTTGAAGTAATCCTGTAGTAGATTTACTTTGATGTTTAGGGTCATTGTCCTGCAGCATCACCACATCTACTGAGCTTCAGGGTCAGGGTGTGTCTTCACAGCAGGTGGACCTCATCCTGTAAGATACATTGATAAACCTTGAAAATCATTTTCCCCTCTGATGGGTGAGCTGTCCACACCCAGAGGCAGCGAAGCAGCCCCAAATCTTGATGATCCCTTCACCCTACTTCACCTTTGGGATGATTTTTTCCTGTTGATAAGCGGTACCCTTTTTTACAGAATACATGGTGCTACATTTTGTTCCCAAACAATTCAACCTTAGTTTCATCAGTCCATAATACATTTTCTGGTAGTGCTGTGCAGAGTCAAGCTGCATTTTGGCAGACTTCAGCAGTGATGGGTTTTTTTTGGAGAGCAGCAGCCTCCTTTGTAGTGTCCATGGCAGGACAACATGTTCCATGCAACCATGTACCATCATTTGCTCATGGTAGACTCATGAAAAGAGACAAGCTCCAATGATTGTTTTAAACCTTTAGCTGTTACTCTGAGGTTCTTTGTTACATTACTGATTGATCGGCTGGTGATTGGAAAAAGGTTTTCAGTGTGATTGCTTATGATCGATGACTGGCTGAACAGTCTCAAATATCCGATTCTGTGCTGGTCACCTGAATATTTAATAGTTAATAATGGAATCAGTAGTGACTGGTCATTCTGCGTTGTGCTTTTGGAGTCATCTTAGCTTGGCTCTAACTTCTAGGGAAAGTAGTCACAGAACTAAAACAAGTTTGTCAAACTGTGAACTGATGAATATCTAAAGTCTTTGAGATGACTTTGTGACCCTTTCAGCTTCATGAAAATCAACAATTCTTTCTCATAAGTCTTCTTAGATCTCTTTTTCATGAGGCATTGTTCGGATACCTTTTCCAGCCATACTTTAGGACAGATTTATACATAAATGGAGGTAAATCAAAAGGGTTAACATTTTCTTGCCACCATCAAACTGCACACAGGAAGTCCAAACATCTTTAAGAGGAAAAACATTTGCATTTGGCTTCAAGATAAGTCATCTATGAGCTTATGAGACTTTCAATAAACACAATAAGTTGCTCAATTCCATTAAAATTGATCTACTGTGTACAACTGGCTTTCCTGATAATGATTATATCCTCAAATGTTGATAATATGCTTACTTAAAGTGATGATATATAGTCCATAATCCGCAGAATTGTGATTTTAAAGCAGCAAATATCTGACTAAGAATGAGTAATGAGACTATGAATATGACTACATTCAGCACCATTTCTCTGTACTTGACACTTTTTTAATACTCCATTTATACTGACATATTTTGGTCAGTACCAAAAAATGATTGCAGTACAGTAACCTGGATTATCCCACAACAGGCATGTTGGTAGGCTCTCCAGCCTCCCCTATGACTTCCATGGCTGATAGCTGAGATGTGATAGTTGCTAAAGCTGCTAAGTGATTGATTCTCTGCTCATTTGAGAGCTGAGAAGCCTCTAAATCAGCACTCTGTGTGTGTTATCGGATGCTGCGTAGCTTCCTTTACAGCCGGTCCACACAGACCAACACACACCTGACTGGCTCATTAGTCAGAGGAAACTCAAGGCAAGTGCTTGACAAACGCTGGTGTGATTTGTGCTGATTCAGAACTGCCCCTAGAACTGGATGCCATTTATTAAGCAGATTTGTCACAGCAGATGGAGGGTGTGGGCTCACAAGCAGGGGGGCTGGGCACCTGCTGCTTAGTAAGCTCCACATTTTTTACAGCAACGTGACGGGACATACCTTTATGGCAGATAAGGAAGGTTGATGTATAAAGCGCTGATGGGTTTCCTCAGAGTATTGAGTCAGGGTTTGTCCTGCACTGAGTCATGTAACTACAAAAGGCCTCAGCGGAGTTATCATGTGCAAGGTTGTGGTATGATTGATGATGGAAGAATTTCAGGTAGATTACCATTATGAGAATAGATTCTGTTGAAAGGTCATAGTTGACACTTTTAAAAGCTGTAGGTTGTGTTGCTGTTGATTTGAATTGTGTTTTCAAAGTTTTGGTGAAATAATAGAAACATTTTTTTTGTCTCTTTCTTTTAGAATATTGTTTGCTGTTTACCTTGTTGGACAATATCCGTATTTTCACATGATTGTTCACATGTTCATTCAATTAATATACAAATTTGGTTAATTGTTACTAAATTGAATTGATAAAGAAAAACAATTATTTCTCTTGAATCGAATCACCAGCTTGAAGAACAGCATTGCTCCTCAGCCAGTGATTCAGAACCTTATATACTGAAGGGTTTTCTCTCTCTGCTTTGTGTTCTCGTTTCTCATTTAGCATTCGTGATGGAGCCCAGTACCTGTGTAAATGTGTAAAAAATGAGTTTGTGTATATTACACCAATTCATGCAGCTCTCCTTGGGTCTCATCTTCATTGAACTGCATTATATCAATGAGGCTGTCTCCCTGCAGCGTGTGTTGAGGACGTAGTGATAACGGGGAAAGACAGTGTTGGGAAGGTTTGAATGCAGCAGCATTATAATGTGATGGCAGAGCTGTTGTGGTACATGCCTAAGTGATTGGTAGCCGTTGGTGGGGTTTCTCTGTATCAGTCAGCTGCCAGCAGAGATGCAGGGGGGTGGGGTGGTGCAGGTGGGGCCATGCCCCCAGGAGGAGGTGGTGGAGGTGCAGGTGGGCAAGGTCCAGAGGGAGGTGGTGGGCCTGGAGGTGGTGGGGGTGCTGGTGGGGCGG
>NW_019174307.1:19221767-19249267 GCF_002260705.1 Seriola dumerili
TGGGGGGGTGGGGGGTGGGGGGGGCAGATGTCCTCAAGTCACCAGGTCTTTGCAAACCTAAAACTCTACTCTGTAACCTACAGTAAATCTAACTGAACGATACATACATCTTAACTCTGTGGATTTTAGTAACTCATGGACATGTGTCAGTTCTTTTGACAATAAAATTAGTTGTAGATTATTATCAAGATTTAGACAATGTTTGCTATTACTTTTGGATGGAATTACAAACATAATGCTTTACTTTTGCTATAAAATGATATTACCAGCCTTAGCATGCATTCCATCCATATGATGGGAACTGTAATGTCAAAACTTTTTCATTTTCATACCAACTTGAAACAAGAACAATCTGTTCAATTTGCTTTTTTATATTTCACAATCAGTGCATCTTTTGACAGTATTAAGGCTTAAAATATCCAGCAACTGTCCAGCAATGTTCCAGCAACACATATTCTCATTCATATGCAGATATTTTTCAATTTCTCAGATGCCTAGTTAAGACATATATATTTTTTATATATATATATATTATTTATATATTTCTTCAAAATCTTTTACCATTGATTAGCCAATTTAAGGACATTGCATTTACTCTTAATGTGCATTTGTCATTATTTTAGATCACTGATTTCAGATCATGTGCTGCTTGCAGGTGCTGGATCGTCTTATGTTCCATTTAAAGCAGTTTCTAATTTTGCCCGTTTACTCATCAGGTCTTAATAATGGATCACAGTAGGCTGCAGAGTACATGTATTCATGGACCTTGCCATCCCACTTGCTGATGGTGATGAGGGTCAGTTATTAACAATTCAAGGGAAGAAAACATTATTATGCCCCTATTGATACACATGAAGCTGCATATATGTGTTTCAGCCATCATCCCAGATTGTGCTGTGAAAGTCAGTGGGGTTGTTGGTGTGAGAAAATTACAATGAAAGTGTGCCATTTGTGTTTTTTTTTTCACACAATTAACTGTTGAACTGTGCTGAACCTTGAATCCATAGAAACAGGACATCATTATCATCACTAAGTAAAAGACTGAGTTCAGGAATATGCTGGGTTTTTTTTCTTGTACTGTATCCACTGTGCTCCCTCCACTAGAAGTTGATCTATTGTGCAGCTTTCATGAATTACAAGAGCTTTAAGTGGAACAACATACAGCGAACTATAAATAGCAATGAATGTGAAGTTTTGAATAGATATTCAAAAATCTACTTGAAAGGTCACCATTTTACTTGAAAGGTAAAATACTTATTTTTGCATTTTGTTTAATTTATTCGAATTTGAGAACTTTTACACTCTTAAACTTGGGAGAAAGAATTAAAAAGAATCTATTTTTAAAGATTTAAAAGAATCCTCTCGTCTCCTCAAGTGAGGGACATGGGTAAAAAAAAAAAAAAAACCCATATGATGAAAGTGAATGTCAACTGAACTATTACAAGATAACTAGACAAGTTTTTTGATTAAGACTGCTGTGATCTGATAAAAATGGAGTTGTGCGTTGTAGTCTATCATCACTTACTTGCATTTATCATTTGCAGTTCTTGTTGAAAAATTGCCACTTATTGTAGAAGGCAAGCAGCCCTAGAAAAGAGGGGAGGGGAGCACCAGCACTCAACAGATAATTCAGATTCTTATCACAGCTTTTTTTAAATTTTTTTATTTTCAATTTAATTTTTGTTACTTGCACCCTTCACATTATCTGAATACACTCTTCATAACACTGCTCATGTTTTCTATTTTAGCTGCCTGTGCGTGTGCATCATTGTAATAAAACTCCAGCCTAAATCGTCAGCAGTGCAGTATAATGCTGCTTCTCAATAGGCCTGTCACTTACAGCGCTTTGTTGGGAAACTGTCAGCACAGTCTAGTTATTTCTATTATTGAGCATCTGTTACTGAAAGATGACGCGTGCTTCAGTTGGTGGAAGACTCGCATCATATCACGATCATCGGCAGTGTTGGCTTGACGACATCATTTGTGTTATTGTCAGCTGCCTCGACTGTAGGTATGAGGTATCGTCAGTATATTTCATGCTACAGGAAATACTTAGAAATGCATCTGTTTGCACATTAATGGAACTAAGTAATTACTTATGGGTTTTTTTTTTTTGAGATTCATGCATAACCAGTATTCAGCTCACAGTCTGTTCAATACTGTATGCAACCCATGGCTGACAGTTCAAAACACTATCAGCACTACTTATTTCTTCAAAGGCGTCATGCAAAAAACAGCATTTTACAAAAAAACATTTTTTAACAAGTTGATCTTTATGTATATTAAGCTAAATAATCCCTTGATGAGAATGTCTTTATAAAGATGATTATATTTCTGAACTAACTTGGACTAACATTCTCGAGTCACTGTGTTGCCCACAAAACCCAAACTAGCGAAACGCCATCAAGAATCTGTCTCTAGAGTTTCAAACATTCGCAGCCTGGAAGGTTTAAAGGTGTAAAGAAAGTTGGATACAGTTATTAAGGATTCCAAAGGTGAGTCAGAGTCACACCAAAACATGTTGAAACGTCTGCAAAACATTCCTCATAGCTCCTAAGTTCCACTGCATGCAGCATAAAGTATTTATTGATTTTCTGGAGAAACTATTCTTTGAAACATACTCAGCACAGATGGGTCAGTGGTACACAAGTGGTGATACCTCTGGAGTGGTTTGTGATGGTTTTTTATATGTTTTGACAAATTTTTTGCTGTGACTCTGGGTCACCATTGGGTCCCTTTTGTAATTTCTGTGAATTGGAAAGCGGCACACTTTTCAGAGCCGCCTTTCAAGCCTACAGGAGGTGAGTATTCAGAAAAATGTCACTGGAGTGTTCCTCAGAGAAACATACTGTGCTTAGACCAGAATAAGGTCACCTTTACAATGTTAATGTATGTAAGCTTGTCAGAATTTGTACCAGAAAGACAATAGCAGTAAATGTGTCACTATGTAGGGAGAGATTGGGTGGTTAATTAAGACTCCTGCTCAGTTTTCGTCATTTTAATCCTTCTAGCAGGCCATCAAATAGCCTGTCGCATTTCCTGTCTCACATGGATAAGTACGACAGCCTGCCATCTCATCTCATCTCTTCCTAATCTTGCCCCCAGCTCCTCCCTCTCATAACCACTGAATGCCCATTTGTGCTGACAAGTGTCACCTGGCCAGCCTAGAATTAGCCCACCCTTGGCGTTGTGGTTCCCGTGGGTCCTGAACTGAATCCTGACGCAGTTTCTGTTTATCTTGTCGTCACATCAACCTAATCAGAATCATTTACTGACTTCAAGTGACAAAGTAAACACAGATCAACAGCCCAGCTTAATTCGAATAATACTTAGAAAGACTGATTATTTACCTCACATACATAGTATATATACCCAACTCAGCACTTAAGTTGTCTGCTCATCCTTTTCTAGGTCCATGGTTTTCTCGGTTAATTTTGAAATTTACTGCTGTGCAGTGTGGTGTCTTGAGATTCCCATCAGACTCACCTCAAAAGAGCAACCAGTTGGGAATTAAAATTATAGAATGAGCCTGACAGGTGTTTGTTTTCATTCCAGGTGATATCAGTCATCAGGCAGGATCCGCTGAGTGAGCAGCCAGCGTTTGGTGTCTAATTTTGTTCTCTGTAGGCAGAAAGGAAGAGCTTTTTAATGAATGGTGATGGCACAGAGACAATTAGAATGCATGGAATTACCTTCATATGGCTTGAGTGTAATCAGTCTTGTTTTTTTTTTTTTTTTTTAGTCATCTTTGATTAAAGTGCAAGCCTTTCAATATGAGCTTTGTCTCTGATATGAGCTGTTTCACACCGTTAGCCCAACTAGCAGTGTTTGGAAAGTCAAAGGAGCCATTCAGACTAATAATGCTGATGTACCCACCTGTTGCTGTCTTTGAAGCCACCTTTTATACAGGTTGGTATTTCAAGCAGCATCCTGTCTTGTTTGTGCCAGAGCAGGTGAAAAGAAATCAGTAATTATATAAATGCGATGTTGGAGCGTTTTATTTATTTCCACTTCGGTGTAGATATCAAGTAAAAACTGTTGATGGCACTTATAAACAAGTGCCATGGACTGCTGTAGTGTTATAAAATGAGATTAAAGAAAGTGTCTGAACATGGTCATTCATTTCATAATTGCAGCATGGCCTCAGTTCAGGCAGAGCACTGAAGATGCACTTGCATTATCTCATTGCATCAGCGGGTTTATTTATGGTTCACTGACAGTGGCTGCTTGGGTACCAGCTGGCTAGTAACACACGACATACAGTGTGGCCATTATAATCTGACTCTTTTCACTATTACTATGTTCATGAACATGTACAGCATGTGTTCATTAAGGGATTTAAATTCTTTTATCCGTCTCTGCTAAATTTAATCATTTGCTAGAAATGGTCAATTCCTTAATGTGATCAAGACTAAAATCCTGCTAATGACACTTAGAGATGGAAAGGAGGAACCCGTCAGCCTCTGGAGAGCTTTAATATACCTTGTAAATTTCATGGCAATCTTCGGATTTGATTTTTATATTTCCTGTGTAGTCAAGCAAAATTGCTCAAATGTCTAAATATGAGCAGCTGTACAGGAAAGTGATGAAGTTACTTGGGAAAAAAAAAACCCTATTGGTAACAGTTGTTTGTACATGTGTGTCTCACCAGGTGTGGCTGCTGCCGGTGCTGGATGCAGTGAAGGTGTCTCCTCTCGTAGAGAAGGTCAGCGACCACAAAGACTTCAAGAAGCTTCTCAGGACGAGAACCAACGTCCTGGTGCTCTACACAAAGACAGGTAGATAATAGATCAGGCTTTAGGTTTTACCAGAATATACACCTGGTTAAAGGGGATGGTATTAGGAAAAGAATATTTATCTTGTTGTTGGGTAGAATTTGCTGTCAGATGTTGTGTTATGCTACTACGTATAGTCTCGTGTTGTAGAATAAATGACGTGGTTGAGCATCCAGTGTTTCTGTCAAAGGAGGAGGACAGCAGTTCTACCAGACAATAGTAATGGATCAATGCTAATGCTTGTAGTATCTCAATGACTCTCAATTAGCCTGTCACTTCAGAGGTCGTTGTGAAGTGCTGGAAAGCTGAATAACATTTGATGTTATAATGAATATCATAGTTGTTTCATACCCATAGAGTATGTTAGCTAGTATGTCATAACTAGAAAAATATACCATTTAACTATACATTTTTATGTTATTATATTGTTAGATCAAAATCTTCATACTTTTTTATTTCCTGAAAAACAATGTGTCCTATTATTGCTGATGTCATTGAACTTGCACAAATGCATAATTACAGATAATTATAATCATTTTAGTGTAACCAGAAAAGGTAAGTGTGAAATTCACATGTTCAAAATGACCCATTTAGCAGCAGTGACCACTACAACCTTTAGTTGTGTTTGAAAGACACACACAGTTACATCCCAACAGCTAAGTTTTTTTTTTTTTTTTTAGAAATTCATGATTTATGAAAACAGGAGAAGAGGCACAAAATAATTCAGACTATACCTGTTGACTGTTACTTCTCACGTTATGTGCTGCTCTAACATTCTCATTCAGAGAAGTGAAACTATCGACTTTCAGATGTAAGGTGCCATTTCCTCCAAATGTTGGAGGGTAAGTGCAGTTACATGCATGATCCCAACATTTCTAACATTATGAATGCAAACACAATGGGCACATTCACATAGCTAGTGTGAAGAGAACTTAATAATTAACATTAATTCAACATTAGTGCGGTTAATTGTCACAATTTTTTGCTTTAATTTAAAATTCCTTTGATCATTTTAAAATAAGAGTGATGCAGCAGCACAGACCAAATCTCATATAATTAATTAAAAAGCATTTTACCACAGTATCTTAAAATATATTTAACATTGATGTTTTATACAGCTTTAGCCTGCAGGCGGTTTTACAGTGATGATCACAGTGGTCTGTCTCGGTAATGAATTTGGAAATATTTGTTGTTAAATAGAAGCTAAAACCCTTAATGCATCAAGCAGAGTTATAAAAAACTTTTTGTTTTTCTTCCAACCATTAGCGAACGCCTAATGCACCCCAGTAGATTTTAATTCCATTTTCATTTGCATATTTCTGAGAAGGAGTGAAATGTACTCAGCAGGCTTCTGGAAGGATATTACTTGATATTACTAATTATTCCATTCAAAAGATTCTCCTAACCTTCAGTAAGCAGCAGAGGACTCTCAGAGCCCCACAGCCACAGATTTATTTGTTTCATAATTCATGGTCCAGATCAGTCAGCATTAGGTCATTGGGTAAGGCTTTCATGTATTGAGCAGTACCTCTGATTGATCACTGGCTGCAGCGATTGCTTCTCTGAAGACACCAAAGTTTCCCCTCCTCATTGCAGGATTTCTGCCAGGCTGGCTTAATGTCCTCCTCACAAACCAATTATCTGACCACTCCTAGCTACATCACATTCACTCCCTAGACAGTCCTGCCCTCTTCCTCACCCATCACCAGCCTCTGACCCTGTGCAGTTAGTCACGTCCCCGTTGAGTTTTGCTCGTGTGAGCGCCCATCAAACCTTTAGAATGAGCTGATCTACGTAATCCACCAGCTACTATATGCTCACCTCAGCTGCTCCACACATGGTATTAAACTGACAGTGAATTGCCAGTTGTTTTCGTTACCCACCCGGTACAAGGCTAGACCCTGGGGAGTCATGGCAGTGCCCCAAAATCTAAATATAGTCATGTCCTGGAGGGATTGTTGTCTTTATGCAGTGAATAAAACACATTGGGTTTCTGGGAGAGTTTAAAAATGATGTATTGTGTTACACAAGGACTAGAATAATACACTGTGTTTATTTTAGTCAGAGGAATCTGCTTTGCTTGCCATATCTGATCAAAATCAGTAATATCACTGTGTGTTTTGTTGTTGCTGGTACAGGTTATTACACCCTAGTTTCTCCTCTTTCCTAACACAGAGAGCTAACTGTACAGCTCAGCCATATTTTCTCTCTGACACAGTCAATTGTGCAAATCTCCAGTGATCATGAACCCTCGTGTTGTCCTTGTCTGAGCTTATACTTGATGTTCATCATGGCTCACTATATGGTAGTATTAGTAAACAGCATGCAACAGATACAAGCTATAATTCACTAAAACACAGCTGCTGTATTTCACCCTTTTTTGCTGAGAAGTTGGTCTGCTTCCGCAGTGGCAGAGTCTTTGTGTCACCATATAATCCTCCCATCTCCTGCTTAGTCACACTATTGTAAGATGTTGAAAGCTGATGTAACTTAAGCCCCCTCCCTGAACCCATCCAGTGAAAGGTATTAGAAAACGCTCTTCCATCACCCCTCTAACCCAAACTCAGTGATCTCTTTCTTCATCACTTGGTGCTTTAGTAAGACACTGAGCTCCGCTGTAACTCAATTCCACTTAGCTGTGTTTGACATGACAGTGTCCTCTGTGTCTCGAGACTCTGGGTTGTCCTCAGCTATTGAACGGTTTTGGTTTTGGTAACAAGGCTGACCATGGTTTATTCTTTGTGTCTTTAGCTACATCAGGGGACTCCCACCTGAAACTGCTGTCAGATGTAGCCCAGACAGTAAAAGGCCAAGGGACTATTGCCTGGGTCAACTGTGGGTAAGTAATGGGATGATTTATAAAAAATAAAAAAAAACACACATTCTAGGGCGTCTTCTCTCTCTCTATCACACCCATTGATTCCGTGCCTTTCACAACATTACTGCTTCTATTGTCGAAGGAATTTTGTGACAGCTGTTATAAAGACAGAGCAATTTACTCTTCCCACGAATGTCTCTGCAGCCATCCATCTGCACAATTTATGGCTTTTTCACTGAGCTGTAAATGGCCTTGTTCCAGTGGTTCTATTGTACGGGCACCATTTGACAGGAGGCCACTCATTATTGGAGCTAATACAGGTTTGGGTAGAATGTGTTCCATCTCTTTATACCATTTCAGTTCCCCCTGGGTTTCTTTATAGTCCATTTCATCCTTAAATAAATGATTGATAAGGAAGGTCCTGGCTTAATAATGAGTGACTCTTCTCTGGTGATGAACATGAAACATTCCTTTTCATGTTGTTCTTTTAGTTTCTGTTAGTTTAAATGTGGTTGTATGTAAGTAGAACTGATGAGTGGCATCAGTTTTGAATGGAGCGCTGAAATGATTAGTCAATTGCAGGGATGGGTCTTATTTAAACATTTTTGATACAAGTTCTAACACAGTGCAGTTTTTTTGTTTTTGTTTGGATACCTTGCTTTGAGAAATATAAACATGTTTTTCTACAAAGAACTTTTTTCGTTTAACATTAGAAATTCATTAGAAGTTCATTTTTCAAGCAGAAATAACAAACATACTACAGGATGCTTGAAAACTCCAGTTGCTGCTTCTAAACTATGAAGTTTGCTGCTGCTCTTTGTTTAATGTGACAGAAATCTGATAAAACAATCCATTAGAAGATGTCACCTTGAACCATTAATCGGTTTATCAGTAATTAAAATATTAATAAGCTTCAGCCCCGCTTGACACAGTACTTGGCACTCACCAAAATTGTATCAAGGTTCAATTCCCAGCCCAGTGGGGTTAAAAGATATGATAATCAACAGTAGGTCAAAGTGCCAAACGTTTGCTGGTTCTTTTCTGTTGTTTATTGTTTTGTTTTTTTTGTTTAAATCATTTTAAACTGAATATTTTGGTGTGTTGCTCATAGAAATTTGAAGATGTCGAATCATAATGGGTTTTTTTTCGCTATTTTTTCACTTAACAATTAATTGATTAATCAAGAGAAAAACCTACGGATATTCAATAAAATTGAAATAATCATATGTTGACATACTCCACACACTGACTATCAGTCATCTGTCTTCTGGGGCACATCTACCTCCAGCCCACACTGCAGAAGTGTTTACATTAAGAAAATGCTGGATACTCCCAAGACACCAGCAGGAATTGTTTCCTCAAAGCACAGCTTGCTTTGCTCCCCAGTGATCTGATTTTGGCTTGTTGTTCTTTCTGCCCTTCCTGGTGTTCAGTTCCACTTACTTTATTTAATTTTTTTTTTCTACCTGTCAACCCATCAGCGGCATGGAGCATCGTCTTCACCAGAGAGGAAAGAATGTATCATAAAACAGGAAACTGTGAGGAAGGCAGTAACTCCCCTTTGACACCTAGTGCTCGTAGCACCATTCACAATCTCTCTCAAGCTTATCCGGGATGGAGGACCATGAGGATAGAGAGGAAGAGAAATTCAAAATGGTCTGAAGAATTGTCAGAAGTGTTTGTGTCCGCATTCGTCTTCAAAGCCACTCCATGATACTGATGTACTTGACTGTTTACTTTTAGACTCAGTCACTGTTTTTGTCTGGGAGAGTATGGTTTCATCCCTGTCTTTTCCAACAACTCCAGCATGCTAGAGACTGTGATAACGTTAAGCAGAGATTTACACAGGGCCAGGTTCCTGCCAGGGGAGCTAGAGCGAGCCGGGTTCATCACTGCAGGACTCATGGATCCGGTGCCAGGCTCTATAGCGAAGCATTGTGCTGTGTGGCATATTTCTCCACCATCTCAAATGGACCGGCTCCAAATCGAAGCCCCAGCTGAGAGCTCATGGTGGACAGTGGGGGGAGAGAGAGTGAAGCGCATATCGCAGCGTGAGAGTGGTCGGCCCTGCCAAGGAAGAGGGCCACCAAGGCCAGGATGACACACTTTGAACAGATGACAGGGACCTGAGCGTTGGCCAACTGGGATCCACCAGAGGGATGGATGATCTCATACAGGAAGGGACTGTGCTGCCTGGCTGCCATTCCTCTGAAAATGTAGAACGGACATAGAACATGCTAAGAAACATGGTCCTGTCTGGATGAATGGGAATAGCAGAGAGCAAACAATCACAGCACGGATTAGGATTTGTGTTTTGGAAGCGTAATAATTAAATGGCATGCAGCGCTTCATCCTCTTTGCATTATGAATCCATTAATAATCCGTCACAAAAGGGACTCTGTTGACTTTGGCCTAATGCAAAGTGTTGTTTCCAACTTGTTTTTTTTTTTTTTTTTTTTAAGTTTTTTTGGTTTTTCTATTTCAATGATTCTTCAAACTTAAAGGCGTACAGGCTAACCCTAACCCTGCTCAACTACCTCATCGCTTCAAGCAATTTCCAGTTGGGTATGTACAAGTTCAAGAAAAGGTCACTTCCAAATCTTCAAAGACTTTTGATATTTTTTCTTGGTAAATGAGTCACAAAGAGAGCACACATGTTTTGGCCTTTTCTCCGGTGTGCTATAATTCTGGTTTGTCAAAACGTATTAAACCTGGTATCATTAACCAACCGTATGATTAGCAAGTACTTGCTGAGATCTGGGAACACAACAACATTGTTCCCCCAGGACAAGAAACACAATCATTCAGATAAAGCAACTGGTTGTAACAAACCAACAATTTAGCCATATTATATATCGCTTTATTTGTTGGTCCAACCGATAGTGAGCACACACCAAATGTAATTCAAAGTTTGGGTTATAATTTTACTCTCTGCATTTGCTACTTATTTGCTTATTGTTGCAATAGCAACAAGGGCCAAAGCAAAAAAACAATCAGACCAGAGTTTTGAGAAAGTCATAATAAACTCTAGCAGGTCATGATCAATAAACAAGACGCAGTTCATCCAGTGAATCAGACGGCATGTGAGTTTAATTGCTGACAGTGCTGTATGAACCCAAGTCACATAAGGCTGTATGAGGTTGTGGTGTCCTGTGACCTCAGTGAACACTGAAGAGAAAAACTAAATGAGATGAACATTGTGAGTACTTTGAGTCTCATCACCACCTTCTTACTTCACCAGCCATAGACCTGCTGCTCACTCCAGCGTTGGCGCTTTGGCGCTGACGCATCGAGTGACGTTGCCACAGAGAGGAATGCACAGCAGTTGTGTTCATCCAGATGAGCTGCCATTCATGGCCTTTGTTCTTCCTGTACTGAACATTACCCAGTGAGTCATTCTGACTCCTGTAGACTTCCATTTGTTCTGTGATTGAAGAGTGCTGCTCTTTCATTGGTTGATTCACAGAAAGTGAAACATAATGGCACGTAGCTTTTTCCTTGAGTCATTTTGACTGTGTCTTTATGACCAAATGAGTAAGAGGCCGAACTACTGGCCCATAGCCAGGCATGTGGCCTCTTCACATTCTTCCAAAAAGTGCCAGTTAACAATACCTTGTCATATTTAATGCCAGCCCTGTACACATGCAAAATTGACATGACATCTAATAACAAAAATCTTTTTGGGTGGAATTACTTCTAATTGTTCCTGGTTTAGGGTTCTCCTTGGCGTGATAGTTTGGTGGGATTTTTTGAGTACAGTTTGTTACTTGCGGCAGTGTTTGAGGGACTTGGAAGCAGCAGCAGACTGGTTTTGAGTCGGATGACTGCGCGTCCAAATAAGTGTCGAGGTCACATCTGCTCCTGGTGTGCCCCAACTGGTGCCATCTGCCTTTATGAGTCAGCAGTATTTAGCATTAAGCACACAGTCATCACCTGAAATATAGTCTTGTCAATACATGCACACACAGATTGACTCTTCCTCATGTACTGCAAAACTACACTAAACATATTAGGGATCCATAACTGAATTCCTCCTCTTTGACTTTTTTAGCATCAGGCCTTCTTTCTCTCTCTCCAGTTTAGTGCTTATTTTCCTTGCTCTTTATTGCAGAAGGGGAACTGTACTTCATGCTGCTGATAGTGCCTCATTGTATCAAGTGTGAAGTATGTGTAGGTGGCTAGATGCATATTTATTTCCTTTCCAACTACAGCCCTTTTTTTTCAATTACAGAAATAAGCCTCTACCCATCATAGATCCTCTGTATGCTCACACACTGTGCAGTACGGGTTATAATCAACATTGCATCCCATTGCAGATGTATGTGTTTGTGTATGCACACAGCTAATGAATGAAGCAGGGTGCCCTGTTTATATAATACTACACGTGGTCAGATTGATCTGATGAAATGGTAATGCAGTTATGTCTTCATGCGGCATCTTCTCTCCTCCATTATAAATTCACTTCAGCAAAGTTTTATTACAACAATATTGTGACCAAAAAATATGTTTACAAAGCATGTTCTTCAACATAATTTAGTACGTAATACAAACAATGAATACATGAATAATACAATGAATTTAACAAGCAGTTACTGAACAGAGGGAAGAAAATAATTTGTGTTATATAAAGAAGACTGAAAAATGATGCCTTATGAGAAAAGATACTTACACAGATGATAAGCTTTAGGCAGATATATATTCAAATTCAAAGGTATAATCTCCTACTAGTTCTGTCACGTCAACAGTTTCACCAGGAGAGTTTAAATAAGTTTGTTTGAGGAAAAGGCAGAAATGCCAATTTTTTTCTATGATGACCTGTTGCAATAGCAAATTGGTGATAACCATCTGTATTTAGTTAAAATTTGGGGCTAGTGTTTGGACTTAAAGATAACACATTTCAAGTTTTAGGTTTTATATTTGGAGGAAATAATTTCCTTTTTACATTTTGTCCAGTTGCTGAGCTGATTTTCTTTTGCTTTTCTTTCCAACTTTTTTTAATGAGTGTACATATTGTTCTGTGAAGGCAAAGTGATTGTAAGAGTCTGAGTTTTCATTTTTTAATCTTTCTCTTTCAGAGATTCAGAGGGTCGTAAACTGTGTAAGAAAGTGAAGGTGGACCCAAGCTCCAAACGTGGCGGAGCAGAGCTGCTACATTACAAGTGAGTAACCAGAAACTCAGCTGGCTGTCAGACACGTTTCCACGCTTCACTGCTTTCTGGAAAATATTAGCGTTATGTTATTCACTGTTTATTCCTGGTGTTGTGAGCACTGTGCCTGGTGTTTCTTACAGAGATGGGACGTTTCACACCGAGTACAACAGACCTGCTACCTTCAAGGTGAGCGCTCGGCAACAATCCTGAACCCTTTACATGTGCAGTCTGTGTCTGTCTAGTATTTACTTACGACTCTTCACATTCATAGTGTTGTTTTTTCCAAGTCAGTAACCACATTATACTTTCCTGTGGAGCCCTGTGTGTCGTTGTTTATTTAATTTATCAAATTAGTCAGATAAGAGCAACTTCACTCTGCTTTTTTTTTAAGATTGTGGATGAATAATTTAGGGGAAATTTATAAATGTGATTTCTCTGACTAATATAGCAATTTAAATTCAGATTATTTTGTAAAAATTAATCTCCAGGCCTGTATTGGTGGTTTACACTGTTTTGTACAAATCGTTATCATATCTTGTTTCTACATGAAAAGACACACAGTGTTGTGGTTGCTTGTTCTTTATGTTGTCTCTGGTTCAGGTTTCAAACGAGTCAAGTTGGGGTTAGAGTAGGACATAAGGACGTAAATTAAAGGCACTATAATCAGTATTTTTATTATAATAATTGTCAGTAATGTTACAATATGAAAGGAGTTGCTTGTAGCAATGAACTTTGGACAGAAACATCACTCGAATCTGTCCCTATCATGAGCCTCACAGAGCTTTGTAGTGATTTTCAGCTCATAGTTTAGCTGTCCAGCTCTCACCTTTACTATTCTGATTCACTCTCGCTGCTCGTTGCGTCACTTTCAGCCACGACAGGCAGCCACTCTGCACCACACGGCAGACTGACACAGCAAGATATTGCTCTGGTTTTGGAGATCAAAACCAGAGCTGTAATAGAGTGAGCTTACATTCACCACTGTATCATATAGGTGGCCAGATATACAAATCAGTGCTTTCTCTGTAACTTCTGAATGTATAAATAAGCAACTGTCATATCAACCATATAAGCCTAAAATGTGATCAGTGTTGTGTTCACCTTGTTTCCTCAGCTCTCAAGTGACCAAAAAAATATACATTGCAGGTCTTAGAGTTATACATGATATTACCTAATATACTGTATATATCTTTTATAAATAATCATGTCATTTGAATGTAGTAATTCTAGTTCTTGATAAAAGCTACATACAGTGGGATCCAAAAGTCTGTCTGTGGTGTCAGCACTCGCTCTGATTCTGTGACACAGCGTTCTTTCTAGTGTTTTGTCCCTAAGACACCTAACATATGAAAATTGTAATGTGAAATAGCAGTGTTGTGATTTGAAATTCTGAAAAATCTTATTTAGATATAAAAATGAAAGAGCCATAATTTATGATCTATAAATTGTCTAAATGTGACTCCCTCTGTTGGTTTTTACTCCGAGTTTTAAGAAAAATCCATCATAAGCTTTGATAGCTGTAGCTCTTTTCGTGTGTGATTTTATTATTCTATTATGATATTTATTTCCCTGACAGATGGAAAGGCCTCTGAAATAATGAAACAGCGAAAGTCTCCATTTAAACCATTACAGTAATCCCCACAATAACATCATGGTCATTAAATATTCTGCCTGTGCCCACACTGTCATTGTTATGGTGCTGCTGAATGAAATATTTCCCGCTGTTGCCTCTGCACATATGGTTCAATATATTTACAGGAAGCTTTACCAAGCTCATTACCAGACACTTAAAAGTACTGAAATAGCTCTGACACCTCTTAGATGCACAAACATGTTGGTCTATGTGAGCTTCCATCTGGCGCTGCCTGCAGGAGCAACTTCTGCAACACTTACATAAATCATCACCTGTCAGTCTATTGTTCTCAGGATAATTTTGTGCCAGTGACACGTTGTAGCATGATCTAAGTGTTACCCTGTTTTAAGATTCATCATTCCCACTTTTGTTTTTGTTTTTTTTCTCCATTCAGTCTATGGTAGCGTTCTTGAAAGACCCTTCGGGACCCCCACTGTGGGAGGAGAACCCTGAGGCAAAAGATGTCGTCCACGTAGAGACAGAAAAAGTAAGTAGTGACCTAAGCAACCTTTTGGATAAATTGTAAAGAATCTGCCACTGCATCCGGAGCAATGTTGATGTTCATGTTACTGTGATTACAAGCTGGTGAAGAAAGCAGTTAATGTGATGCAGGTTCCCGCCTCTCCTCTCCTGTCCCATTGAGGGTGTGATCAGCTTCTGCAGCTGACACAGCAGCATGTCCACCTCTGCAACACAAAAGCCTGCATATGAAAGCAACATACTGTATGAGGGCTTTATCATGAAAGAGCTGCACTGCGTAGTTCATGAAGTCTACTAACAAAGCCCTGTCCTTACAACCCAGAAAACATTTTGAGACAGCTCTCGTCCATCCAGGTCAGATGAAACCCTCAACACATTCACCCCACGGCCTGACAACCCAAGACACCCACAGATACACTGCATTATGAAAGCCTTTTTTATTTAATGAACAGCTGTCCTGGCCATCCACTCAAGCCTGGAGCCTTGTTGAACATGTCAACAAAAGACTGTGCTGAATGTGTTTTTTTTAGGAAGTAGCTGAGCTCATGAAGGTGGAGATGAGGAAGAGAAACTGGTATGGGGGCTTATCTACCTGCTGTCCTAAGAAGAAAGTCCTTTTTTTTTTTTCTTTCTTTCTTTGCTGATGTGATGACTCCGTGGCTTACACACAGTGTAATAAACTGCTGAGAAGCAACTACTGAAGCAAAGATGGAGGTGTGCTTAGTTACTTTAAAGCTCTGAATGCTAATCAGAGAGACAATACCCTGAAGCAAGTCATCAGAGGAATCAACCTGTTGTAGTCGTCGTTGTCACTGAGCTTGAGTCAATATAAGTCACGTTTCTTGGACACATTTATCATCAATTTCATGAACTGAAAATACATTTTGTTTATAAATAATAAATCCTCGTAATCATCTTCTTACCCGCGCTCTCTCTCTCTTTCTCTCACTCACTCTTTTTAATGACTTCAGGAAGCTGCTGAAGAAAGAGGAGAGGCCGATCCTCATGATGTTCTACGCTCCCTGTGAGTCTTTTCACTATCTCTGTGTTCAGTGGCTCAAACCTGCTGCTTCAACATGTTGTGATGGGTAGACAGTGCGGCAGGAGAAACTGACAGCAGATATTATCGTCCAGAAAATATGCAATTAACTTAACCACATGAGCTGCCTCATTTGAAGAAAGGTGGAGTATGTGGACTAGATCAATAAACTGGGCTATACTTGGCAATATTGCACTGTCTTAGTCAATACTGGGATGAGTTTTTCAACATTCGTCATACCTGGCAACTCACTTTCTGATCTTTGAATATAATCTAATATACTAATATAATTTTTATAATCAGTAATAGGACTACTGCTAATGAGTGTTTTTATTCTGATCAATCTCTCAATATTATTTTCAATTAACTGTTAATTTTGTGAGTAAACAGTTAAAATTGCCGCTGCTGTCACCTGTTCTCAGAGCTTGTAGTTGAGTACTTGACTTTTTTTTTTTTTGCATTACATGACTTAAACAATTGACTGATTAATAAAACACTTAAATTCTGTTGATTGGCTAAAAGCCCAACCCACTGATTGTTTCAACAACACGACTTCAACAGTCATGTTTTCATCTGTGGAGGAGTTGATTGTCTTGTCTACTATTGTCGCTCAATAGTAAATACATTACTTTGCTCCAGCTTCTCCATGTGTTGTGCTCGGTTATTATGGTCAGAGGTTTTCAGTGCATCATATCTTTCACAGCAGATAGCACACTGCAAGCTGCTATTGGCAGAAAAACCAATTCCCCTGGCAGATGATGGGAAATCTTTTAACTGTCATATCGATGCTGTCAGAGTGTTGGTTACTATTGAGTCCTCTGTAATAACTTGTGGTGGTCTGTTTTGTGTTTTCGGTTGCAGGGTGCGGCGTATGCAAGAGAATGCAGCCTGTCTTTCAGCAAGCGGCCACGGAGACAAAAGGAAAATATGTAAGTGTGCTGATGAGTCTTTTCCCTGCACACTTGGTCAACTGTCCTACTGCGTGAACCGCCTCTGATCTGCTGCCGCCCTTCTCTGATGTTTGCAGATTAGATGAGATGTGTCAGCAGTGTGAATGCCTGGATGGTTACCTTGGCAATCTGCAAGTGTACAGTCTGTCAGCCTGACCTAAATGAAAGCTATCCTTGGTTGTATTTTCTACAGAACTTCTCAGAAGTAGAATACCTCAGCAACTTTTACGCCATAGGTTTTGATTCAGCATCATCATAACTCAGATGGCCTTTAAAGGCACCTCTGAAGCCCTGATGCACATTGTGCTGGACTTGATTTATACTTTATCTGGGTTTTGGTTGTCCTCAACACACCAGAGCAATTACAGAAGGTCAGTCAAAATCCCACCAACCTTGCCCAGAAAGATCTGTCTCACAGTTTTAATGATTAGAGTGCTTTATAGTATTGTACAGATCTATAATCAGTGACTATATTAAATGTGTTTCTTACTTGGTTTTCACCACCGGGCACCTACAGCCACAATTAAATGTCCTTCCAGCTGAAGTTTACAACCTCTCTATAGATTAAATGTCAGTTTAGTCTGCCCAGTCTTTGTGTTTACTCCCCAACTTTTCCTGTTTTCATCCCATTCTCTTCCCCTCCCTGGTCTCATGGGTTCCCCAAAGACCCATGCTGTTAGTTTGCAGACAGACAGAATTACAAACCAAACTTGGTGAGAGGGTGGATGGTGAGGGGGGTTGCTCTGTTCCCAGCTGTTGAAATGGTTTTTAACAGCACTATAGAGAGGCACGTACGCACAAAAATCAACCGCGGGCCGATGCGATCATCGAGGGAAACGAATCTTTTGTGTTCATAAACACTTCCTCTGAAGCACCGGGAGAGGTCTGAGAGTGAACCTCCTGTACAGCGAGAGCAGAGAGAGGCAGCGGCCTGAGGAGATGGTGATACAGAGCAGCACGTCGTCACGTTTGCCTCACATGAAGCTGGAAATGAATGAGAAGATAATTAACTGCATGTGTGTTTGATTATTAGGCGGTGCTTATGAGTGATGAAATAGAGGGATTTATGTGTTTTTTTTATAGGTTTTTTTTGGAGTGTGCCTGTTATTGCAGCAGATTAATAGTGCTGCTGAGAAGTGAAGGGTTTGAATACTGAGTTGGTGGTCACTGAGCCAGGCTGTGAACTTGTGACACGGACACAAGAAGGTGTAAAGATGATTTTCTTGGTTTGCTTTGCTTTGATTGTATCATTTGTGTTTTTTGGGTTTATTCACTATTATCTTTAAATATCAATTGTGACACATACTTAACATCATATTCAAACTTTAATAAAATGCTCATGCCAGTGAAGCACCTTTGAATCTGATATTATTGAAGTGCTCTGTCGACTTAAAACAGGAGGAGAGAGCTTGTCATGACTCATGGTCATGCTTCTATTTATTTATGTTATGAACAGGGTCTTGTAATATTTCCTCAGAGGGAACCTGGGAAGTTGCAGTTGTTTGACTTATTTCAAACAAAAGAATATCTCATGTTCTGTCTGTTAAATTAAAATGTCACTAACAAGTTGATCACAAAAAGTGAGTGTTTGAATACAGTCTGTTCATCTGCATTCATTATATCTATGTTTCACGGTGCAGTCTCTTCTCATGCTTTGAGTAATCCATCTTTTTACTCTGGAGCACTTTGATGATGACTAACCCGTTCTGATGTCCTTCCTCTTTGTTGTCTCTCAGCCTTCACTTTCCTTTACCTTCCCGACAACTCATGCCTCTTTTCCCCTTTATTTTGTTGTCTTAAGGTACTGGCAGGAATGAATGTGCACCCGGCTGAGTTTGACGGCCTCAAGCAGGAGTACAACGTCAAAGGCTACCCGACCTTCTGCTACTTTGAGTGAGTCGAGTCCTCTCATCCGTCTCACTTTAGGCTCATTCCTCACTTCTAAGGCTCAGAACATGAGAGTAGGGCCACTTCAAACAGAAAGTGCAGTCCAGGCCTCTTAAACACCAGCAGACTTGATGGAAGCAGGTGGAAAGTAGAAAGTTTCTGACAAGCTTTAGGATCTTCTGGTGTTCCCTTTGAAACAAAGTAAACTCAGAGGAGGGAGGGAGGGTCAAGGAGGGTCAAGGATGCTGGGTGCCATCGTCAGAGGAGCGAGACAGACATACACAGGTGGTGCTGAGTGGTTGGTGATGAAGTGAAGAAGTGAAGAGCTAAAAACGATATCATCTTCTATTGATTAGTTCATTGACAAAATATTAATCAGCAACTATTATCATAATTGATTCATCATTCAAGTCATTTTTCAAACAAAAATGTCGAAACAGTCCCTTGTTCCGGCCTCTTGTGAAGGTAAACTGACGGCTTTGGAGTTTTGCTTGGACAAAATGCGCAATTTCGACACAGAGCTGTTGTCTGCCTGAAGACTCATAATGAGTCAGCGGTTTTAATTATTAATGTGTCAGACTAAGTAAAGGTTTTTAATTTATTGTATCAAAGTTTTTTTTCATCTTCAAGAACACCCTTCAGGCCGCAGGTGACAGTGATTTAGCACTTGGCCTCTGATTGTTTTTTTTTTTTGTTCTTTTAGAGTTTGGAGGAATTTTATGCTGTTGATAATCTGATCATTTAAGTTTAGTGTCTAAATATGCATAAAGACTCTTTCTCACACACACACACACACACACACACACAGTCAAAGCTTGTAGCCCCTAGTGTGCATGTGGCTACGAGTGTGTTGACTGACAGTGTCTGTAAATGCAACCAGAGCACCCCCTTACTGTCCTTATATGTACAGTGTAGTTAACTGTGCTGGTGCTGTGCAGCTCCCGCTCTGTTGGCCGCTTCTTATTCCTCCTGCAGCAGCTTTATCAACCCCATTTTCACATTAAACACTCTCTCATTCCAGTCTGGCCTTTTAATTAGACCGGGACTGATTAAGTGCCTCTGTGGTTCGCCAGTGTGGGTGCACTTCTTTCTTGTGTACGTGAGCGTGTGTGTGTATTGTGTGAACGTGGTTTACACGCGCGTGCCCCTGCACTCATGTGTAGCTGAGCCGGAGCCAGCCTGTTAGCCAGGAGCACATTAGTGTCAGCGCAGGGCTAGCTAACGACCATCCGAGCCCATTGGCTTCAGTAATGAGCCTCTCACTGATAAACAGCAGCTAATCACTGCAGGGTAAATCGGCATCAACACCACTGGAGTTATCTTGCCGTTGCACCCGCTTTAAGACCAAGTGTTCAAGGTCTTTTACCTTTCCTGTCCTACAGATTAAGAAACCTTACTACTCAACACAGCAGCACAACTCGGCTTTCTATCAGTTAAATAAACAATAAAAGTGAAACTGTTTCAGCTTCTATGTCTTTGCAGTGTCCTTGAGTAAAGAAAAACACTCGAAAGCATCGGGCAAATGACATTTATTTCACATTTCCTCAGCTTGATTTTTACAAGGTGTGGGTGTACTTTACAGCAGCAGAGATAAAGCAAGCGAATATAGAGTTGGTCATAAATCTCACTGATTGAATTCCAAGCAGCCATCTCCGCCACAGTAGTCAGTTCACTTAAAATGCAAGTTTTAAGCTCCAAAATCCAGTGTGTGTAATCGTGTATCACCTTTAACAGTGTCCGTTCTGTATCTCGGGAGCTGTGACTGTGGTCGTCCTCACCCTTTGTATTTGCAGATCCACACTGCCCAGAGCCAGTTACTACTGACACTGATTCTTCGGCAGTGGGCTGAGCCACCACATCCGCTTTCCAGCCTTCATTTAGTCACAGCGAATAGAGAAGATAAAGTCATTCCTATGAAGAATAATCTGCTTACATTTTTTTTTTTCAGCCCGTAAAGCTGCGAGGATGCTTCCAGCTCATTTCAAATGCATTACGACGGCTTACTGGCATTTCTTATATGTAGAGTATGTTTAAGCTAGACATACAAACGCAAGACAGAGGACGGAGTATCAATCACTGCTGAACTTCTGTCAGTCTTTTTAAAACATTTCTCTTTGGTTTAGAGCTGTTCTATTTCTCACAGGTCTGACCCAGCTCTTTGTCTTAGAAACTGGGTTATATTATGTTTGCTGTCATTGTTTTTAGGATCCTGTCTTTTTGTCCATCACACATGACCTGGATTACTGGGTTTCTTCAGTGTCAGTCCTGCAGGATGTGATGAGAAATCAAACTTCACTACATCAAGTAACAAAAAGTGTAAAGCACTGAAAGTTGTCATGGAATCCTTGGTCAGATTCTTCTTCCTGTTTATGTTTTGATCACATCCGTTCTGATTCTAAATCCTTACACTTTTTATTAATATAACAATAGACACTGTTGGATTTTTTTTTTTTTTAAGGAGTACTGAAAATTTATTTTTTTTAGAATAAAATTGTATTTATACACCCTCTGTCAGCTTGTAAGTTCTTGAGAGGACAGCTTTGATTAACAATAGTGGACAACACTGGATTCCAACTGTGACTCAGTTTCATGGTGAAAAAACATCCACAGAAAGCACAAACCACTCTCGCAGCATTATTCACTCCTCTGCTGTTGGTCCTTATGTTGACAAGGCTCGAAACAAATGTTCTTTAGCAATAAATCATTCTATAGGCTGCTTGTATTGCTTTCATGCTGCAGTCTTGCCTCCTCAGAGTTCCAGATCTCAGCTGGAAGAGCTGAAACACACTGAACACACATAACATGGCTCAGTTTAGGAGTGTGTTATGCTCCACGAGTTGTTTGGGAAATGTGTACGCTCTCTGTATCTGCTGCTGTCAAACTGTGACAAACTTATCAGATCCACATTTCAATCCTGCAGATAGTGAGTTCATGACTAACCTAACTCATCAGGAGGATTTTCAGTGGCGTCATCCTTTTAAATAAAAATGTACAAATATAATCAGTCATCAATATTGGCAGCCATAATTGTGCCCACTGCTGACAGATGGTTTATAGATCATCTTGTTCTTGCTCTGTTGTCTTTCAGGAAGGGGAAGTTCCTTCACCACTATGAAAACTACGGAGCTGCAGCCAAGGATATCGCTGACTGGATGAAAAAGTGAGTGTTGTCCTAGTCACTTTCACCCTCTTGACATTCATTTAACAAGTAATGAATTCATGATGTTTGTGTCCAAAGCTGTTTATATTTTAGCTGATGAAACAAACCAACATTCTGCCTTCTGTCTGAGACAATAAGTAAACTTCCTGTACATCTCACCTTAAAAGTCTGGCATCACCTTTTCCTTCTGCTGTAGTCTTCATCACACCTCTCCTCACCCTGACTCACCTTGGCTCAGCGTCATCAATCTGCACCTCCTCAGTTCTTGTCTCATTTTTCTTTCTCACCTTGGCTCACTCCCTCTGCCCGCAACTCCCCGGCTCCCTCCTCAGCTTGGCCATCCTCTTTCCCATTTTCCTCCACCCCCCTTTTCCACTCGTGTTAAGGGCCTGGCAGGAAAGCCATGACTGTCCACAGGGTTGCAGCCAGAGGGCACAGAGCAGGGCTTTCACAGCTATCGCAGGAAGCGGAGCGAGACAGGCAGAGGATGTATTCCAGCACTCTCTTTAGCCCAGAGGCATAACAACTCCCTCCCCAGTCCTAAGCTGTTAGTACTCTGCTCATTCAGGGTCCAGCAGTATAATTTAAAAGTGGTTGCATGGCTGGCAATTAGGCAATCAAATTGACAGAATGATTACATGTTTAAAATTGAGTGATAATGCTAAGCATAATTACACCTCAGATTTCAGTTTTATTTTTTAAAAAAGGTGATAAACAGTGGTGAAATTGGATTTCACAAACATTCATTTCTCTTGTATTTGAGCTGTTCCTCCCCCTCTTTCTGGCACAAAACAAAAAATAATTTTACATGAACAGACTGACCCTAGACTGTTGAATTTATATTGTTGATATGCACATAAATATGTTCCCTATGGTAAAAAAAAAAGATAGAAGACTGGCCTCCCGCAAGCCTCATCACATCTGCAGTTTGTCATCTCAGAGGCTTTTTTCATCTGGAGATGCTACAGATGGGGAAGAAAGCTGAAAAGGGTTTTTTGAAGTAAACGGTGTTGAAAGGTTTTTTCGGAATAGTCTGATTTTCTGCGTTCGTAATTAGACATCGTGTCCATGGTGCTCTTTTTGTAGCACTCTCTGTCTCCGATTTTTTATCTCCATCTCTTTCATCAGCCCTATTTTGCCTCCCAAGTTTTGATGAAGTTTCTCTTATGTTCAGATTCAGCTGTCTCAGTTTTTTGATTCCCCACTCGGCTTCACATGGCTCACCCTTTTTCACCGACCTGAATCATTCTTTTTTTTCTATGCAAACAGGAACAATAGAGGTCAGGATCTGACAGCTACTCTCAAACCACACTATTGAAATACTTTGCTCCTTTGCTTTTCTGTGTTGCACATTATAACTAAATCTAGTTTGATGGCAATAAGTACAGGGAAGGGTCAGGATCTATGATGATCATATCAGCCCTCTGCAGCAGTGTTACGCCAATAATGGAGTTGAGCAAAGTGGTGTGGTTGCATAGTGGCAGGAGGAGAAACTGCACCTCATGCTGCAGAAGAGCAACCAAAGATGTCATCTGATAAGGCCAAAGTGTGGCTTCAGTCCCTGATAAACCCTCATCCTGAGCTTTTTATGTAGATACAGATACAGATAGAAATAGAGAGCGATACAGTAAATATTAGACAGATGACATTCTGGATAAAAGATGAATATTTGGAGGAGGTGCAGCATTTCTTCGCTCACCAGTTGCATGTTTCTGGTGTTTTTAAACGATCTCCAGTCTCATGCATGTTCCTCTTCAGCATGTTGGCTCAGGCCAGAGTGTGTGAAGATGAAAAAAAGGTTTGCAGAAGGAGGGTGCGTGTATCTCGTTTTAAATGACGTGTGTATATGTACACAAGTTCAGGGAGTGTGTACTTGTTTATATCTGTGTCTTGGCGTTGCATCACTGTGCTCTGTCATCAAGGCGTGGCTGCTTCGGTCCAGATGTGTGTGTGTGTGAGTGTGTGTGTGTGTGAATGACATGTTGGGTGGAGTGTGAGTTACAGCTGTGTCTGATTCTTGCTCTGCACAAATTGCACACCAGCTGGAATTTTGTTTTGCTTTTTTTTTTTTTTTTAAATGTCCCTCACCTCTGTTGCCTTTTCTGTCTCCACTTCCTGTTTCAGCCCTCAGCCCCCCCAGCCGAAGACCCCTGAGGTGCCGTGGGCAGAGACAGATTCCCCAGTCTTCCACCTGACCGATGAGTCCTTTGACAGCTTCCTGGAGGAACATCCCGCAGCCTTGGTCATGTTCTATGCCCCTTGTGAGTAAGAAAGCAAGTTCCAAAAGATCCAGATTTTCAACTCAGTCAATTGTTTGATCCATACAATGTCATAAAATAATGAAAAATGAACATCAAAACTACGCAGAGAAGTCCACCCAGTAGCCCAAAACTTAAAAGATATTCAATCTGCAATTATGTAAATAATAACTGAATAATGAGAATGAACTGGAATAACTGAAGCCAGCAAATGTTTAGCTAATGAGTTTCTGAAGTCATTAATTACTTATCAGAATTGCTGTTGATGACTCTTCAGTCGACAAATACAGTGTTGAAGTCTCAGCGCCTAAAAAGAGTAGTGCAGTCCCATTGACAACAAATCTCAGGAAAAAGACTGAAACCATCACTGCATTATTCTGTCTCTGTGCTTCACTCTGTGTGTTGAACTCAGCCCTGAGCTCATTGGTTCCCACTGAAGATGTAAATCTTTAAAGATGTGTCACAAATATATAATTTCATTTTTTAAAAAGCTCAAACACACAATACTTGTTAGTAAGATCAATTCATTGTTGCTTTTGTTCTTTTCACGGGATGAATAGACAAGTAAATAATATAGAGTAGTGCCAGCCTTGTCTTTTAACAACCCTCTGGTCACCATCAGAAATACAGAGATAGAAAAAATAGTTTCAGTTGTAAAATATGCGCAGCAGCGAGTCAGAAGAGCCTCACATTCCTTCCTGCTGCGTAGAACATTCTCTTGCACGTCTCTCTCGGGTAGAACTGTTATTTAGTCACACAAATAACATCACTGTTTCTCTGTCATGCACGCTATTAACGGTCAGATGGAGAGAGTAACCAAAGAAGGACTGGAGATGGAAAAACAAACCCAGAAGACAAACTGGCTGCAGCAACTTTAGCTTTCTGTGTCACTCGCTCGCTCTGGAGCTCATCCTCACTAAGAATACATCATTGTTGCCATACGGTTCACATACATCTGCTTGTCATTTTATTCACGCCCCATACTGCTGCTGTTATATATGCTAGACTTTGTCAGTGGGCTAGATTGTTTTGTTTTTTTCCACTTCCTGATAGCTTTGCTTAGGTCCAGCCCTCCTGCATGTGACGGAGCTATCCAAGAAGATTTTACATATTGATAAATACGACCGACTCATAACTGTGAAATCATGCAAATAGATTTACCACATTTAGAATCACATTCTGAGCACAACAGCTACGCGACGCAGTCTGAATTCTATTGCAGCCAATCTCTGGACCTTTCTCTTTTTCTTTTTTTTTTTTCTTTCTTCTTTAAGCTACCTCTTCACTTCTGACCATATCACCTCCTCATCCTCTCTCCTCTCTCTACCTGTCCAACTGCTCCCTCTCTCTCCGTGCTCATCTCAGTCGCCACACTATAAAAATAAATGAATAAATAAAAATAGCGCCCTTTCCTCGAGCTTTCGCCATAATGATGAGTCATTGTTTTCAAAATTTCATCACATACTTTGCTGAAGTGCCTTCATACCTCCAGGTTGCTGGGAGCACTGCGCTCCACCCAGAGGGCAAACACACTCTCCAGCAGTTGAAGTGATTAAAACACATCTTTAACACTCACACACACTGCAGTGGGACCCGCTACATCCACTTCTCATTACTCACGACCTAAAACTCAAAAATATTTTTGCACTATTGGATGGATTATTTAAACTAACTTCTGCCAATTGGCAGGACAAAAAAATGCAGTGACTTTGAATTTCTGTAAATATGATCCACTGAGCAGGAAAAGCCAAATGACATCATTTCATTTATCAGATCAGTCTGTTTGGAATTTAAAAACAACCATTACACAAGACGTCCCCAACCAGGATAGAGTGAAATGTTGCATGCGACTTCTTGGATCAGCTTTTGGTCAATAAGTAGCTACAGTGCCTAAACTGCATGTATCATTTTCTTCTTTTTTTATACATGTTAAAAACAAACATGTGCATCAGGCAGCTTTGGAGTTGTTGGAATCGACCATAGATGGAGCCAGGTTTAATATTTCCTCCGGTTTTTGCGATGAGCTAGACTAAACACATCACAGAGCTGTCTCTCTGTTGAAATCACAGAGATGAAACTGATATTAACTCATCTAACCCTTAGTAAAACATAGTCCAAAATGTCTTATGTCACTTGGCCAATTAATCACAGGTATGATAGCAAACAAAAATCACCCTCTTCAAATCATTTAGTTAGGTCAGGTGTGTGTGCTAATGTTTTACCGTAGTACACAGCTATGTAGCGGATGCAGTAAATGAAATGCATTAAGTGTAGATAATTAGCATTATCAGAATGATAAAAGAACAAAAACATTAGATTCTTTGCTACTTTAGTAATACACAATAATAGAAAAAACAAACTTGGAAGTGAAATTCCTCAAAAACAGCAACAGCTTGTATTAAAAGAGCATATTATTGTCAAATGGAACCTTTTTTGATATTCATACAGGAGTTTTATATTTAACTATTCATCCTTGCTTTAAAATGCTCTAGAGTTCTCACATTCTCACTTTTATATAATCATTTTGTCAAGCTTTAGCAGACGCCGCACACTATCCAGCAAACTTTCAAGGATGATTTTATTGTTGTTAGCTGGTGTAGTTATTAGTTATCTAGGAAAGAAAACATGCCTGAATAACTCTGGATAAAAAGTTTTTTCCCCCCATCATCCTGAATGTACAGAGAAATGTTTGTGAGTTGCGAGTTCTCCCTGCTCCTACACAGTGTCACAGCTTCACAGACACTTGTCATGCAGTCGACTCACCCTGTGGACAGCAGCCAGTCACCCACACACTCAAGTCAAGGGCAGTCAGCTGAAACAAGCTGTATCAAATCTTTTCAGTTTGCAAATATAAATATCTGTACACCTGTGACACATATCAAACACATATATCACAATATGTCACAAATATTTATTGAAGTTACTCTGCATATCCCTCTCTCTATTTTTAACATACACACACACACACACAGACACACACAGACACACACACACACACACACACACACACACACACACACACACACACACACACACACACACACACACACCCACACGGATGCCCTGCGTTGCTGCTTCAGTGCAGTTTCTTAATGGCCCTGCTGTCATAGTGAGATTAATGGTCTCCCAACCACCACCATCAGCTTGTATTTCTGTCCACCTCTCAGCGCGGCCATTCTCACCGTCCCCTGAACAGCACTCACTGGGGGTTGTTTGCGTGCAGCTCCACACGATGGCAAAACCGGCAGCAGGACAGGATGCCGTTTCCCAGAGTGAACCTGTTTACATCCCAGACCAAAACAAAAGTTCCTCTCTGCCAGCGTTGTTGGACGAAAGCACAGCAGCATAAT
>NW_019174307.1:19251767-19313893 GCF_002260705.1 Seriola dumerili
CTGTGGATGTAATGTTGTGCAAAGATTGCAAGATTCGAGGATAGCTCTCAGCCTTGGGTTTATGGAAATCTTTCCTTCAGGAACAAATAGTATTTTATATATTTCTTGTTTACATGTCCATTATGGTTGAAAGGAGATTCCTGTCTTAGTTACTCTCACTAATTTGACTGTTTTTGATAGTAGGCTGTTATTATTGGCTCATATTGGCCCGTGTGTGAATGAAGATTGCAGGACATAAATGTTTTATACTGTAGGATGTATTTTTCTTGACATTTTGTTTTATTTTTAATTTTAGTTTTTATGTATAATTAATTAAATTTGCCATTTAAAGTGATAAATAACAAGTTTCAAGAGATTATTACCAAAATGTTCTTAATAAGAGGTAAAAAAAAAAAAATTGGCAGATACTTTGTTATCAGTTTTTTTGACTCTCGAATAGCAACACTGATATCAGCCTCAGAAATCCGTCAGGTCCGACTCTAATGTGTAATCTGAATCTTTTAGGGTGTGGCCACTGCAAGAAGATGAAGCCAGAGTATGATGAAGCTGCTGAAATACTTAACAAGGGCGCAGATGTAAGTTTCATGACCTTTGCTTGTGTTTTGGTGTGCACAGCATGCACGTCTACACGTCTGTGTTTTGTTCACGTTTCATATTTCACACTCCGATGAACATGCAGGACTGCACGGTGTAGCAGCGCCTCATTAACAGATCATAATAATCCCCTTGGCTTGAAGGCTGTTGGCCGACGCAACTGACACGCTGGTCAGTCTGTCCAACGGCCCAGTTCTCGATGTGTTTCTGATTAGTCGGGTGTGTTCCTCACCTCTCCTCTCCACCATTATGTCCTCTGTGGTAATCTAACACTCCCCAGCCAGGGGCAGGGCCAATAAAACTCCAGCCTAGTGACTGTAGCAATTATCTCATCCATGAGAGTCCCCCCGGCCCGACGCTTAGACCTTCTTCTTGTGGCTCTCTGCCCAGTACTGGAGGTCAACAGGAGAAGCCTGACCATTATCTAATATGGATTGACTGGAGCCTCTCTCACCCTAAGCCCTTAAGGCCCAGAATATCATTTATTTTTCTCCTCTTTGGTTCCCTGCTAGTGTTTATTAATGCAGCATTTTTAAATACACAAAAAGCCCAGTGTGCTCATTTGCAAAGGTTGAACATGGACTGTTTCTAAAGTAGGTGGTGTTAATTGGTGTCATGTAAAGGGTAAGTCTAATGAACCTTTATTGGTCTAATTGGACAGATCTCTCTATAGTTATTATTTTACCAAAGTCCCACATGATTTAAGCGTTGCTGTTGTTATCACTTCACAGAGTCCGGGCGTGTTGGCAGCAGTGGATGCCACAGTGCACAAAGCTGTGGGGGATCGCTTCAAGATCTCTGGCTTCCCAACTGTGAAGTATTTTGAGAAAGGTGAGGAGAAGTACACGCTGCCGCAGCTCCGAAGCAAAGACAAGATCATCGAGTTCATGCACAAGTGAGTCACACAATTTCCAACAAACACTGCCCATGCAGGGTTGACACATTTAAAAACAGATTCAAACTCGTATGCATTTTATTCATTTAGTCCTGAGCTTAAACATTAGAGCTGGACTCTTCTTTGTCCTTGATTAGCTGCAACATTTTTTACATAACATCCTCGCAGTGTAATAGATTCATCTTTGGAAAAGGTCCGTGTGAAAAGTAATGGATTTGCAATGACATCAGTCCAGCTGTGGCAATTACAGGCTTCATAAAGACGAAGTCTGCAACCAGAGGTCAACACTGTTTTATATATGGCTGACGTAAAGCTTCATTCATTGAGTATTATTATATCACTAGTATTCACATGTGACCATTTTTCTTTCTTGCAAACGAGCATACTGTAGATGCCTACTCAGTATCTTTGTGCACAATAAATGTAAAGCAGTGTTTTTCACTCCTTTTTGTACACATAATAAATATTACTTTGCTCTGTTTCATGTCTCTAGTCCCCAGGCACCTCCTCCACCTGAGCAGTCTTGGGAAGACAAGCCCTCCAGCGTCAGCCATCTTGGATCAGAGGATTTCCGAGAGGCCCTGAAGAAGAAAAAACATGCTCTGGTCATGTTCTACGCTCCTTGTAAGAGCTTCATTCATACCAACTCTACTTAACACCCATTAAATAACCCTCCACAAAGGTCTGTAATTACTCCTGACAGGCTCATCTATACTTGGCACTAGACAATTTTCACAAACTGTTGAATTTCATATGTTTGATCAAAACATTAAAGTGTGTGTGAAGTTTTTGAAACCAAGTGTGATCACAGCCCTGCTCAGTTGGGCTCGGTGTGATCATATCCTGGGTTTTAAGCAGTGTGCATACGTAACTGAGCTGCCTGCCAAGTTCCTCATCACACAGTATATAAACTCCACCTAAGCCATGGGGAGACTGAGGAATGATTCAGATTACTGAGAATAGATTTGTGCAAGTTAAAAAAAGAGAACAAATTACTCTTCCACCTCGTATTTCAGGGAAAATGTGAAATTCTATAATGCAGCTTTATAGTTAAGCCCTGAAGAAAATCTCCTAGAAAAAAGTAGCTGTCCTGTTAAATGTTTTAATTAGCAACAAAATGACCTTTATGTTGCTGCATGAACTGTCACAGGCTGACCCGTCAAACTGTATCTTTGCCCTATGTCGCTGCAACAGCTGGCAGTTTAAATTTCAGCCTGTTCAGGGAGTTAAAACTGTGTGTAATCAGTTCTCAGTGTTCAACTGATGGCTTTTAATCAGAATCAGAAAAACTTTATTAATCCCCTGCAGGAAATTATATTGTAGTGCTCCGTTCCACATATACAAAATATAATAAAAATAATAATAAAAATAAAAATACCCATATTCAAAATATAAAAAATAAAAATATACCCTGTCAGTAATAAACAGTATAGTTGATATTTACATGCCATTTACAGTTACAGTTAATTTGTATTATTGATTGATTGAATCATGTACAGAATTGTAATTGGATTATTGCAACAAAATGGTAATTGCACATGGGTGGAAAAAACTGTCCAGGGATCATTCAATTGACTGATCAGTTCTCAGAGGGAAGAGTTGAACAGATTGATGGCCACGCGCAGGAATGATTTCCTGTGGTGCAACGTGGGGGAATGAGTCTCTGGCTGAACTTGCTACTGCTGCTGGTCAGCACGTTGTGCACGTCGCACACGTCATGCACGTCGTGGAGAGGGTGTTAAGAGTTTTCCAGTGTTGTCCTTATCTTGTACAACATTCTCCTCTCTGACACTGCTGTCAGGGATTCTAGCTCCCCGTCCACAACGTGGCTGCAAGGCCTTGTGGATGAGTTTATCAAGTCTGTTCACCCTCAGTCTGCTGCACACAACAGCATAGAGGATGGCGCTGGCCACTACAGACTCATAATACATCCTCAGCATCGTCCGGCAGACGTTGAAGGACCTCAGCCATCTCAGAAAAAAGAGACTGCTCTGGCCTCGTCCTGTAGAGGGCGTCAGTGTCAATGTCCACACTGACCCCACGGATAGAAACGGTTCACCGGAGCCCCAGTCCTCCTCATGTCCACCACCATTTCCTCCAAGCTCCTCTAATAAATATTCTTAATAGTTGGAATAAAGTAATATAAAAGGAGTTTCTAGTAGTGATAAGTTTTTAACAACTCTGCAGCTCTATTGGGCTTTCTAGCTTCTTTTAGCTCATCGTTTTGATTTTACATCCCATTTACTGTATGGTTCGGTGTCCTCAATGTTTCCAGTAGCAGCAGGCAGCTGTTTTCATTCTGTATGAGCCCAGCATCAAACAGCAGACAGACAAGTCTAGCAGCAAAAAAAGCCAGATTTTCTCGGGTTTGTGGCGTCCAAAGCAAAGCTAAACAGACTCACATTCACCAGTTGGACACAAAGCAAATCCAAATGAATAACAAACAAATTAAAAGATCCTGTGAAGTGCTGCTCAGAGGGCTGCTATTATAACCTCTTGTATTATAAAGACGTTGATGGCTAAAGCTCTTGTCAAGCGACAGTCACCACCACCCCCTCCCTGCAAGAAACCACATTCAGTAGCAGAGAAAACTCATAAATAGCCCCTTTAAAGGTCACCACAAACAAACACAATTCACAGACTCAGCAGAGTAAATTCTGAAACTGAGTTCATGTGTTCTCTAACTGGGTACATGTTTTAGAATATAGTGTTGGCTCTAACTCACTCAGCTGCTTTACTTTTCCATAAAGAGAAAGGCAAGTCTTTGTCATTGAACATGTCATTGAAATGAACTCTTCCACAATGTCGGGACCCAGTGTTATGACAGTCTGAAACAAAACACAGATGCAGAAGGAATACAGAGCAGACCACTTGCTTAATTATCAGTACACACATAGACACACACATGCACCTCTGGCCCTGTTTTTTTTTTTTTCTTTTTTCTTTTTGCCCTTTGTGTCTGATGAGGGCGTCAAAGCCAGACGGGGCACAGCGGTCAGGCTTCTGCCTCCGTCGGCCGCGTCTTCTACAAAGAGACGCTCCGAAATGCACATCAGTCAGCAACAACCTGCTGCCCCTACACCCCACCCACCCCACCCACCCCAACGGCACCCTCACTGTATCAGCTTGCGTCTAATTGAGCATTTGGTGACTTACAGCTGCTTGCTAAGACGTGAAGATTTAGCAAGTATCATCAGGCTGATGCTCCAGACTTCAGGTTATTAACTTTAAGCCTTGAGTCAGCATAACTGAAACAAAACTGAAACTAAGTTATGTCATAGCTTCTCTCTCTTGCCGGCTCTTTCCTGACCTCAGACAATATGAGCAAAGTTGATAGTCCCTAAATGCCCATTTGTAGCCACCTGCATAAGTAGTTATAAGTGGTGCTAAGTTCCAAACAAAACATTATGATGCATTTGGTGTCAAGGTGTATTTATATTTCTTAGCTCACTTGTGTAGTTTGCACAGGATCAATGCTGACACACTGCTTCTCCTCGGCTGTCTCTTTGTCTGCTGTTGTCTCTACCTCACTGTCTGCCTCTGTTGGTAATTATGAGAAAGACAAGTGAAAGTGTCTTCGCAGGCAGAGGAGAGGAATGACAGTGGCAGGTCTCATTATCAGCTGCAGACCTACCTTTTCATCTGTCTTTAAACAGCTTGGATGACAGGAGGAATGTGAGATGTGAAAGCTGAGATATTCCTATACAGTACTTGGAGTGCAGCCACCTGCCCTTTACTTAGTTATCGCTCTCATGTCTCTGAGCACTTACAATGATCTGTCTGATAAGTCTGTTGTCCTCATGTGAGGGGACAAAACACAGCATATGCATCTGCTCTGGTTGTTTGGTTTTTTTTTTTTTTTTTTTTTTTTTTTTTAAGATATATCTGTTTGAGAATTGCGACAGAGCTTTTAAAGGTTTAAAGGGCGCTGAATATTGCAGCTAATAGGGTACTTCAGCAGAAAATGCTTTCTAAGTTGGCTGAATGCAGCCTCAGAGAGGTAGCTTTGGAAAGGAAGATGAATGGACAGTTTACTAAGTTATAACTGTGGCCACCACAGTGTCGTCTGTCCGTGCACTTCTGGCCTGTAAAATCCATTTACAGTGGGATTAATGTTAATGACTCATGGGAACAAATCCTGAGATCTTGGTTATAACAGGGCCAGTCTCAACAGTAGGTAACTGAATATATTTTCTTTTGTAAATTCTTTTACAAGATGAGATGCATCTTTAATAATCTGTTACACTATTCGGATGATCTCCTACCTAGTGGCTTTAATATGGAGAGCAAGTATACTAAATGGCCAATTAAGGGGAAAATGTTACAATAACATTTTTAGATAACAGTGCTTCTCCAACTTTGTGACAGCAGTTTGATCTGGAAGAGAGACCCCGACCACTACTCGATCGACCATCTTTATGATGAACCTGCGAGAAAGTCCTCATCACATCAGTGTTTGACCTCACTAATGCTCTTATGGCTCAACGTGAGCAAATCCAAAGTGTGAAACCTGGATGGAGACGGTTACAGGCGCAGATTCATTCCCATGGTTTTGGAAGGACATGCTCAGCAGTCACATGTGGGTGTGATGTTGGGTATCCACATATTCTTGGCCGTGTATTAGAGGGGTTAGGTGAGTCAAACAGCACCTCGAGAGGGTTTGAACAGAAGTTGTGGCGTCCTGTTAACCAACATGTTTCCATCCAAAGAGCCAGCACTGATTAACTTAACAATAAGCTTAGTTAGTAATCCCATGGGAAGATATTCTTTCTTTAAAAAAGAAAATAAAGCAATAATGTATGTACCTCCTTAAAATGATTGTCCGTTTGTTACTCTTTGTCATGGGCTGACTGACTGACATTTCACCCTTACCGTCCACACAAAGGCTTTTATCCGGTTACCCACTGATAACCCCATTTTTTTTTCCTTTTTTGAAAATGTGTTCGTCACCACAAGAGCTGTTTCTGCATTTCTCACCTCTCCTACACAAGAATTCAGTTTCCAACAGAGGTAACAGCAGTTTGATTGCACTGAACGGAAAAAAACTGTGTACTTGACATTAGCAACAAAAAGAATAAGACAAACAGAAAATCAAAAGTCATTACAGCAACAATCACTCTGCTTGATTGCAAGTGCCATGCAAGAACACATCTTCCTCTCCTTAGCGCGATTAAGCTGGAATCAGAAAATATTCCCTCACAGTTTAATACTGACCATACAACCTTCTGCCTGTAAACATGATCTGTCGTTGTGGTACCTAGAGGTGTATTTGTGTAAGTATTGACATACTGTAAATGGATGGCTGCTGGAGCAGAGAGAGCTCCGGGGAGGTTGTGTTTATGGCAGCAATAAAGAGATTTACAGTCTCTCATAACACACAACTGAACCATCTCTAATGTGGCGTGAGCCCCTAAATAACTGCAGGATTGTGACAGGGCCACGTGCTTTATGAACGTGTTTGAGATTGAGTAAACGATGTATTAAAATGATTTTGTAGTACCTCTGATTGTGTGCGTTTTTTGTAGCATCGTGTTTATGTGACATTATTGCCCCCCGCCGCGGTGTTGTTTAGGATGTGAGGCCGGATGTTGCGTTGTAAATGTGTAATGATGAGCTGTAATAATGTCCCATCTGTATGTTCTCCTCTCACAGGGTGTCCACACTGTAAAAACGCTGTCCCCCACTTCACCACAGCGGCGGAGCTCTTCAAAGAGGACCGCAAGGTTAGTGTTTCCTCTTCACACATTCAGTTGAAAACATACTTTTACACCTGGCAGCAGCAGTGTGGTAAGGATACCTCATAGCTCAAGCTAACTCTTGATGCCTTCTGATGATGTTTCCTGATCATGACCCAGATCAGTGTGGATTTCATCGCTGTGTGTCCAGTGCAGCTTCAGTGCTGGGATGTGTTTAGCCTCTTAAATATACAGTATGTGATATTTTTGCTACTAGCGGTCTCTCAATCAAAACGATAACAAAAGATTGAGTTTGGTGACATTGTGAAGTGGGATCATGGGAGTTGTTGTCTTCACCGCCATTGCTGTCATTGCAGTCAGCTTCTCCCAGTTAGGATTCCCTCAGTGTCTTTCAGGAGGTTTTTTGTCGGGAGCAAAATTATCCGCAGAGGTCTCTTACTTTCTAAAAATGAAACGGATCAAGTGATTAAAACCGGTAAAAATACTGACTAAAATTTTATTAAAAATTGTCCCATAGTAGCTGCTGTTAAATTTTCCTCAGCTTGTTTCTCTGATAACTTTCAGAAGGTTTTTTACCAGTAGCCAGATTATCAGCAGAGTTCCCTTTGTCTCCAAAACAAACTGACCCGGTGACTAAATCTGGTAAAAATGCTGAATTAAGCAGTTTCACGTGATAAAATCAGTGTGTCCCACACTGTTCGGTGCCTCAAAGGGGCTCCGTGCTGAGCTGCTGCTAATGTTTGCTCAGCTTTGTTCTCTGATAACATCCGAGACGTCCAGTGAGTAAAATCCTTCATCCGGTTAAAATACATAGTTAAACACAACCAAGATCTAAAAAGTGTGTCATAAAAATGTGGCTTAAAAAGTCTATTTTGAGCTTCTGGCACACAACCACAATAATGACTCGTGCAAAAAGGGGGGTATGACATTGACAGGTGACCAAATGAAATGGACCATTACCATGATTAAAATGATTCATTTCTACAGAATTTAAAAATAGATGGAAACAGTTAACATAATGTAAGAACACAACTCAACAAAATATATAACGTAGGTCTAGTCACACTTCCAGTTCTGTATGTATTGCTGTCAAATATGAATTGGATTTAAATGTTCACACAAATGTTGACACTTAATGTTAATTCTGTAACTTTTGTACAGACTTTTTGGATTTTAATAACAGCTCAATAGATGTCAGAGTTTTATAAAAAAAAAAGAAACAGGTAATCTAAAATGAGCCTGCAGAGTGATTACACTCACATATTTCAAGATGTCTGATAAGATCTTAGCATTACAGTGGTATCCTGAAAACTCACAACCTAAAACTTAGAACTCCTTCCACCTCGTTCCTCGTATCTGTCTCCATGTGACAGTTAGGAATTTGACCACTTGGCTAAAGCCAACACAGTCTCCACAAATCTTCAGGTCACTGACTGTTCATGGAATTACAACAGCACACACATTCATCCTCATCCTCCATCATCTCTGCTCCCTCTTATTCCTTTTCCCTCAGGACTTGTGTCCCGACACCTCCCACTCCTGCTCTTCCTTGTTAATACCCTCTGACTGCAGGGCTCAATATTTCCAAGCCTCCTTAACTGTGTGACTCACTCTCACACACACACACACGCAGTTAAAAAAAAAAAAATGTGGGCGCGTGTCTGGCGATACCGTGAGCTATAATTTATCGTCTCAAAGTGACACTCACCTTTTAAAAAAAACATCAAATTGTTGACTCATTGAGATGCTTAATGTTAAGTGCACATGCTCCAGTGGTGCTCAGGCAATGTTATTGTCTCATTATTTTGGAATTTTTCAAAATCATTGTCAGATGGCTCGAAACAGTGACATGTCCTCAACATCTTAGTCATCCATTTTTCTGAGGCAATCCTTTGTAACATTTCTGGATAGTATTAAACCTCAGCAGACGAGCTGTTTGTGTACAAGTCTGAGTACTGCCCGTCAGCTACCACTTTAGGAACTCGTACATTCCTTTGTTCATTCCTTCATTTCACACTGAAATACACCAGTATAACCTTTACTTATATAACCAGGCAAGTCATTAAGAACAGATTCTGGCCCTGCCTGGTGGTTTGACACCCGTCAGTCCAACGAGCGCAAGCAACAATACGGAGCTATGATTCCCAAAATGGCCACCATGAAACACAAAGTATTGACACCCTAACAACCTAAAAACTTTATTTGAAGATAAATGTCAGGACTTTCAGAAGAGTCGGAAATGTTTAGTTTTGACATCCAGTATCCAGTGGCCACAACAGCTCAAGGCGCTTTGACATTGCTTCACCGCTTAGCTGTGTTGTTCGGATCAGTATCCTTATGGTAAAACCTCCACAAGCTGCTGAACCAGGGGACGCTCATATCTGCAAAGGTTATATAAGTACAGAAGCTTAAGATTTCTTCCCTATCGTCGTCCCTCAAGTGGCCACTGGAGGTGTGAAGTTGTGTTTGAACAAGAGAGCTCTGAGTGTTTACTTGGCAATCCTCTCTATTTATAAAGCCGAGACACAGTGTATTGTACCAGGCCAGTGTTGATCACAGTCTATTAGCTGCCCTTGCCTCAATTACCAAAGACAAACACGAGCTTAGCTCCGGCTTTGAAGACACAAACAATTAAAACATTCTGTGCTGTATGACAGCAGGGGAGCTGTGCTCAGGGTTTGTTCTGAGCTGTTTGTCTTTTCCACAAATTCCAATCAATAGCAGCATTAAAGGTGCACATTGGCTGGAGCTGCTTGTTTCCAAAAGCTGTCTGAACATGTAGCAATATGGAGTTTCCTCCCTGTTATCCATTGTATTCGTACATGATGCAGCTGCACAGTGAACACTTTAATACCCCATTAAATGGAGGCTTACTGGTACACTGTCACTTCCTGGAAAATAATGACAGAGGATTTTTACTGTAGATCCCTGGTAGCGCTATGAAGCTGTTTTTACGTGGGTCCCTGTATCGTTTATCCTGTGCAAACAAAGAACCTTCCACTTTAGCGCACAGACGCTAGAGACTTCTCCAGTCAAGCTGAGTAAGAGCATGCGTTTCCAAGAATCTGCCTGCTGTGCTGGCTAACTCCCCAAACACATGAATGGAATAAAATAAAAACTAAAACGACTTTTCTAGACTTTCCAAATGTTATTGGACAGAATGAATCAAAAATCTGACAATAAAAAAAGTCAAAACATATATTTAACATTTTATAGCCGCTCCTTTTCCAATAATTGTGTATGGGAAAAATGCTTTTTGGGACAGTGTACTTTGATGAGCACAACGCAGTCATAACCAATACAAATGATGGCCAAAGCTATAAAAATAAGATCCAAGTCAGAATTATCCACCCAAGTATCCCATTTCAACTGTAAATACTCCTTCAGCCAGGAAGGAGTGCAGAAAGGTGAAGATGTCCAGGCAGCGTGCAGCAAGATGCAGGAGAGAGAAACTTTCAGCACGGGAAAGACAGGCAGCACAAAGTCATGAGACGGGACAGGCCCTGAATTTAAGAGAGATCTGCTGCCACTATTCATGAAAAGGAGAGTGTATTCTTTTTTTTTTATTACGTTGTCTCTCTTCAAGATAACTGATACTGATCTATTAAAATATTTCTTGATTTACTGTATTTCCAGTATTGCATAGCAGCTTGGGGACAGCTATAAAGTACAGGGGCTTTGTTGTGAGGACCGAGCACGATGTGAGTGTTATCGGTATAGTTTGATTACTGCTCTGCTCCTCAGTCTGACGCTGGTGGATTGAGACCAAGTCAACCGGTAATAAACGGCTCCTTGGAAATGTTGCTGTTGGATCGGTGGCGTGATGTGTGGTCCTCTGCCACTTGAAGATGGGTCAATAATGGAAGCAGCTGCAGACTTTGAAGAACAACGTCTCCACGACTTCATTTTGTTCTGTCAATTCACAGCAGCTCTGATTGATTACACAGGGACGAGCAGCCGGATAAAGTCTGTAGTTACATTATGTCCCTTGTTGCTGCTTAAAGCACTCTGTGTATTTCAAACTGTCGTTACTCAGAAGTGGATAAATATTAAAAGCCTCTCCAATTGTAAACTATCTTTTCGTGACCTAAGAATAGGATGATTTTAAGCAGTGTTGTCAGCTAGATTTTTGTTGACTTTTAATTTGCTCTTTCAAAGGGGAAACACCTCAGTCCTGCTGAATAAACACAGCTTGGAGCAAGTCTGTGAAATCCTATTGTTGTGGGGGCACATAGAGTTGAAGGCACTTGAGTAACAGACCGTAGAGGAAGATTATCCCTTTATAGGCTCTGTCTTGCCCACTGGTGTGTAGTAGCCTCAAGTTTTATTCCCCTCCACTCCCTTCGCATTCCGATGTCTTCGCTGCTGATGCAGACAAAGTCGCCACTCGACAACAGTGTACTCATCTAACAGTATGTTGGTGCTTATGCAGATTCTCAGCATTTGAGTGTTTGTATTTGCATAATGGAAAAAAAATCGAGAGACACTTGTATTTTGTAATTAGGACAAGAAGTTTTAGAGAGTCGCTTCACGGTAGGCCACGCAGAGAAAAGTGTCTAATGCGTTTTCGTTCTGCAGCAGATCTGTCATTTCCGCATTCAGCTCGAGCAGACAGATGGACGGCGAGCGATTATTTGATGTTGACAAGTTCACTGTGCGGCGTTCAGCACCCTGAGAGAGGGTGACATTTCAGCTGTCCAAAAGGACACGCTGAGTGAGCCATGTATCAGTGAGGCGGCATTTACGCCTCATTGGGTGGCTTGTCACTAATCGATGCAACAGCTTTGCAACATAAATCTCCCTTGTTGTTTTTATGTAGGAGTGACTGTTGTGGGACCTTTTTTTTTTCCCCCCATCACCACCCACTCCAAACGGTTTAGCTGAAGAGCAATGCATCAGTCATTTTTTTGTAACCTGGAAAGAGAAAGTAGTGGTCTAAATTTGGATGAGAGGAGTGTGCTCAGGCTGCTCAGGGCCAGCAGCTGGAAGCATGTAAGCTCTTGTTGTAAATACCCGTTTTAAGTGGATAAATATTGAGTTCTCTATTACATTCTCATGTAATACTTTGTGTGTATTTTTTTTTATAGTATTGATCTACAATTATAATAAAGTTTATTTGCTCTCAAAAATATAGTGAGCGCATCGGAGACACCGAAATAATAACTAATTGAACAGGAACAATAAAAATGCTGAATGTGAATTAAAATCATTTTTATAGAACAATAAAACAGGGACATATAATGATAGAATGGGAGCCAAATCATAAATAAACTTGCTTTCAACAGGGTTTAAGAGGCAAAAGATGTTGCAAATCTTGGCAGCTTTTATATCCACAGGCAGCACAAATGAGTAGCTACATTAAACTTCATCAAGTTTTCATTGGGTAATTTTTTTCTCCAACATAGATTGAAGAATGTTTTCTAAGGAGTTTAAACCCACATGCAATGCATCCTGACAAGTATGCCAACATGTGAAACATATTTCTTAGAGATTTGACGACTTGAAATGATATTTTTGACATTACATGAGGTTGATAATAAAGTTGATAAATGCCTCGCTCTATGTTGCATTATTCTTTGCTCACTGTTGTCATCTGTTCTTCTTCAGATTGTGTACGCCGCTGTGGACTGTACAAAAGGACAGAACCACGAGCTGTGTAAGCAGGAAGGGGTGGAGGGCTACCCGACGTTCAACTACTACAACTACGGCAAGTTTGTGGAAAGATACAGTGGAGATCGTGGGGTAAGTCGGAGTGAATATCTCACCTGCTTTGTCACTTACGGCCTCTGAGACTACACACTCGACATCTAGTCTGCACGTCCACATTCTCAGTAGCGATTCCACCGTGTCTGTGCAAACACATGAAAGAAGTCGTCTGTAATGTGTTGTTCAGATGGATCTTTGCTGCAGTTTTTCACGCCTAGACTTTTCTTCTGGACAGATCACCACAAATGGACAGAAATATTATGCTAACTGAACTATTTATTGAACTATTTATGGTAAAATATAAGATTGTCCAGGGCCGGTGTCATGCACACAGCGCAACCTTAAGTGGATTATTAGACGAGAGAATAAAACACGTAGATGTTGATATTTTAGATGCGGCTAAGCAGATTGACCTTGAGATTGGCAACAACATTTGGATTCTGCGTTTACATTTCTTATCTCCCACCTGTCAGGCCAAGTTGAGATAATGTTTAATGACGGGACTCTTGATTTAAATTAGATCAGAAAAGGGCATTTCAAGACTGATAAGCTGCCTCAAGTTGTGAAACAGTCACTAAGTGACTCACTAACTGTCCCTCTCTCCACAGGAGGCGGGCTTCACAGGATTCATGCGCAGCCTAAGAGGACGCGACCAGGAAAAGGTTGTCAAGAGGAAGGAGGAGCTTTGAGGCTGGTGTGCAGTGAGGGAGGGGTGGGGGGTGGGGGTGTTGCACTGCACAGTTTGTCATTGCACTGTGACCCTTGACCCTGGCAAGGGCCCTATCCGCACTGACATGGGAGACTTGATGACCTCAGCGAAAGGCTATTTTTTATACCGTGGTGATCACGTTTGTAATAATACCAACAGAGTACCTACAGTCAGACCGACCACCTGAGACTTCTTTTTTTTTTTTTCATGGATATTCTGATGGGCAGAAAATACACAGACAAAAAAGTGATTTCATTTTTCATTTTTGTTTTACTTTGCCCAAACACTGTGACTGCATATGTGAAAAGCTACACCCTATACAGTATCTATGCAATACTGACCCCTGCTTAGCCCTGTGGGGGTATGTGTGACTGACTGACACCCATAGTGGAGGGTGGTGGGCATCATTAGTTAAAGATGGAGGATACACTGTCCGTCACTTTACAGGGGTCCTAATCAAGTCCCATCATCCCTGCTCTGCCTCTAGAAGAGACACATGCTGATAATTGTCATACACCTGATCCAATATTTTTGTACAGAATCCTGACGTCTCAAGTCCACAACCATCCAGAATATTGCTTTGTTATCCTCACAGATCAGCTGGAAGATAACTGCGTTTAACACTAACATCTGAAACAGCCCAAAGCTGTGAGAAGTGCTACTGTAGGTAATCAGGTACCGTAGCAATGTGAGGTAGGTGAAATCATGGCCAAAGGGTCAATAATCGGTATGGTTCCAAGCTTTCATGATTAGTTTTGCTTTTAGAAATGACTCTTTTTTTTTGTTTGCTCAAATGTGCTGTGGCCTTACAGATATAAAAAAAAAAGAAGGAAAGAAAAATTGCTGGAATTGCAGAGATATGAAATGATGAGTGGAGGGGAATCAGAGGCCTGGTGCCCTTGCAATTCCCTCAAGTAAGTCATGGAGCAGAACACGTCAAACGAGAAGGGAAAAAAAAAAACATGAAATGCCAAATATTACTGCGCATTGCCCTTGATATTTTCATGCATTGTACTTTTCCAAATATTAACATTCACAGCTGTAGTGACATTTCACCTCTTGTACGTCCTGTGTTGTTCATTCACAGTGGGATTTCATCAGTTTTAACAAGCGTAGGGCTCATTTACACAGGTATGGGAGAGGCTCATCTATATTGCATGCTGATCATAAAATGTCCAAAACGAGAATCTTCCCTCCTCCTGTTAAAGTAATCACCCAATATCCTGCATTCATACAATGTTCAGGGAGATGTTGGAATAATTCAGACCACTGGTTTACACTTTGGGCATTCAGGGTTTTTGTTTAAGTTTACAGTCTGTTTTATGGCCACATGTTTCCACCACTTTCTGCCGAAAAGAACGACAGCAAGGAGCCAAAAGCAAAGTGACAGCACTCAGGCCAGTTTTGCCCCGATCTCTATCTGCCTGCCTGCCATGCCTTGGCCTCAGTCAGCTTGGACACTGCTCTCCCATGCCCTCCATCATATTCAAAGAGATGACTTCACAGTACATCCAAGACGTAATTAAGCATTAAATGAGTGAAGTCTCCAGGCTCCCTTACCGGCTTCTCCCAGCGTAACATCATCATTGATTCAGAGCTATCATTATTACCTCTGTGGCCACTTTTTTAATGTTTGTGTTTTCAGCTCCCACGCTTCGGCCGACATAAATATTTAAAGGCTTATCTGTAGCTGAACTTGTTATTCAAGACTTTGGTTTCTTTCATCATGAATACGGTTCTCAGGGATAGCGAAACACAATTAAAGGGAACTAGTTTGTTTGTAATTTTGCATTCCAGCTGAATAATTTTGAGCCCCTAGGTCACCAAATCAAATATTGTTTGTATCCCAAGATGAAAATATTGAATTGTCCTTTTTCTGTGCTATATCAGAATATCATGTATTGAGTAAGACGTATTGTCAGTTGATGTTACTGAACCATTTCTCGTCAGACGAATAACGTTGTGATTCTTAATGGACTAATTCCAAGAGAAACTGTCTCAAATGTTCTGGCTGGCACCAAACACTTGTTTGTGTTCAATGTTTATTGTGACTCATGGTATGCGAGAGCATTTTGAACGAGTTCTTTATACAGTTAGGTGTTGACATGTCACCGTAATTAGGTGTTGATTCTCCTCTCAAGGGGAAGTAATTACCTTTTGATTACTTTGTCTGTTTTCTTTAGGAACCTCCACAGTTTGTTGAATAATAGAAAGACCACCTCTGTCTTATCCCAAAGGTATCCATGTTGTGTGGGGATCTGTCACACTTAATGCCAAGAAGTCATTGTTGCCTTTGTTGATTTTTCTGTGCCCAGCCATATGTACAGTTTTGCCCATTGCAGTAAGGACCTTGCGAGATAAAAAATAAATAAAGTCAAACATTTCCAGAACATTTTTCACTTGTTTTTATACCTTATATACAACTCTATTCTGTTTGTGTTAATTTACAACCAAGTTTTGTTATTTAATAATTGTTGAGCCACGGTTTGGGTTGTGGCTCTGGGGATGGCAGTGGTGTCTGTCGGTCCACCACTTCCATCGACAGCAAATTGTCTCTTATGGATAGATCACTGTGAAGTTTGGCGCACACATTCATGTCCCCACAGGAGGAATTGTAATTGTAATAACCATCAGGCCAGTGATTTGACCAATAATTTGTTTCTTGACCAAGTACCTGACATTCCCTTCGGCCTCAACTGCACTTTGTAATGCTAACGAAATGTTAGCATGCTAACATACAAAACTAAGATTGTGAACATGTTAAACATTAGCAATTAAACATGTAATTGATATTCTATATATAGTCTCTGTTGACATTATGAACATGTTAGCATGCTGGTGTCAAAGCACTGCTGTGCTAGTACAGACGGGCTGACATGACTGGCGACTCCATTCATTAGGGAATTGGATGAGAAGCACTAAACAGCATTAATGTTGCTAATAAACAACACAAGTAATTGATTATTGTAGAAATTAATCATCACTACAAAGGTGAAAAAATGGTCACAACTTCTAATGACTGATGTTGGCTGCCTCGTCCGTATCCATCCATTCTGAATAAAGAGACTCTTTAATCTCTTTACACTCTTTATAAACTCTCAGCTCAGCGCTGAGAGTGTGAGCACATGTTTACAGCAGCAGCAGCAGCAGCGCCAGGCTGCTCTGTTGACACAATGAAAAAAAATAGAAGTTGACCTTGTCGGTTGGCTCGGCTGATGGACAGTCCTGGTGAAAGCAGTTTTTGTGCTTGTTTGTTTTGACATTTCTCTCATTTCTGCATCTCTGAAAGGAAACAAATGGACCATGAGCGGCACTCAGCAGATCTGACACTGATGGCTTTATTATGAGAAATGGCTGGAAAATGGCACAGGACCTAAAAGTGACCCCACTCATGGTGACGTTGGTGAAAGTAGCTGTCACAGCTCCTTTTCTTGAACTTCGTTGTTTCAAAGAGGACAAGCATGACAAAAAAAAAAAAACACTTAGGATCGATGTCCTGAGAAACCTGTGGGGAGTCAAGACTTCACATCTTCCACCTGAAGGCTCGGTCTAAGCCGAGGAGTGACTTTGAGACTGAAGTTTCTTGTGTTCAGTGATTGCAGGGTCACGTAGGTCTGTTTAGATAAAGTGCTGTTGTTGGGATGCATGCAGTGTTGAGCCATAGCAGGCTGATTAATGTCTTTGAGCACAGGCAGAAATAACCTCTCAATCCCAATTTCACTTTAGAGGATTTTCAAAGGGGCAGAGCATTTTTCATGCCTGGGAGCTTTGATTCATTACTTCTTTGTGGGTTTTCTTGGAGGGGAAGGACACGCACTTTAACCTGTGGAAAATGAGCATAAGAAATGGAGGGTTGTTAATACTAAGTCAAGGTCTGCTTGCATTCAAGTATCCTTAACAGAAGCCATTTTCCCTTTATGGATAATTGTGTTTGGGGCTCTTCAGGATTATATCTTTGTGATGTCAATCTGCATTCTGCCTTCATCCGTCCGCCTGTTCTCTACCTCCCCTCTGCTTCCCTGTGACATCATTGTGTTCATTTTTTTTATACAAGCCCACACATGACCCCTTCTTTTTTCAGATGCATCATTAAAAAGCAACGACCTGTTTTCTGTACTTTAGTTCCATCCCATTATTATTATTATTTTTCTCTTGCCTATCAATACGCTGACACTGGGACAAACAGTGAAATAAATGGACCTTTGAGTGTCTGCTAGAGAGAGGTGAAGATTTTCTTTAGCTCGTTTCTCATGAGGCAGTAATTAGAATTATTTGCATTCTTTGCTGAACGATCCATATGTTCACTCTGTGTGAAATTCAATGGAGCTTTCAGTCAATACTCAGAGGAAAAGCATTTATTTTATGATATCGCTGGTAGAAGTTGGTCAATTAAAATTTAGGAAATCCATCAAATCTGTGCCATGAAAATGTCGAAGACTGACTGGGTTGACCGGTGGAACCGTCAGGGGAAACTGAACTGACCTTTAATGAATAGCTTCCATGTTTAACAACCGACAACAAAAGATGTTTCTGCAAATGAATGCAAGCTAGACTTACATAAAAACCATGTTCCGTGTAAAGAGTGACAACTGACTGTTGTCTGACTGTTTCTGGTGGAATTGACCTTTCAGGTAAATCAGGTGTATCTTCTCTATATTAATCTTATTTAGCAGCAGCAGCTACACCCTGTATACAACTTTAATTCACACATGGACGTTAAGTGTACAGCTTATTATACCAAGACATTTACTGTTAATTATTTATGATCACTTCTGTTCAAGACCCTCATTTCCCTCATGCTGAAGATGCTGTATTCCAACTACATACTTGCACATTAACAAAAATCAATAACTGAAAGAGCATTCCAATGATAAATTACTTTCATTAAATCGGAGGACTTGCAAGAGTTATATTTTTGGAAAGACTGATCCGTGGTGATGCAGCAGAGACTGAGATATCTTGACATTTAGTCATAATCATGGATCATGCTCCAAAAGCACTACATCCTACACTTCCTATAATGTACTTTGATAGGGTTTCCTCCATTGTGCCTGGTAAATGTACAAGTCTTTCAACGGAGGATCTCTGACAAAAAATGTATAGTACATTTCTCCCACACCAAACTGGGAAAACCATGTCTTTATGGACCATGCTTTGGGAGAATTTTATTTTCTATTGTGTAAAATATCATTGTATGCCAGACCAGTAAATCGTCCCTTCACTGGAACTACAAACTGCCCTGTAGTAAGTGGACTATTAGAGAGAGTGTTTTTTCAGAGCTCCCTTATAGCGACACCTGCTTTCACAGCCCGAGTAGTACTCTCCATGGCTACTAAATGAGTTCTCTTTGTCAATTTTTGGCGTCTTAACGTGTTTGACTTTAAGAAAATCAAATATATCAGATCACTACACACTGAATGTCCATCAGTTTTCTGTTACTTTGTCCTACAATTTGGTCCAGAGAAAGATTTCAAGATATGCAAACAGCCACCAGAGACACTGGCATAAGATTTGGTGTAGATATTCATGGTCTCCAGAGGGTGATTGCTGATGAACTTACTGGACATTTCACAGGCCTTTAGCAGCATCCTCAGGACAAACAAAACTTTTAGCAACGGTGGGTGCACACATTGTCTGATCTCTCACTTTGTTATTAGAAGATGTAATGAATGAATCATATTGGTTCTTACCCAAGACAGTAAAAAATACATGTCATGAATTTCCAGGAAAACATGTCAAAATCCTGCAGGTGAACCAAGATAATGTTCTGCAGGTATATTTTTAGATATGTCATAGTTCTCAAGAATTGCTGAGCTCAAAGTTGAAACGTATAATGATGACATCCTGAGAAAGAGGCAATTCGCGCTGATGCATTTGAATGCTGATGTGTTTGCACATCTGTTTAGACTGTGTCACTGTGACTGACGACACTGTGCTTTCCTTGCACCTGACATTCTCTGCACTAAACACTCACTGAGACCTGTGGCTATTCATCAACTTGTCAGCAGCAGCAGACATCCATCATCCACATTCACTGTGTGTCTGTCTTTCTCCCTCTCTCACACAGGCCGTGAGGGTACTCAGGAGGTCCCTTCAGGCTGACACATTGCCTGAGCTCTGGGGAGATTGCATAGGTATGGTGTGTGAAGGATGAGGCCACTAACTGTCTCTGTATTGTTTTCATTTCCTCTATCCACAGTTTTGTTGTTGTCCATACTCTAACAGGAAATGTATGAAAATAGAAGAAAATGCTGACACCAGTGAATGGCCTATTTCAGGTCTGAGTGGAGCACTAAACCTTGGCAGGCTTTGGGTACACATTATTCATTTTTCATGTTATTTAAATTTCAGTGTTTTAAAAAAAAAAAAAAAAGAAAAAACTTGGGAGTGCAGCTAATTTGTTACTGGCTTTCAGTGGGAGAGTAGCAACTGGGGCAAGTATGGAATAAAAAATGTAGTGAAAATTTAAATTAGCCTATGAAACATAGTATGTATCACAAAGTTAATGAGCTCATGAATATTAACAATGTCAATTAAGGAGGAATAAGCAAATAAAGTAACTATTATTATTACTATTTACTTTTTTTTTGTTATGTTTTTTTATGTTGTCCACTTCTGTAAATGGTATACTGATGGCCTAGGGGTATAAGGTGCTGACCATGTAATTGTAACACCCCCAGTGTGAAATGTACTGAAGGCTCCAAAGGAACCTAAATGGACCTTGAATTAAGAATTTTATTATTTTATTTCACTCATATCTCTTACCGCATGCAAATTAAGTAATGGTTTATTAATCATTCCTATTATTTTCAACAATCTAATCAGGAGTGTGTTGCCAAATTAGTCGTCAAATAAAGTCATATAAAGTTTAAGTTAAAATAACAAGAACACAAATAATCGCTGCTGTTATTGTATAATTATTATTTTAAATACTCCATGAAATTAGAGACAAATTAACAACTTTATTGAAAGAAAAATAATGATAGATAATAATTAATAATTTTAAAGATTTAAACAATGGTTTAAAATCTGAAATAGGGACAAAAAATATATATTACAGCAAATATTATAGCACTTCTAGATGAGTGAGTACAAAAGTAAATCAATGCGAAATTGACTCAATTATGCAGAAGACGCAGGGACAGGGAAAGTGTCAAAGATTTCAATCGTAATTTCCTCAGTTAGATTCAGAAGCAAAAATCTGTTAAATTCTATCCATAAATTTATTTCACTGTCCGGGACGGAAGTCAAACATTGGACAGAATTAAAATTATTCCTGGTGTATTATTACCACAGCTTCTTTCTTATTTTGTTATTTGTTTTTCCTGCAATGCTAATAGATGACTTTCTTTACCCACAATGCACGGCGAAACAGCCACGTAAACGTAAACGGTCCTGCTGTCTGGCTCGCTAGCTACCTCTGCTCACTGCACACTTCCAGAGCAGCATATCACGGGTATCCACACGATGCTACACTCGTTTGCCAGGTATTAAATATCCAAATAACTATTATAGATTGTCAGGGTTAGGGTTATGTGTATTTTGTTCAGGTTTGCTTATAACGTTGTCCTGAGTTGTTGGTATGCAAAGCAGCTAACGGTTAGCTCTTCAGCCTGCTAACGTTAGCATACAGGATATGTTGGCGAACAAGCTAATTTGGTTAGCTGCTAACGGTGGGCTGGGTGGCTAATATGCTCCAATGAATCTAGCGAGTTGATTTGCTTATAATGTCAACTGACTGCTAATACATAAACGTTAAGAAAAACACGAAACTTCTAGCCAATGCGCCAAGCGTTCAGGTGAGAGCTTTGTACGTAAATAGAGTTAACTCTACTCCTTGGCTACTGACCCACGGCTCTAGCTAACATCTTTCCTCTGACAAACCGTCGTCGTAATGTCTTGCTGTACTTTTAATTGATTAAACCAGGTAGTGAGGTCAAAGTGTTGAGTTTGCTTTAAAGCTATGAAATGTTGACGTTTTGCCACGAGGGCAGTAGGTCGCGACGTAATGCATCCAAGAGCTTCCTTTCAACGCCCCTTCATTCAGTCTGTGGAGCTGTCCATGGTTCTAATTCAAACGAACACATAGCCACTGATGGGTTGTGTTCATTTTAATAACCCATCATCAATGAAGGAAGAAACTTGCAATGCAAAGACTCCAATTATTAGGTCTTCACTAGATAGTTATACTTGTCATGAAATAAACCTTGTTTTACATTTTAGGTATCATTAAATGCCAGTGGCTGAATTCACTAACTAATAGACTGCAAAATAATAAATAAACACTTCACCACCTTTTCAAATACCTCTAGAGAAAACATTACCAAACTCTTCCTTATACTCTTCCACTGCTTTGCTTTGGAATAACTTTGTCACCTTTCTCTTGTGTTGCTGCAGGTGTATAATAGTTGATGGCTTTTAAATATTTCACAGTATAACAGGTCTCACCACAAAACATGATGGGCTCCCATAATTTCTAAGTGCTCTAACAATACCGTAACCATTGTCATTATATTTATGTTTAGACCTGACTTCAGTTTGCGTTTAAAGATGATATCTAGTTGAGGAGGGCCCAAATCTGACACACACTGAAAACACAATGACATTAAAGGATACAGAAAGTCATTCAAAGCACACAAGGGAGCCAAATGATATTATAAGCAATATTGGTGTCACAACAGGAGCATTTGGAACTCTGCAATAAAACAAATCAAAACAAAAACTAGAGACCATCTTGTGATGGGATCACACCAGCTGCGATGCCCATCAACATATTGCTGTTCCGACCGAGGATTACTCAGTTGGTATTACTATATTATTTCAAGAGAACTGAGAACCACTTCTGTGGTAGTTCCCAATATAGTAGGTGTCCGTAGGACCACATTTTGCCATGATGACACACACAGACTCACAAGGTGAAACAATACCATTCCCACTATTTCAGCTAGTAAAAATCGTAAGTGTAGGGACTCCCCTTAAAATGTCTGCAACCCACAGTGTCACAAACTCAGAATTATACAATTACACATTGCACATTTGTTGCTCATATGCTAAGATAAACTTGAATATTTCATGTTAGTTAATAAGAGAATTAACTTTATGAGTTCTCAATCCATTTCCAGTCAGCAATAAAGTTAACAAGCCAAGTTTGAAGATGGGTGTGGTCCGACCCATGGGTACTGAGTGCTTGATAATGTAGTAATTACTACTGGGGTGCTGATGACATGGGTCAAATGTCAACACGTTAATGGGTGTCATGGTTGTTGTGATCCCGTTGCAAGATGGTCTCTAGTTTAAACTTGATTTTGAACAAGATTCATGGTTGTTTGACACACAGCATGGACTGAATTGAAAACCGTATATTGAACAACATTATTAGATATTCAACATATCAATACAGTCTGAGATTCAAGCTGTCTCTCAACAAGCTCTCTTCCCTGTTTTACTTCTGTTGGCAGGCCTTCAGTGAGATTGCCAGAGCTGTAAGATGTCAATGGTGGTGTTTGCCTCTGTGGTTCGGGTCGGGGATGGCCTGCCTCTCTCTGCATCCACTGACTATGAGCAGGATAAAGAGCTTCAGGAAACCAAGAGGCATCTCAAAGGTCTCTCCAAGAAACTCAGCCAGTTCCCTGACCGCTGCACACTTAAGACTGGACCATACAATGTCAAGTAGGTCTTACTGGATGTCAATTTAAATTCCTGATGTTTGGCCCTTTTAGAGGAACCCTTTACACTCAATTGATCTACTAATTAAACACGCATAAACTATTAAATGTGAAAAACAGTCAGTATTAACCAGATAAGAAACATCATAACCAGGTACACATGATATGGAACATTTGTATGTATTTGGTTTTGAATTCATTTGTTGAATACATTTAAAATTCAAGGTATGAAACAGAGATTTAGATCATTTTTCTGCATCTTCATCCAAAGTGGCACATGGGTGATTAAACAGTCACTGCTGACAGTTTTCCTCCTCTCTTCTTGACCCTCTAATGCAGTTTTGATTGAAAAATGCCTCTTAATTTGAGAGATTTGACAGTTAGGCTTTCATTTGAGGTGTCAGACTGTTTCTGAAAGCCCCACCAGTGCTCAGGGAAATGCTTTGAAAGTCTCCCAAGTGCTGTTTGTTAAGATGTTATGAGTCTTATTAAGACAGAGGACATGACCTCAAAAGAAATTTAAAATCAGCCATCAGTCAGACAGCTATACCTTTCAGCAACCGAGGCCTCCTTTGATAAGAGTCTCTTTATTGATGGAGAGCCATAAGCATCTGAAGAAGAGGAGTTCAGAAGACATTGAAGGTCAGAATGAAGTGGGCAGTGTATAAAGTCACAGGTTAATATATTCTTTAATACCCAAAGCCATTTGGAGGCTGTTGTTAAGTCTGTTATAGTTATATACAAAATGGAAGATTCCATATTCATCTTCAAATGTCAATGCACTTTTGATTTTGTGAACTTAAAAAATAGAAAAAAATTAAACAATAATTGTGGAATGTGCAAATGTTTGGGCTTCTAAGTCAGTACTCGTTAACATCCCACTTGGCAGATGCAGTGCATTTAGAAAGTTTTCAATCCTTTTTTCACGTTTGTTATGTCGCAGCCTTATGCTAAAATCATTTAGATTTATTTTTTCTCAAATCAATCTGCACTCAATATCCCATAATGACAAAGTGAAAATAGAATTTTAGAAATCTTTGCAAATTTATTAAAAAGGAAAAACTGAAATATCACATTGACAGAAGTATTCAGACACTTTGTTATGACACTTGAAATTTAGCTCAAGTTCCTCCCATTTCTCTTGATCATCTTTGACATGTTTCTACACCTTGATTGGAGACACCTGTGGTAAATTAAAATTATTGGACGATTTGGAAAAGTACACAGTACACATCTGTCTATATAAGGTCTCACAGGTGGCAATACATATCAGAGAAAAAACCAAGCCATGAGGTCAAAGGAACTGCCTGCAGAGCTCAAAGACAGTATTGTGTGGCACAGATCTGGGAAAGGATACAAAAAACTTTCTGCTGCATTAAAAGTTATCAAGAGCACAGTGACCTCCAGAATTCTTTAATGGAAGAAGTTTGCAACAACTAGGACTCTCAGCCCTAGAGCTGGCAGCCTGGCCAAACTGAGCAATTGGGGGGAGAAGGGCCTTGGTAAGAGAGGTGACCAAGAAGCTGATGCTCACTCTGGCTGAGCTCCAGAGATCCTGTGTAGAGATGGGAGAAATTCTCAGAAGGACAACCATCACTGCAGCACTCCACTGATCTGGGCTTTATGGCAGATTGGCCAGATGGAATCTTCTGCTCAGTGAAAGACACATGAAAGCTGCTTGCAATTTGCAAAAAAGCACCTAAATGACTCTCAGACTATGAGAAACAAGGTTATCTAGTCTGATGAAACCAAAATTGAATTGTTTGACCTCCTTTGATTGGTCAGAATTGAGGGAAAGCTGAATGGAGCAAAGTACAGAGATATCCTTAATGAAAACCTGGTCCAGAGCGCTCAGGACCTCAGACTGGGCCGAATGTTCATGAGGGTCAGCCGTCCACTGATGGTCCCCATCCAATTTGACAGAGCTTGAGTGAATCTGCAGAGAAGAATGGCAGAGTATTCCCAAATTCAGGTGTGCAAAGCTTGTTGCGTCATATCAAAGAAGACTCTTTTTGATAAATTAGCAAAAATTTCTAAAATTCTGTTTTTGCTTTGTGATTATGGCGTGGTCTGAATGCAATGTACCACAGTTTGCCAACATTTTTTGTAGCCAGCTATGAGTCTTTCTATTCTTGATTTAGGATTTTTCACCCACTCTTCCTTGCTGTTCAGGTTCTGAGATATTTTTAGGCTCTCTTGCACACACAGCATGTTTAAGATCTACCAACAGATTTTCAATGATGTTCAAGGCAGAGGACTATGAGGGCTGTTCCAAAAGCTTCAGCTTGTGTTTCTTGAAGTAGTTAATCATGGATTTTTGAGGTCTGCTTTGGATCATTGTGTACTGTTGTAAATGCCAGCCTCTTTTCAGTTTCAGAATTTGCTGATTTTTAGTGGATTCCATTGTTCTTTCTGTCTGTGCAATGTTTACTGTGCCACTGGCTGCCACAGAGTGCCAAAGCAGAGTATTTCCACCCCCATGCTTAACAGTCTGCAGGGGGGAGGGTTACTAAGTACTGACTAAGCACAACATGCCACAATTACTCTAAATTTTTTTCTATTTTTGAAGTTCATAAAATTAAGAGGAACGGTGTATTAACGTTTGAATTTTTAATGTTGCTTTGCTGCAGAGGTTGTACTTACTTCTTTTCACTTCAGAAATCAACAAAATGTCATTTGCCCAGCCATACCCAAACATTTGCATACAAATGGATATATTTGTATGATGAAAACAGCAGATTCCCTTGTATCTTTCTGTGTGAAAATAACTCACCGTTGGTAAATTGTAGCCTTAAAAGCTGACTTCATTTAGACATTCTTGGAATACGTTCACTTGCTTTATCATTCCAAGCTTGGTATAACTTACCTGTATAGGGATTTCAAATATACTGTTATCTGATAGGGTTAGGGGATTTAGGGACTTTGCAGTGATGTTAACATAGATTACTTTACATTCCATAATATTTTAACATCCTCAAGCTGTATCCCATGCATCATCAGTTATACCAGTTATACCTCAGGACTTTATCTAGCTTTATTTTATCTTTTACTCAGGAGTAAGTTTATGATATATTTTCTGATCTGTCTGTGCATCAGTCTGTGCATCCTGTCTAGGGAGTCGAGATAATGTGAAACAGATTCATCCACTAGAAGGATGTCAGAAGTGGTGATGCACTAGTTGAAGCTGAACATTGACTTTCGTCAGGCCCTGTAACAGGTCTTATTACACCAATCTTTACTTCTTTTCTCTGGCTTTTCAGATTTCAAATCAAATTCAAGATTCTTGTGATCAGATTTAGAGCTCTGCATGGTCAGGCACCTACCTGCTGCTCTGTATCACTTTTAGGTGTCTGAGGTCTTCTGATCAGGGAGGGTTGTTCCTCCCTGTAGGTTTAAAACCAAAGGAGACTGTACCTTTTTGAAGTTGTGTCTCCTAATTTCAAAATTCATTCCCCTTGGACCCTTTGAATCTTAGGGTTTCTTCTGTCTTTGTGAGGCACTTTGTGATGTCTGGTCTTGAAAAGTGCTTTATAAATGAACTTCACTTACTAACTGTGGGTGTAATAGTCATAATATACTCACATCGTTATTGACACAACCAACTTCGTGGTGTGCACTAACAGTGAATGAAGAGTTTGTGTTTTTCACATCTGTGAAACTAGGGGTCACAATATAAACCATCATGTAATCTATGAGATTAAGTTGCCTGGCTGCATCCCTACTTTGTGTATGAGTCAGTTAGTTCATTTTTGAGGAACTGCTGCTGCACAGTGACATGCTGGTATCAGGTTTACCCTCATTCGTCAGATATCTTCTATACTTTTGTCTTTGTTTTTTTTTTTGTGTTTTTTCCATCTTGCCACATGATAATCATTACATCAGTCTTTCTATTTGTTGACATTTATGTTTCACATCCATTTAGATGTGATAACCAGCTTTCCGCTCAATTGTGTTCTGAGCTATTCAGATAATGTAGAAAGTCGTATCTGGGGAATTTAATTTGTGCTCAGTGTATCAATTAACTCTGCAGGGCCCAAAGATGTCTGCCGAGGTGCATATGAATGTGATTGTGGTTCTATGTTTAATTAGCTGTGAATGTGTGAATTTTAGGCAAGAATGTGCTGAAATAGTGTCTGTACTGTTCAGAGCAGCAGCCAGCAGATTCAGAAGTACCATTGTGTTTTCCTGTAATCTGCACTGTATTTAGCGGGATGTCCTAATTACAGTTTCCCAGGATTTCTGTGAAGAAAAGAGTGCAGGAGTAATAATTCTTGTGCATGTATGCATGTTTCAGTTTCACAAGCTCACTGGGTGTTGGATACCTGATGGTGTGCACCGCAAACTACCCCAACGTGCTGGCCTTCTGCTTCCTGGATGAGCTACAGAAGGAGTTTATCGTCACCTATGACCCAAAGCGAATCAGCAGTGTTGTGCGGCCGTACTCCTTCATTGAATTTGGTGAGCTCCATTGATTACTACAGCATTTTGAAGCATGTTTTAATTAGATGAGTAACCACTGTTGGATTTTGTAGATCTTGGCTTTGCTTATTTTCCCATTACTGCTACAATTTTTCCTTCCTCCTGTATGTTTAAAAACACTAACCACATTCTTCAGTGCTCAACACAATGTATTCTGGGAAATGTATGAAATGCAATAGAAGTAGATGTTAAAAAAAAAAAACCCAAAAAAACACAATATAGGGAAAGTGGTTGCACCAAAGAATAAATCATGTTTCATCGCAAAATTACTTCCTGCAAACATCCCACCCAAACATTACAGTGTATCCTGAGGAAGGCTGCGTGATTATTTCCATTCTTGATTATTCTGTTTTTTAGTTAGTCGAATGTCCATCACAAGATCTCAAAGGCCACATGGGCCAACAATCTAAAGTGCAAAGATATTCAATTTGTAATGACATACAAAGAATTATAAAAACCTACAACCAGAGAATGCTTTGCATATAAACTTTTATAAATCAACTCAAACAGTAAATAATCAAAATGGTTTCAATTGATCAGTTTATTAAAGAATCATTTCAGAGTTAATCCAGTGTATCAAAGACTGAGATCTTGCTTTAACCCTGACAGAATGTCACATACAAATGATCTGTTTATCTCCCTCATTTTGCTCTGTGTGTTATTAGCCATCTTGTTGTTGTGCTAACTGTGATCCATCAGACACCTTCATCCAGAAGACCAAACAGCGCTACAACAGCCCTCGTTCCCTGTCCACCAAGATCAACCTGGCTGACATGCAGACAGAGATCAGGCTGCGACCGCCCTACCAGCTGTCCCCTGAGGACCTACGGGCTATCAATGGATTCTCTGTGCACACACCCTCCAAGTACAAGGGCATAGGTAAGACATGAGCTGCTGTACACATATACACGCCCCATAACAACCTAATTCCAGTATGAAAGAGGTTTGTTGTTGTAATAGACTACCTACTTAATTTCCCTTCTGGGGATCAATAAAGTGTTATCTCATCTTATCTTACACTCATTATTTGGCAATATTAATACTGGTACCACTGGTCTTTGTAACACAGAAAGGTCACTGGTGATTTTCCTCACTGCAGCAGTAAAGAAATGATACCGGATGCACCATTGCGCCTGTCATTGTTCATATCACTTTAGAGCTGTTTGGTTATGGAGCAGTCCACATCAAACCTGTAGACTCTCCCAAATGGTTATATTGCTTAGAGGTACAGTACACTAGCAAAATACCTTCCATCTTTTTAATTACATTTGAATTATTGGAATTTGTTTATGGATCACTCACAGTATCAAATGAAAATCTATCTTTCTGTAGAGAGTTATCTCTCTTACCTCACCACATTTTCCCTTAAGACCAAAAAATGTAATTTTAAATTCATGTGCGTAATGCTGGTGAAAACCTTATTAAAATCAATAATTTAGAAATTAACTTCAGAAATAACATTTGCAGCACAAACACATTGTAGGTTTAACATTTATTGTTTTAATAATTACTTTTCAAGGATAATTAAAAGCTAATTTGGCATTTTCTCTCACTAATTCTTTGCCTTCACTTTCAATTACTGTTCTCTATTCTCTTGAGTTACCCTTGCTGTGAGAGGACATTGTTTACTTTAAACTGCAGTGAACAGTATATTCTTGTGGCAGGAAACTTTTGGAAGCATGGCAACATAATAACTCTGTCAATATCAGGTTAAAACCATTTCTTTTATAAACTCTGGGTGTTTTCAGTAAAAATCTGTAGGTAAAAAAAAACAGAGAACCTGAAATGTACTGCATGTCTGGTGGTCTGACATCCCGTGCATCAGTCTACAGTTCCACTGTTGGTCTGTGGCTCAGACCCCCGACCCCTCAGTTGCTCCAGAAAACAACCCGTCACACCTCAGCTGACCCACCTCGGGTCACTTAGAACTGTTGTGCTTCCCCTGACATCCTCTTCAGAACAGCTCTCCACGCTTTGTTCACTCTCTGTTGGTTGCCTTGCCAGGCTCCATTTTCTGAGAACATAAATCATTTTTCTAGGGGGATGAAGTATGCTAATCTGATAATAGTTATGGATCACTCCTTTAACTGTGCCAGAAAGTTGTGGATGTCAGAAGATTTAAAAACGGTGTATGCTTGGCCTGTCAATTCTATTCAAGGATTTATCCTTTTATCCTGCATATAGTGTTTTTTTTTTTTGTAAATAATTACATTTCCTAAAATATATATGTTTTGTTATCTACTTTGGAAAGCAGATTTTCTTCTTAATGTTTTTGTAATGAATTTGTCATGGCAGATTTTGTCTGTAATAAAAAGCCCTTTTTGTCTCTTCCAGCTCCCACACAGATGTTGGAGCCAGTGACTCTCCCGGGCATTGTGTCTTGTGTGCTTAGTGTCCTCTGTGGAGGCCTGAACCTGCTGCGAGGAGTCCACGCTATAGAGAGCATACTACAGGTGAGAATCGGGGCTGAGGCAACATTGCTAGAAAATAAAACAAGCAGAGAAAATGAAGGCTTCTCTCTCTCTATCTGTTGTCATGTACTCACTGTACTTGTCTGTCTCGGGCAGTGAGCGATCAGTGCTGACATTGTGTGTGCGCTCACTTTGAGCTTTTCTTTCAAATAAAGTGTCTTTGATAATTAGACTTAGGCTCGTTTTCTGATTATTCAGGTTTCCTGCATCATCATACTTTCATCACATGGATCATACAACCTATGAAACAAATGGAAAGAATTACTTAAATAAGACCCATATTGGCTTAAATCTGAATTTTCCTTTCAGTATACTTTGTGGAATTATTTCAACTTGGAGAGCATAAGAGCATCAGTCTGCCATATGCCATCCATTCTGTTCCTTGACACTCTGTATGTTGCATTATATTCTTTTAAACCAAATGAGGCAACATGGAAAATATGTGAAGTTCATTGACAGATTGGTTTCATGATGCCTTGACAAATAAGCTTTTTTTCTGTATGCCTTTTCTTCTGTCTGCAGAATGACGATGAAGACTTTAATTATGTGATTGCCTTCTTCCTCGGCACAGCAGCCTGTCTTTATCAGGTAAGTGATAGTCTGCGGTAAGAGCAGCCCATCACCGGCTGACTGGCTGACTAATGGCCCTGTACTTTACAACTCAGCAGCTTGTCAGCTAAACCAACATTAGCAAAAGCTCAGTGCCTTTCACCCACTACCTTCTCTTTCATCAGCTCAATTTGTGCAGCTCTTGATACTAAATTGAATTTTTCCAGAATTTAGTACCAGAAGCCACAGATCTACTGAAAACTAGTAGATTAGTGAGGTGAATAAAATTATCAGACAGTATTTCTTATGTACAGAACCTACTTATTGTTCAATGAAGGACATGCTACTAGTCAATGTCAGTCACACAAAGTGTGCAGAATTCAAATTCCTCCTCTCTGCCATTCTCCTTTCAGTGCTACCTGTTTGCCTACTTCTCTGTCTGGAGGAACAGTAAGTCCTTTCTAGCATTTGCACTCATCTGTCTGTCCAACATGTATCTGTATGAACTGAGGAACATGTGGCAGATCCTCTTCCATGTGGCGGTGGGGGCCTTCATGACCCTGCAGATAAGACTGAGGCAACCGCTTGGCAAAGCACCAGACTATAATGTCTGACAAAAACTTTACACCCAAAGGACAAACGGACCGTCTGTCAGATGTCTCACCTGCTCTGGAGATGCAGCGGAGACAGCTCTGGCCAGTCTGGGGACAAAGTGGAAACAAAAAACAATCACTTCAGGAAGATAAGAAATCTTGCAGCACCACAGTGGTCCTGTTCTCACTCAATCCCAGCACCAATGGACAGAGTGTGATACTCCACCGCAGCCTGAATCATCTGTGGATCTAACTGGATTGTTTTTGGAAGTTGTCTGTTCCCCACCATTGTCTCATAAAGACATTTACTTTTACTTCATTTCATTGCAGCCATAGTTAAGGTCAGAGTCCTGCATACAGGATGTCTAGTTTTGCCGATCTGTACTCTCCTGCAAAATTAAGACTCAGGAGCTACAGGTCAGGTGTAACCTGCAACCCTAACTTAAAACCAAATACAGAGGCCATAGTGACTCTGTTCAAATACCACCACCAAGATTATACTTTCTTTCATATCTTACTTTGAGGAATCTGAAACCTTGTTGTTATTTAAGATATTAAGCAAAGTAAGAGTGAAATAATTATTTAAATCCATGTCATGCAGCATCACATCACGTGACACTCATAACTAGCACAGGTGCAGGGGTTTTGATTCTCATCAGATGCAGTGTATGTTGCCTTTAAGAATTTGAATCTCAGTATTTGACATTCTTCAATTCTTGAGTTACAGACATATTTCTGTTTGCACCCAAAAATTGATTTGGTTTAATACCCAACCAACCATGTGGTCTTGGCTGAAGGCTGGGCTGAACAGAAGAGCATACAGCAGAAAATAAACTGATCAAAGATAATACAATTTGAACATAGAAAGGCAGCAGGATTGGACCTTAATCCAAATTTGTCTAAACTTGTCCAATTTTGTGTTTATATCACCCATGTCCTGCTTGCATCTAATTATTCCTCAGTTCAGTTCATATACATGCACTTTTTGCACATGCACCCTTGGATACCTGACTTGGTGCAGGACTCTGGTTTAGGTCTTGGTTTAAAACTATGCAATGCTGCCTCATATATGTGGCTCTCATTTCTGTTTTGGTGTATTCTGTATTCAGGAGTCACTTATCATATCTTATTTTTGTTGACTGTTAATTTTTGCTATTTATTTACTGAGAGATTGTTCATTGGCATGTGATCAGTGATGATTTTTACAGATTTTATCAGTGTTATTTGTTGTTTTATGGTTGCTCCATTTTTCTTTTTTAACGCAGACTTGTATCTACTTGTCACAAAGTAACTCCTGCTCCAGTAGACACAAACAGCGTGTTAGCATTCATACCCTACTTCCTCGCCCACACAGCCTCAAGCATGTGGAAGTGTCAAGTGACTATGTTAATAAACAAGTCTGTGTTGGCAGCAGTAAAGATACTAGCTGTGTTGTCGGGGCCAGAGGCAGCCCATATCATCTGAGCAGCCTCTGGCGTGCTTTTCCTCCCACCGAGTCCCCGAGACATGGTTGCGTCTGCCACTTTGGAAGACAAAAACTCAGTCTCTCACCCTCTGCCTGTGTAATGGATATTAGTACAGCGTTCACATCTAACGTAATTACAATCAGGGGATGCCACATTCATCGTTTTTAAGCAGTGTGAGATTTGTCCGGGAAATTATGGGAAGCTTTCCTGGCTTTTCCTGCATCATCCCAATAAACAATAGCAAACAAATGGCGAAGGGTAGAGAATTGAGTCATGCCTTTATTGTTCATGAGTAGCTCAACAGTTGTGCCAAGATTGTCATGACGTCTTTCTTTTTTTCTTTTTTTTTTTTAAATAATCTGTCTCTCACTGTATGGAGTGAAAAGTGAAAATGAAAAGGAGTATAGCCACGCAAATACAGTCGATGTCCAGCTGGCATCTGCACATCTGATCTGTTGGGGGAACGCTGCAGCGCTACGGCCTTGTGTGATTCATCATTGCTCTCTGAATGTTCCCAGCTTTCCCAACAGCAGTACCACACCTACATGACCTAATAGTTCTTTTCACAACATGGCTTGGACTCAGTTGGATCTGAATTGTGTTTCACTGGCTCAGATTGTTTGCATTTGTTTGCATTCTCCTTTTCCACAGCATTTATAATAGATGTGTAGAGCATGTGTGTTGTGTAAAGTAGGAAAAGTACAATTCAAGGTATTTATGCTGGTTTATCCAAGTATGGAAAATGAATGTGGTCATTTCCAGGTCTTTAAAACACGGAAATGAACTGCTGCGAATTTGTTACACGTGTTGCATAAATTTTAATTCGTTTTATTTTACACTAGAGTGTCCCCAGTCATGATTAGGTCACAGACTAATATGAACAGTGTAAATTCAGGAAATGAAGATCTGGGAAAATGTGTTGGAACGCTGCATTTAAACTATATCTGAGACCAGAAGTGCTTTAATTTGGTTCATTTTCTGTTGCACATGGAGGCACATTTCTTTATAATGATGTGATCTGGTCCTCTTCACCCCACTTGAAACATATCTTCTCTTGTATTAGGGCTCATTGTGTCTGGGATCAGCTCTGGAACATTGAACATTAAAAAAAATCTAAGACATTACCATTACAATGATAACCATTCTTCAACAAAAACTGAATGTATTGTTTCTGCTGCAAGCTGCAGCAACAGACAAGAGATTGCTTCATGATTCAGAGGCAGCTGAAATACTTTTCAGGCAGCTCTGTTTTTTTCATTATTTCACCAGTAATAGCACAAGAGGTATTATGATTATGATGATTATAATTGATGTTATTTGTGGGTTCCTCATTATAAGGAACAGCAATTTCCTCCAGATGTAATTAATGGAACAGGGATATATTCTTTCCCGAGCAGGAAGTATGTGGATTTTAATGACAAATGGCTGCTGCAGCTGTACACTGTAGATTACTGTACTTGAAGGTGAATTTTAATTCAACATGATTCAGTTGAATGTCAGTGGTGATAATGTTTCTGTGGCGAAGCTCGCTCGCACAGTCAGGTGCTCACAGGTTGGCTTTGCAGAAAGGTCAAAATCAGTAAGTGTGAGGCTCTGAGGATTTCGTTTGCATCGACATGTCCTCGAATTTCTGCGAGAAAAGCCAAGTAAATACTATTGTGGTCACTGGCTGCAGTACAGTAGCCTTTTATTCCATTACTGACCATTCTTCAAATTCAATTCAATTTAAATGGAGAGAGTAAGATTTAAATTGCAGTCCAACCCTGCTACTTAAATGCATATCAAGAGTTATTAAATTAGCTATTAACTAAGACACTAATTCATTCTTATTCAATGTAATGGCAAGTGATTTGACTTCTATATAAATATAGATATTAAAGCTGTAATGGATGAAGCAACACTAGGAGTGCTAATCAGCAGATTAGCATTTTGCTTCCTTCTCTTCCATCATGTATAAACAATTATCTTGATGAAAAGAAGACAAAGGACCTCATGTATAAACCAAGTGATGAAGTGCTGCTGCCATCTGTTGGTGGGCTACATGAACAAATGAGAACGTCATGTCATGCTTATGGGTTTTTAGAAAACTTACTCATATATGATTGATGAGCAAAAATATAATTGTATGCTGCAGCATTACAATTTCCCTGAATTGGAGCTAAGGCCCCGTTAATGTCCATATACCTTTGGCCATACAAATAATTTCTTAAGTCTTGTAATGGATAAAAGACAAGCTCTTCTGTGTAAACCTTTTCTTTGGTGTCATACAAGTGTGCTGAGCCAACAGCTTACACAAGGTAAGCAGGCATTCATCTAAATCAATTAGTCAGCTGACAACACAGCCAGATTATGCAGAAAAGAATCAACATGCAGTCATGTGTTACCTGTGAAACATCTCAGCAGTTTATTTGTCTGTAAAAAAAAAAAAAAAAAAGAAAAAAAAAAAAGCATAGTGTTTGGCATGACAACAAAAACAACCCACGGTTTTGTCTCTGAAGCTGTTTTTGTCACAGACGCTGCCTCACCTTGTCATCTTGTCAGAGTCATCATGAGGATCCTCAGCTGTAGAAATGAAAAGGTGAGCTTCTCCTGCTCTTTAAACATAAGAACTCATCCACTCAGACACCTTATAGCTACACCCCTCATCTCAGATCTATGCTTCTCTCTCACCCCCATGTGTTTCCTAATGGCACACTCTCCTGCACAATAGACAGTAGAAAAAGGGGCTCACATGGGTGTCAAATGGGATGACACTTAAATTTTTTACTAGTGGTGTGTGATAATGGTTGCAGCAGTACAGTACATTAACAACACAGAAACCACCAGAGTAGACCAGCGCAGGCTTTCCACTGTACAGGCTCAAAGCAAACGTTCCAAGTGCCAAGTTTCTCTTGTTATTCTCAAACAGGAAATTAAAAGCAAAATCACCAACATTTAAAGGATAAAGCTGGTGCCAATTTACTTTTTTTTTTTTTTTTTTTTAACTCAACAAATCCCATGAAAAGACCAAAATCAATGAACTGAACCTTCTAAGTATTGCCTATGTAGTAAAACCCTAATATATCTTATTCCTCTGTACTCTATAGCTCCACTGTTTCCCCAAAACTATTAAAAACACATCAGTTAGTCATACTATTGTACGTTTCTCCATTAACATAAACAGAAACTCTTATAGAGCCTTTTTAAAAAACATAAAAATAATTGATCAATTTAAAAGGGTTAGCAAAGCTATTGTAACTTGTTTAGTTGTATTTGCCTTCAAATCATGCATTATAAAACTCAAAGTAAAAAAATAAAGTTTTTAATTTGCTAATTTACAATCTATTTAACATTTAACCAATTTCTAATAAAGAAAAATGATTAATAATTAAATTTCTGAATGGAACTTGAAATAAGTCTTTAAAATGCTCTTAAATTTAACATTTTGTATTGCATTTATTCCATCTAACAATACATTTGTGCACCACCTAAAGTCAAATTTAACTCCAACCTGCAGGGCATCAGCAGGACCTCTGATTGGCCAGATGTCTGCCACCACATTGGGGCAGTTTATTAATAGATTTTATTTTTTAAAAGTCTTCGAGTATTCCAGTGGCACAGTCAAGACTCCATACTCTGAATTCCATTTAAAGCAATCCCACATAAAACGACCTGGTGGCGTAAATACCCACTAGTGTAAAACACTAAATGTGTATTAAATACACAAATAGTTTCAATAAATTATGTGTTTTACTCGTGTTTGAGTAATGTTTCTTTATAACAGTATATGATTTAACAAACAGGCAAGGGCTGTGGGTGCAGTGTGTGTAGAGACAAAGCAAGAAGTCAAATAACAACACAATGTTGATTTTGGTTTTTTTCATGAGATTTGTTGATAATAAACAAAATACTGAATAATGCTTGCCTTATCCTTTAAGCTTCCGTCTCAAATTTGCTTTGTTCCTCTATATAAAAACTTGACACTCTGCCCAGACATTCACTGATCACTGTACTCTGACTCAGCCAAGACAAACAGAACCAGCTGTAGTGATTGGTAATAACATCACTAAAAATCACTAAAATCTATGAAACGGCCAGGTTAAAGACAGTTTGTCGGAAGACATGCTGAGTAATGTTGTAATACTGAAGAAAACTTTTCTGATAAGAAAAAAAAAAAAAAACAGCAGATAAAAGGGCACATTTCCATATGGGCTTGTCTTTCCCTGTCCACAGGATGAGAATCATCACCGTCATTAGTATAGAGTTCATATTAAAGGCCTCATCGGAGATCATTGGACATTCATTGGGTCGTACCATCTGATTGAGCAAGCAAGAGGGAGGTGTGGAGCAGTGCAGGAAGGGGCGGACGGCTGAATGCACTGGAGTGCAAAATGGCTTTTGAGCACCGAGACCGATGCATTCCCGTCCTCTAGTCTTGTCATTCAAAGTGCGTACTCGCTCGGCTTGGTGCTTCCTTCTCGCCGTGAGATTTAAACACACTACTGAAGGGAAATCATCAGAAACGCCATCTAATCACCGAAGGATTGACTTCCTGCAGATCGAAAAATGCTCAATTCGGTGAAAAGAGCAAAAAAAAAAAAAAGGGCATTCAGGTGCATCAATCTGCTGAAGTTAATGGTACATTAGCTGTGGCTCCACTTTAAGACCAGGCAACACTAGTGAGGATTTCTGAAATCCCAACACGAGAGTGATAGAGTATGTACATCTGAATACACATTGGTGTTTATAGATAGCTCTCTAATATATTAATGTACAAAATATAGAATCTTAAAATATCTGATAGGGTTTGGTGTTCTGCAGTCAAAATACAAAATGTCGAAGATTAGAAAAAGCTCTTCATTGACATCCTCTTAGTGTTTAAGGTGTGTTTATATGCTGTTGATACTGTAGTGAGTTTGTGATTTTATACGTCTGACGGGAAGCTTTCTGTAAACACTGTTGAGCGTTTTCTTTCTGTTCTTACAAAAAAACAAAACAAACAAAAAACAGTCCAAACCGTCTCTGAGGGACCTCCTCACCTGCAAGACTCACTCTTCTCCGATATCACACAACTTAGTGCAACTCCCCCATTAATCTGTTGATTGCTGACACGATCAGATATTGATACAAGGACAGGTAGTGCTGTGGTGCTGGCTGAGTGTCCGCACTTGAGAGATTTGTACCTGTATCACGACAACATGGACAAAATGTGTTTCACATACAGTACATAAAATCATATACATACACATAAAACTTGTCTGTGTTTTACATGTACATATATACTTCAGCAGGAGAAAGGCAGAGAGAAAGAGGAAGTGACACGTCTTCCCGCAGGTTTGTCCGAACCCCTCCGAAAAATCTGGCAGATTGAAGCAAATAAAATTTCTCAGAGAACATTTTTTCCTGTAGGAACCTCTCAAAGCTGGCGAAATCTTGTTTTTTACGCTCTGATTGGACGTCTTTGGTCTCAATGTCAGAGTCAGGCTAGCTATGCCTCTCCCACTCAGTCTCCCCCCGCAAGCTGAGCTTTGGGATGACTTTTCTCATCCGTCCTCGTTGTGGCCTCTGGGTTCGAGAAGGGTCCTGCGCGGTGAGAAGAGACGCTTCAGCTGGTCTCAGTCCACTGTAAGCTGTCAGAGGTCCATGAGGCGGCTCCTTGCGACAGAGGTGGAGTTAACACCCCTGCGTGTTGTTTGTCATTTAGCGCAGGTTAACTGTTGGAGGGTCCACTGGTGAGGAAATAGGTCATCATCTCTCCTTTGCCCTTCACTGTGACTACGCCCCTGTACTCCAGTGTGTAGTTGTAGGAGCTCAGCACCTGGTACAGGTCTGCGGTCACCTGAGGGCAAGAGGGGGAGGGAACAGTGAGCGGATGAGTTTTCTAGGTATTCATTATTTTGTCCTCGTTTGGCACCTAATGACTCACAGTCAGCGCTGGTACTGTCATTTACAGGTCGAGCCATGTCTAGATGTCAGGCTTCATTTATTTGGCAGGCAGACTTTATTTAGACGGCTAAGGTTACACAAAACCTTTGCTTTATCAGCATTTAAATCACTAAAATTCATAAACTCATTATGACACAATTTAACTCAAATGTCTATATGGATAAAATGAACCGATGACATTTTATATCTATATATCTATATATTTTTGTGGCAAGCGACTGCCTCTGATTGGTCAAAAAATTGAGGGGTACATTTAGCCTATAGAAGGAAAGCTTGGCTTGTGATATCTTTTTCCTAAAATAAAATCTCAAATTTATGGTGCATATTGAAAATTAAAATATAATATGACCGACTTTAATACGTCTTATTGAATAATAGGCGGAAACAAGACACCTTAAATTGTCTGTTCTAAATTTTGTCATCTACATAAAAAAAAAAAATAGATTGGAAAAGCTACACTCAGGTGCTGATGGCGTCGTCGTGCGGCTGCTTTGTCACTTTATTCACGTTCATTAGGAAGCAGTGGTTCATATTTGCTCCTTGGTTAATGGTTTTTCAGGAGGTCCAGTGGAGGCGAATGAGATCAAATTAAAGGTTTCCATCTGTGTTCAAAGTAGCTTTGAGTTATTAAGCTTTAATGATTTCACATCTGATTGAGCCAAACCAATATGGCCATTTATAATTAACATTTTTCATTAACCTGAGTAGACTTATTCTAAATCCAGCCAGCAGCTATGTGTGAAATGCAATTTTGCAGAGTTTATTCACATTGAATTCCTAGTTTCTGACTAAAGTAGATTGCAGCTGACAGCTATCCTGAGCCCTGCAAATACTGTATATTTTATTTTAGCTTTTTTACCTAAAATGAATGAATATGAATATAAATGAATATTCTGTCAGTTAAATTGCAATTGCTCCACTTGTTTGTGATGTGTTTTGACACACTGTGGTTTCAGAGAAGGGAAGCTAAGACAAATTAATATTTAAATTCAAAATAAAAGTTGATTTTTCCATCTGTGTTTTTTAGTATTATTTGTTGACTGGACTTGTTTGTTTTAACCAAAGTGATGCAGCCTTAGGATTACTGTACAAAACTGTCAGCCTCTTACTAAGTAAAATGACATGTTAAGGTGAATATCTGTGCAGTGCAGTGTCACACGTCATGTCACCTGGATCCTCTCCGGTACACCTGTGCTGTCCATGCGACTCGCCACGTTCACTGTGTTACCCCAGATGTCATACTGAGGCTTCCTGGCCCCGATCACCCCGGCAACCACAGGGCCCATGTTAAGACCTTAGGAACAAAACAAACATAAGACATCGCAGAGTACTTCATTACTACCAAACTAGCTGGACAAAAATGGAAAGATAAAAAAATACTGATATCACAGGATGTAGACAACTTATTCTTTTTTCTTTTACAAACCTTATTTTTCTTTCTCAAAGTAGATTTATTACATATCAGTTAGGAAATTAACTCTCCACTTCTAACTTGGCAACTGAGCGTTAATCACACCATCTGCATCCCCATTAAATCTACAAGAAGAATAGCAACGCCCTGCTTTCTCTTCCGCAGCTCACCTATCTTCATTTTGAAGTTGTTAAAGGAGTGCTCGTTGATGTATTTCATCTGGTCCATCATCCTCATGGCGTAGTCGGCTAGAGCGCGGATGTGCGAGCGCCCGGCCTTGTCGTACGTGGAGTCGTTGAGGCCTGAGGCCGCCATGTAGGTGGAGCCGATGGTCTTGATCTTCTCCAGTTGACGGAACTGATCTTCGCTAATGATCTGATGGTGGAGGGAGAGAGGGAAGAGGGAGGGTTTAATCTATAAACTTCCATATTGAGCAGGGTTTGGGTTCAGGTTCATTGGATCCAATTGTAAGTTGATAAAATAACCTCATTCTCTGAGCTCTAGGTCTAACTGATGTATTGATTTTTGTTGTTTTGTAGTTTGAGTAGCAAAGAGCATTGTGCAGAAACATTTAAATAGTCTTATCTTATCAATATTTTAAATTCAAATCCCTCTGTCTAATGTTACATCTTCTAGCAGGTTAAAGATCCAAGTATTTTTCTTATGAGTTGGAGGAGACCAAACCGAACTGACTTCTATAACTTGTACTGTAGGATATGCGTTCATACAGTATTACACACTGTGTATAATGTGGGTGGGAATTGTGTAACTATCTTAAAGTCTGAAGTCATGAAGTAAAATCTCATTTTACAGTGAAACAACCGTCTCTTAAAGCGCCACTGACGCAACCTCCAGCTGGCTTCGTTCCCATCTCACCTCATCAAAGTCGGCGATGATCTCGTTGAGCAGCCGCAGACACTCCACTCCCTCGTTGTTGGCCTCCAGCTCCACGTAGAACTCGGAGAAGTTGCTGATGGAGGCGAACATGACAGCGACGCACTCGCACGACTGGTAGTAGAGCTCGTCGTTGCGCCTCTCGCGCTGCAGGAAGTGGGCGGCCACGTCTTTGGGTAGGATGTTGTGGAGCAGACGGCGGTTGTATGCCTGCAGCTCCTCCATCTCCTCCTTCTCCTCTGTGGCCTAGTGAAGAGTTCCAGACGGGGATTGAAGAGTTAATGAAGACTGAATCAATGGAGTAAAAAAACTGCCGATAGACATATGAAGGTTCACACAGAATATAATCACGGGATTCTCTGTCAGTGATGGTACACAATTACTCCAGCAGATATTCTTATTTCTATTGACCTTTACTCCACTGCCCTTTGGCCAGTTTTTACTTAAAGTTTTTATCTGCCTTTTCCCAGAGCTGCTAGCATGGCTGGAGACTCTTAGTCTTGTTTTTTAAATAACCCGTTTATCCCCTTGCCTGGATTACCACCCACAGGCAGCACAGCCTGCCCCAGGACCTCCATGAGATGTCAAAGAACCCTGGGGCATCCCTTGAGGCATTTTATTATGAAACGAATACTTCACTACTCATTTGAGTATCCAACACTCCCCCCCTGTAGGCCTGAAAGGAGAACAGAAGAGTCGCAACAAAATGTCCACAGAAACAGGAAAATCCATTGCATAATTTTTTGACCAGTGTAAAAGGGGCTTTACATTAATTACCCAAACCTGAACAATAACCATAACCCAAGTCTTAACCCTAAAACTTTACGTTTCGCATTGAGGAGACCTTCTTGATGGAGATGAGTCCCCACGACACAGACACCAACCTGCAGCTTCCAGAGGAAGTCCAGCCTGGCCGTGGACTCCACCTGCTGGGCGTGAAGGTAGAGGGCGAGAACGAAGACGGTGATGACCACCGGGGTCATGATCTTCAGAGGGACCTTGGAGTCCATCACACAGCTGGAGGTCAGCACACACACACACACACACACACACACACACACACACACACACACACACACACTAGGTTTTCACATGTTTTATGCCGAGTGCTGAACTAATTCAATCAATAGTTCTCCTCTAACATACAGGTGTTAAATAAAGTTATATTATATGGGTGTAAAGGAGGACTCTGGAATACTGTGACACAAAAACAAGCTGCCCTCTACATCTTGGCTCATTAGCGTTAGCATCTGTTGCCAGCAGGTCATTATAGTTACATTCGTGCCAGCACAGTGATAATGACACTGTTAGCTTAATCAGATGATGGAGGTGATGCTTTGGGTCTCTGTGGAAACAGAAGCCGCCATCAGGCTCACCTTGTTCCATTCATGTGCTCGCTGTGGGGGAGGAGGAACAGAGAAGAGCCAATCAGCTGTTAGAGCATCTGCACGTTGTCAAAGATTCAAGGATCACAGGCGTAACAACACACACACACACACACGCACACACACACACAAAGCAGTACTGAAGTGACTCACACAAAGTTGATGGCGTTGGCCATGACCAGCAGGTCCTGGTTGTCGAAGAGGCTGACTTTGGGCACCTCCATGATGAGAAGGTAGAGCAGCTCAATGAAGAGCATGAGGAAAAGTTTCCCGAGGCTGCTGACCTGCAGGAAGACGGAGCAGGCCAGCAGGCTGAGCAGCACGCAGGACGAGAAGTACTGAGGGAGGAGAACGTTAGCAGAGAGAGGATGTTAGGAAAAGTACATTTGTTTTTATATCTCTGGATATGAAGGTTTATATTCTGTAACAGGCAGCGCCGACTGAATGAGTCACATCCAGAGGTGTTATAAAACACTCAATAAACCCAATTCTGACCACTTAGCTGTTAATTTAAACATTACTGTGCAAGCTAAATCCCTTCACTTAGCACCCACTTGTTCTGCTACCGTTCAGAATTATATCACATTGAACTCTTAAAATATACAAACACAAGTGTGTTACTACAACAGAACATTAATGTTCTTTTTATTTCAAAGACGCATCGTTCAAAAAGCCAAAATATACTTGAGCTGTTGATCGCCTGACATTAAGAAAAACAAAACACTGAGTTAATCTGGTTGATGTGTAGAATATGCAGCTCATTGTAGCTTGATAACATGCAAGACACCACTGGACAGAGCAGAAAGTCATGTATTTTAAAGGTCTTGTGTTGTTCTGCTGGCATTTTATGCTTCTGTGCCAAACCTGCACTTAAGTCTTTTGGTGAACAAACCTGCCAAAACATTTGTGATATGTTTGTTTGACATAATCAAGTCACAAATATAAAATGTTTGAAACATTTTTCACTCAGAAACTACTTTAGACAAATTTATGCTCATTCTGAGTTGAAGTTTTAAAAAGCCTCAGTTTGCACCACATGCAGTAAATCCGCATCTGTTCTGCTTCATTTCCTTCCTTACACTTAACCTGCATTATGCTCATGGCACCTGCTGAAATAAACTACACAACAAACACTACAAGGTACTTTGAGTCAGAAATTATACGATGCAAATAAAGAGCACACACACGCACACGCACAGAGAACAAGGCACACCTGTACCTCAGGAAAGCTGCAGACGAGGGCGTCGTCTACACAGGGGCTGTGCTGCGTGTCCAGGCTGTAGTTGAGGAGGTGGGCGTGGCAGGCGTTAACGCGGTCCAGGCTGATGTTGAGCTCTGCTGTGATGCAGCTCTGCAGGTCGTGGCCGCTGCAGGTGAACTGAACCGTGACAAAAAGTGAGTGAGGACAGGTGGGAGGACGTCGGACTCCTTTACTGAATGTCATCTGAGGAATGTGAATTGTTGTTGAATACAGCGTTAAAATGTATCATCTTACAATATTGATGAAAGCTGAAAGAAAGACGATGATGATGGTGAAGACGCCCACCAGGGTGCTGTTCAGCCTGGACTGGACTATCCTCTTAGAGAGCGTCTGCAGAGGGACTGGGAATAGCTGGTTAAACAAGGGAAAGACTGTCAACTGTAGCACTGTTAGCTTACAGATCATTTTAATTGCAGCTCCTCAATAAATAAATCAGTGATTTAACATTCTGGGACAGTTGGCAATGACATACATGCTGACATAAGATGTGACTGTAAACTGATACCTGCAACTGAACCAATTTTTCCTCATCTAGTTTCTGATGAGAGAGGACTGACACCAAAGTTCTGTCTGTACGTTCAGTACATGTACAAGTGGAAGGCTTATTTTTCCCAGTAAAAAAACCATGACTCATCAGTGAAAACCATTAATAGCAGCTCTACTTTTATCTCTCCTGCACCTCAAGGCCCCTCGGCAGGCACTGAGAGGAGGGAGTAGATGGGGGGGGGGGGGGGGGCCGGGGGGTTGGGGGGGGGGGGGGGGGGGGGGGGGACCTGAGGTTTGTGAGGTGAGATCTGCTCTTTGGTATCAGTTCTACAAAACAATTATGTTAGACACAGCAGCTGTTAGAGTTGCAGTTTATTTAGTGACTGATTGACTGGCTGAATGATTGATTTTTAATCTCAAGATTAGCTACATTAGCTAATAAGGCACCAAATATACAGATGCAGTTGTGAAACATAAAAAACAAAACAAAACAGAACAAAAAGTGAGGAAGGAGCAACAAAAGGTGACTGAACAGAGAGAAAATTCAAGTAATATTTTACTAAATGCCTGTTGCTTAAATCATTTGATGGAGGACACAGAAAACATAAAAAGGATTGTATTTCAGTGCTGCCTAAATTGGCCCCGAAAAAGGACGCGGCGTCCCGACTCTGATGTGCACAATAAATAAATACTGAGCCGAGCGATCACAGACAGTTAACAGTCTGAGTGCAGTTTGCAGTCTGGTACTGTGATCATTTACGAGATTTAGAGCAAACGTGTTGTACAAGGTTGAACGCTCTGAACTGCAAAGTCTTCCGGATGTGACAAAGAGGTCGTCCCAAAAATAGGAAACACAATCTTAAATTTGCCAGTCGCACAACCTTTGATTGAAGTAAGTGGGACACGGAGCAAAGATTCTGCTAGACTCGTGTAAATGTGATGGCGCCTTTAAAGTTAGAACTGGTGTGAGCTGAACAGCCTCGATACAGGCCTACGGTGGACCAGTCATCTCAGATGATACTATAGATACTCACAAAAACTTGACACAGTGATATACACATCCCACTTCCAAGAAGAGCTCTGTTCTAATGTCTGTATAATACTGTCATCGTTGTAGCTGGGGAAAATGGAGTCGCATGGTGACACCTACAGTTTGCTTTAAGGAATTTAGTTGAAAACTCTTCTCTAAAAAGAACTTGTTTCAAAAAAGGTATTTTCACTTTTCCAGTGTTTTAAAGTTTTGATACCCATAAGAAGATATATATTTATATATATACACACTCAATGTAGTTTTACATCTCCTCTCTCAGGCTTCTCTCTGGAGCTCCAGTAACAACAGGTCGGTGAGCCAATCAGAAGAGAGGAGGCTCTGAGCCTCTTCTTCTGATTGGCGGACTGTGTTCTGAGTGTTTGAATAAAAAATATAGCAGATTTCAGGTAAACACTCAGAGAAACCAAATCCTGCACGGTTGGATGATGGGTCTGAATAGCCCAGGTAGGGGGCGTGGCTGAGAGCGGTGACAGCTTTGTTGTGACATCACAATGTTACAGAAGTCCTAATGGCTCATTTTAAGGCTCAGTTTCTGAATACAGGCATTTCTCTGTGGACTGAGGCTTTGATACTTTCACAGTATTAATATAGAACCTAGACCTGCTTTATAATCAAAAAAGACATGGAAATCTCACTTTATACAATATGGGACCTTTAAATCACAACTAATCTCTATATAATAAGTAGCTGCACTTTGCTTTAAGGAATTTAGCTAAAAAATCTTCTCTAAAAATCAACTTGTTATGAGTTCAAGAGCAGAAGAAGCTAACATTTATAACTCACTGACATTATCTAAAATCAATAGCAAGTACATCATCAAACCTGCAGCCTGATAAAAGATGTATCTCTATGATGTCTGATACTGAACTTCTACATAAACAAATGAGAAAAAGCAAGGAAGAGAAAAGCTGGCAGTTCTTCTCTTTGCATGTTGCTGTGCATTTGAGATAAATATCTATAAAACTGCATCCTTTTAAAAAAAAATCCTCCTATCAATTATCACTCAAGAAAAGACCAATGTCTTAGATCTGAACATGGTGGCACGTTTTTTTTTTTTTTTTTTTGGCGTAGTCATTCATCACAAGCCGAAACAACTCACCCCAAAGCAGCAGTAGACAGCTGAGACGAACATGACGGCTGTCAGGATAATGAGACAGGTGATAAAGAAGCCGATCATCAGACTGGAGCTGCAGACAACAAAGAGATAGGATGTGATTATATACATATGTTTATTTCTGGATGCGTTTTATGATTTAGAGATACCTTGTCTGAGGGTAAATAATATGGAAGACGGTGTTATATTTGTGTGGGCGTGACAGGAAGAGAGAGCGTGAAGACAGTGAAGGAAAACAGATTAAACAATGAGACAGAGGAGGCAGCGAGGAGACGGCGTAGGAGGGACTCTGATGAGGACCGAGAGGTAAAAACAGGGATAAAAGACGAGGGGGGAGCGGTGAGATGAAAGGATCGAAAAGAAAGGTTAATAAAGAGGCAGGCTGAGGGAGATCAATACTGAGAGATGGGCAGGGAGAAAAGTCTGAGTGCAGAGGAGATTAAAAAAAAAATGGAGGGATCGCCTAGAGACAAAATCTGCCGGAGCTTTTTGAATCTGGCTGCTGCTCATATACAGTTACACTGATTTTGATTTGATATCCTCTTTTATTCCTCATTTATTCAGCTTCTGAGTTATGAAAACGACATTTTCTTTTTTTTTTCCACTTTTATAATTCTGGTTGACTCACGGCTAAAGACGGGAGAACTTGCAACAGAGACTGTGAAGACTTCAGTGATGAGAAGGGTTTGAACGTTTCAAGAGCCCGGCCACAGCTGACGTGTTTAAGAGAGTGTCAAACTAAAGCTGAACCACTTTCTAGTAAGACCTAGCTGTGTAACTACTGGATTTATTAATGCTCATTAGATTGGACATTGTAATGGACATTTATGCTTATTATATAGATTAATAAGGAGAACTTTTGGGTTACCAGGTTGTTAAGACAAAAAAAGTTCAACTCTGAATTTATCTTCTATCACCTTAACTTCTTTTCTTTTAAAGGATAATTCTGGTTTATTACTATTTAGGTCTTATTTTTATATTTTTAGCCATCATTTGGATCAGGTATAAAAATGATTGTACTCACAAAGGTGCATAGTGACATTGCTAAAAAAAAAAAAAAGCAAGTGAGTTTGAACTATCAGCTTAACTCCTGCCCATCCTTATATAGATTTTTAAACTGTTTTGTACGTAATCATCTTGTGAAGTGGCTGTCTGACTGAACTGGCCCTGGAGCGAAGCACAGTTTGCAGGACTTACAATAGATTTAGATTCCTGGGACACTTGTGCATCTTACCCCACAGGACTTCTTTGTAGTGGTGGAGCTGCGTTTGCCAGACGTCAGCAATTACTGCAGTCAGTAAAATTACCACAACCAACAGAGACAATGGCCAAAACAATGAGAAATAAATAAATAAATAAATAAATTGCAGTTGTAATAAACCAGAATTCGACTTGAACTCATCGAGTATCACTCAGTCTTCATTCACATGTCTCGGGCAGTGTTAACACTTTCACACATTATTTTATTATAAGTTTGAATATAAAATTTTTTTGTTTGTTTTTATAAGAACCGTTCATTTTGAAATTTAAACTTTATTAAATCTGTATCGTTGACACTACTTCCTGTCTGCAGTCTGTTCAGCAGCCTGTTCATCTCCTGTACAGTGATTTTTTGTTGTTGTTGTTTTTGTTGCTGTGAACAGTTTTGTCTGTTGCACTTACTTTCTACATCAATGAAATATTGTCTCTGTAATTTAAAATATTTTCAGCATCATATTGCTCATAGATTTGCACATCACTCAGAGTGGTGGATGGGGTTTGTTAGCATGAAGGGGACACATGGATGATTTTAGCAGCTGTTAGTCCTGCTGTTGGTAAAATGACTGAAGTGTCTGTGAGGAGCCAAATTACTGTCATCTCACTCTTTCAGTCACAACAATGTGAGCTGGTGATGGCGGCATATTTCAGTGAAGAGTCAGAGTTAGAATCAGTGTTCACTCACGGTGGCACAATGACGATCTGGATGAAGCAGATGAAGAGAAAAACGAGGGAGGCGCAGGCCACGTAAGCCCCGAACCTCGAGTCCACCTGTTTGGAGTACTGCAGGAGGGAGGTAGAAGAGGAGAAAGAAACAGCATTTCAACATTTGACAATAGACTTTTTCTTTCTTACAGTCTGTCCCTCTGAAAGAAAACCTTTTTTTTTTCTTTTTTTTTTAAATCAATAGCTTTATTGCTTGAAATAAGTATTTTTTTCTAAAAATGTTTCATCTTTATTCTGAAAATCAGGGAGCAGTGGCCCCTCATACTGTGGTATACTTGAGGCTTAACTTTAAAGTCCTGAGTTTTGAGCTGGTAAAATCCCATTTGACAAGACAAGGGCTTGAATATTTCATTATTAGAGAGCTGCTTTTCGAATGGCTTGGTCTCAGTTATATAAAAAAAATAAAACAAAACAAAAAGTTTAGCACAACTCTGAAAGGAAAACATTCAAATGTTGTCATCTTAAAGATCAGCATTAAGGCCTGAAAGACTCTTGACTAATGGGGATTTCAGACTTGCCTTGGACTTGAGACTAAACCCTGAATGACGCTGGGTTTTTCAGATACATAAAGCACATAAAAACAATCCAATAAAAATACATCAGCTGAACTTTGTTTTGTGGCATAAACAAATACTTTGGTTATTAAAGAACAGTGACATATGGATTAACAACGTTTTACAGTTGGAAAAAAAACAAGGACTTTTCCTGGAAGACAAACTTTAGACTAACTGGCTAAGATATACACTGCAGATACTGTTATACAGTATCAGCGCTGACCCTTGATACTGGCACCTGGACTTGCTACATAAGCCTTAAAATAGCTGCATATTGGTGCCGGAAGGAGGTGAAACTCAGACTGTGGCACTTAGACAGACTTTTTGCACAGGGAAGATTGCTGGTCACAGCTAATTATTTCCTGCAATATTGGCAGTGTGTTTCACAATGTGTGTGTGTGTGTGTGTGTGTGTGTGTGTGTGTGTGCAGCCTAACCTTTTTCTCCAGGTCAGGCTCTCTGAAGGTGAGCAGGAACTTCTTGACGTGTTCGGAGCGCAGACGGTCGATGCTGCGAGCGTCGATGGCGCGGCCCAGGAACTCGTCCACCTCGTCCTCTGGGTTCAGGTTTTCCTGCGTGTTTCTGAAAATGAAATGCCTGAATAAAACAAGATGAGACTGGGTGACATTTACATCTCAAGAAAACTCAAGGGTCTTTAGATTTTACTGGCTGAGGGACTGAACACCTGCAACTGAGCAGGTAATTCCCCTTCCACAAGGCAGGAACAACTATAGATTAAATGGACATCATCCATACTTGTTGTATAGTCACCATAACAGCCTGCTGCACCCTGAGGCCCCCTGAGGTGCAGTATTATTTAGGTAATCATATGCAAAGTGAAAAAGAGCAATTGACCTAAAAGACCATCACTCCCCTCGATCCCAAAAGACTCTGATGAGCCAGTTCGTCTTGGACTAAACACTAAATCTGCAAAGTGTCACTTACACTGATTTGCCTTGTTGACAAGAACGAGTCAGCTGATGAGATTATCATGCTACTGTGATCACAGTGATTGTGTGTGTGTGTGTGTGTGTGTGTGTGTGTGTGTGTGTGTGTGTGTGTGTGTGTGTGTGTGTGTGTGTGAGAGCCTGTGGTCAAATTGATGTGACAGTCAGCACATAGAGAAAATATATGTGATATGATGAGAACTTGATGAATGTTGGATCGGTCTTTGTGCTCATATACTGAGCATGGACTTCTCTGGAGTAGGAGACATCTTGTGTCTAATAGTCAAACTTCTGAGATCAACTATATTTGAATATTCATAGAGTCTAGATTTTTCAACGAGAGCAAAATTACAGTAGATTTGAACTACAATTGAACTTATTGTGGAAAAATAAAAACCCCACATCAGCCATCAATTATTATTCAAAGCAGAGTATCTTATAAGTCTTAAAAACAAAAAAATCCAGATGTCTTAGAAGGAGCAGATTGATTTTAAATCGATTGGAAAAAGAAAAAAAACCTGGGTGAAAACTAATCTAGATTTCATGTTTCAATTGACACAAAAACTGTTGTTTCCTGGTGCAACAAGACGCTGATCACCGCAGTTTACAGTTAATAAGGTTTTCTTGTGGTAAGAAGGAAAATCTTTTAAGCTTTTATGATAAGACTCAAACCAGGGTTCACAGTTGACGTCTTAACCCCCAAGCTGCAGGCGCGCCCCTAAATTCAGTCTTAATTCTTGCTAATTAGGATTTTAATATAGTGAAAGAGAAGAATTTGTATCAGTTTAAGCATCATTTTTCACTCCTGACTTGTCTGTCGAGGTCACGGTCAAACATTCAGAGATGGTCAGAGATGACTTCCATACAGATTTCCACACTAAGCTGTGATAGTGCGTCTACAGTAGTGACGCTTTCTAGTAGAGCACGATAAAAAAATACAGCATGTACTTCCTCTCAAATCCAAGAAGCTGTCAGCGCACATGAGAAGCAGGATCTGTGCTGCAGCCCGGAGCGGCGGCTGTCCGTGTGAACGCTGCTGCTCAGTGTGATGTCAGAGCAAACTCGCAGCTACAGAACAGTTTGGGAGGAGAGGAGGAGGAGGAGGAGGAGGAGGACAGCTTCTTCACTTTAATGACTGCAGCTCCCTGATCACTGACTGACACTTTTATAGTCTGGATGTGACAGTTGGCTGCACCACTTTATGAACATCTCTGTCTGACGGCAGAACGACAACATCCTCTTTGAATTTAGACAAAATGATTTAAACCTTCTGAAAAAGGACTTAAAGTCTCAACTCAACCTTGTCACAGTTACAAACACTGCTAAACAAGGTTGGTCTCGTTGAGCTGACTGCCAATCAGCAGCAGTTACCAGCTCTAAAACCTGCCTGCCGATCATCAACTTCATCTCTGAGTTTCTATGGTAACATGAGATGACTTTAAGCTTCCCAAAAAGGCAAGTTTGTGTTTTCAAATGCCACAAAAGCTGTGAAATTACTTCATTTGTCCACTTACTGAAACAGAAATCACAACAAGGAGTGACGGACAAAGAAACCGCATCAACAAAGTGATCTCAAGTTAAAATGAACCAATGAATGAAAGCTGAGTGGAGCTTAATTGAGCCAGATTTGAAGTAGTGTTTGCGAAATGACTCTTTTATTTTTATTTTTTAAAGCTCCTGAAAACTCGGTGTCTAAGTGTTTCTTTCCAACATGAAATATTCACAACTAAACAAACAACCATCAAAGTTAAAGTTCAGGGAGATTTATCCTCAGGCATTTTTTTATTTTTCTTATTAAACAAACACTCGCTAACGTTAATCTGCTTCACCGGGTCTGTGGGGGTTTGGTTTGATCCATCTTGAATGATTGACTAACACCCCCCCAAAACCGGCTGATTTGTATTCAGATGTTGCGCTCACTATCTTCACTTTTTTTTTTTTTTCCAGCTGAGCCTCCCCCACTTTAAAAACCAGAGAGGAGCACAGACGAACCAGCACAGAGAAGAAGAGAATGAGTATTTTTTTGGCATTTGCAATTATTTTAAAAATGTTAATTTTGCATGAGCTGCTTATGTTCGTTTGTCTACCCCCGGGATCTTCCTGAGGTGTTGGACGTATTGAGGTGAGGTCATACCTCCCTGCAGACCCAACTCCCAACAGAACATTTTATTTATCATTGTATATGTTGTTGTTTTTGTATCATCCTGAAGCAGCAACAGGTTTGAAAACTTCAAACTAAAATATTAATATATGTTCAGTCCTCGTAGCATCCTCTAGGTGCTTGCTATCCAGGTGCACAATGCTTTAATGTTACCATCTGTGCTTTGTTTATGCAAATTGCGAAGCGTCTTAATGGGTGTTTACATCAGCAATAAGCAGCTACAACATTAAGTCTCTCGTAATACTTCAACACCGCTGATGTTAATGTGTTTTCCACTGTGGGGAGGAATGAATGGAAACAGCAGCATAAACACATCCGCACTGATGTCCTCTCTGCCTCAAACAGAGCTTTAAAGTCATTATGCCAATTATGATTCCTTTCAGGGCTCATGTTTGTTATTGATTGCAAAGTGGCCCATTGAGTCTAAGTTAAAAAGAAACAAACTCTGCCTAGTGTAGGAGAAAGTAAGAACAAGTGCAGATTCATGTCCAACAGGTGTAAAGAGGAGAGGGAAGACACAACAGTTGAAGGGCAGCCACTACTCACTTGTCCTTGGGGTCTTCAAAACCCTGCAAGACAGAGAAGAGAGATAAATACAAGTTAATGAATAATTAGCTGGGAATCGCAGCTTCCAACCGTCTGACAGCAACAACTGGGAACTTTATTTTTTAACTGTTTTGAGTCAGACTCACTTTTTTTTCTTTTTTTTTTTTTTTTAACTTTACCACCCATCCCATCAACAAAAGTTTTTTTTAGATTTAGAGATCTCTGGTAATTGACAGGATATTATTATCATTTTTTAAATGGATTAAGTAAATGTCAAACATTTGCACAGCCGACTTGCTGCGTTTCTCTGCTCGACATCGCTGTAAATGAAACATCTTTGTGTTTAAAATAAGCACTTTGAAAGTTCACTTTTGACTCTGGAAAAAAAAAAATCATATATTTTATAGAAGATAATGATAATTGCAAAATCATGAATAATGAGCAGATGGAAAATGATTGTTAGCTGCAGCACAGACATCTACCAGCTCATCAGTTCAGCTGATGAAAGGCAGCTCAGCATTAACTTTCACAGTGATGCCCGCACAGTTTTAAGCTAGTAGATGAATGATCTACTGTACATACACTTATTTAATTTAAAAAACATTTAAAGTTTTGATGTCGCTATAACTTCTACTGACCTTTCTGCAAAATCATTTTAATCTCCCAAGTATATATTTTTTATTATTATTAAAAACTGAGTTAAGGAGCTTCAGCCCACCAATCATCCCTCTGACTGCACATCTGCTTGTTGAATTTAATTATAATTATCACATTCAATACTGGCATTATAATTTTGAAAATAACAGCCCTTCTTCCTTATGACATAACATCAGGCCTCCAAGAACTAACTAGCTGACATAGATAATTAGTACGAGCCAGAGAAAATGAAATGAAGCGGGAGGTATGAAGGGAGAGGCTCCCCGTGGCTGGAAGCAAGTGAGCAGGAAAAAAATCAAGTAGGCGTCAGCTGAAAAATGAAAGATATTTGCGTCAAACTGGGCTGAAGATTGGCAGCGCTCTATTCATATCCCATCCGTTCTCAGCTCAGCACAGCAAGAAACAAAGGCTGCGGTTCACAAGTGATTATAATAAGACGTAAAAAGTTTTCTGGTTCCTGAGATCTGATAAAAAAACAAGTCACAGAAGAGAGAAATGAAAGGTGGAGGTTACAAACAAAGAGACAAACGGGATGTGTTTCACTTTTTCTTCTTCCAAAATGCGCTTCAATGAGAGTCAAAAAGGTTCATAATCGCACAGATAAGAAACACTTCATGTTAGGAGAGCTGTGTGCATGTTCATCATCTTCCACCATTGTTCTGATGATAATCTGATCCAATGATTCAAGTTAAATAATTAAGCATTGCTCTGCTTCTACTTCTTTCAGAAATTGGTATTTGCTTCTTAACAATATAATTTCTGCACAAATTATCATGTCGATCTGCTGTGATACACTCATGCATCATGCAGTGGTTGGTTCAAGAGTTTCTCTCTGTGGTGATTAACTTGGAATTCAAATTTCTTTTTGCCTCTAGGCATTTTACAACAAGAAAACTAATGTGTTTCTCTGGCTCCCTCTTGTGGTTGAAACAGTTAATGAAGGAGCTGAGCAAAGACTGCAACCTGAAAAAAACAGAAAGGAAGAAGCTGAAATGTTGACACTTCTGCTTGTTCCACTGTTTCCTCTCATGAACAAACAGTAGAAAAGGAAAGCACATGTGTACAAATCCTGGATGCCTCATAAGTCATTCACAGTCCAGTGCTCAGCTCCATCTGTGTCTGGATGGACAAAAAAAAAACACACACAGAACATCCATTCATAACACCCCTCCCATCCTCCCTCCCTCCCCTCCATATAAAATTTCTCCCTCATGCCCTCTACGCGTCTTTGACTCTTCACGCTCTACAACTTGCTTTATCTTCACAGCTTCCCGGGTGATTAATGAGCAGTATGGAGATAGAGAGTGATAAGCAGGGAGGGGGGACAATAGAGGCTGAGGATGAAGAGAGACTGAACTGTGGCAAATAAAGTTGCTGTCAAAAGCGCTAATGTTTCTGCAAACTCTGAAAGGACTCTGTGAGTCAGGGCATAAACTTGGGTGACACACACAGCAGTAACTGAATGTACTCGTGCAGAACAACAGAGATGCACCTGTTTTTGATGGGTTTTTTTGTTTTTTTGAAGATGAGCAGCCTTAAATCAGTTTGTTGTTTTGATTTTCAGAATATCAGTAGGTGGCACTCTTCTCTTTGTTTGCTCAGTCATATTAGCTGCTGGTTGCTAATGATGCTATATATATATATATGTATATAAACTAATAATCATATAAGAGTAATTGTGTGTGATCTAATATGTACGTCGCTTTGGATAAAAGCGTCTGACAAATGACATTGTAGCATTGTAGCATGTGGAGTTTAAAAAAAAAGATTAAGAGGAAACTGTTTTGAAAAACACTTGCATAATATGCACCTCACCTTTAGAATAAAAGCAGGGAAAGACAGTTAAGTAAAAAATGTTTTTAGGTAAGGTAATGAAGCATGTGTGTATGACAGCTTGACAGCAGTGTCCCTCTCTGGTTTATGTCTGCATCTTTCAAACTCAATGACCCAGGACTGGAGTACAGGCTTTCTGTTATAAATGCATAGTCTCCAAGTCCAAGCTGAGATAACCCTGATGATGCCACAGAAAACATTTTGTTTTCACAAGCTGTGTAGCACTCCACAGGATGGGAAAACTTAATGTGCCACTTTTGATATAGAGTGTGTAGAACAACAATGTAAAAGTTATACAGAACAGTGCATGTGGCTTGGCCTTCCTCTCTGTCTGCCCTATAACAGATTCATTGAGAGAGGTGGGTGGATTGATGATATGGATATAAAGAAAAACAATTTGTTTGTGTGATTCAAATGTGAGCGCATCCATTCACTGAGTGAGTCAGTGTTTGCAGGGTCGGCTCAGCAGGAAGAGCCACAGTATGTAAATAAAAATGATTCTCGGTGTGGTCACATCACTCTGCTGCTGCTGCATTTCAAGCTTTTCCTCCACATCAAATTAAGCCCATGAGAAGGTGAAGTTTGTTGGATGGGGATCGCTCTCTTTTTTTTTTTTCTTTTCTTTTTTTTTTTTGCTGCTCAACTGGCAGAAGTACACCGACAATTTGTCATGGTACCAGCTTCATTGCAGCCACCTACACATTGCCGTTGTCTCCTTGAGTGCTCCCGAGAGCCTCTCAGGGCACAAGGTGATGTGTCAGAGGCGGCGTGTGCCATTAAGAGCCATCGCTCCTGCTTCTCAGGACTGCAGATCAAAGGATTCTGGGTATTAACAATGAGGTAGGTTCATCACCAAATGAAAGCTGAGATGAGATATTGGCAAAAGAGTCACCTGGCTGTGGCACTCCAATAACACCGACAGGCATAACAGAAATGCTACAAAGCAGACGGTAGTAAGTATAACAATCGCCACTTTTTAAATCTTCCTCACCATCCTCTTCATCTCCTTGGAGACCTGGTTCCCGCCCAGATGGTTGTAGAACGGACGGTCAGTCCAGTGGCCGCTGTTGTGGGTGACGGAGTTGGTCCTCTGTCGGTTCATTTTGGCGATCATTGCCTTTTCCTCTTTCTGTCAGAGACACAGAGGCAGAAATGGATGTCAGAATATATTCATTATATGTTGACAAACAAAAGATAAACTTTATTTACGGACACAAAATCACTTTCTCTTGTTTAGTTTGACAGTAATCAGTTCAGCTGACAATCCAGCCTCTAATGTACTATGGTGACTTCATTTATATGCACTGTTTACCTTCAGTGGCGGAACATACATTGACTGCAGTGGTGCATTTATGTACACTTTGAGGTAATTGTATTCCACTTGAGTATTTCCATTCAGTGCTACTTTTGAACTTTACTACTGAATACAGGAGGAAATATTTAGACAAATGGTTGTGGCTCCAAAAGCGAGTCAATCCCTATAGCCTCCCATGTTAAAATACCCAACTTTGCAGCACAAATAAACATGTTTACGTTTTCTCACCACAAACCAGCATGTACTGAAGTCTCAACTCCACACATGCCCGCCATTTTTGGATTAGCCAGGAGCTAGGCCAAGTCAGGCACTGCCAAGATGGCAACGGCAGAGCAGCTCACTCTGAACTTCAAAACCGCTCTTAAGAAGCCAATGGGTGACGTCCTGGAGGCTACGTCCATCTTTATTTACAGTCTATGGTTGTATCATATGCAAATCATAATGCAGGTCCATATCAAACACAGATGGGTTCTCAGTTAGGAGGTGGTTTGCTTCACATTATTTAGCAAATCATTAGTGATGTAGGCAACAACTTGAAATGAAAGCCTTAATGATCAGTCTGACTTTGTTCGTAACAGTGACTACTAACTAACTAGCCTGTTCCTGTTGTCTTGTCTCTTTTTTTAACAGAAGATGAAGCAGTCAAAACAAAAACAGCAGCACCAGAGGAGAACCTCCTTCCATTGCAGACACCAACTTTAAAGATCTATTTATTCATCAAACTGTGAGAAACGGTAAATAAAAGCATCGAACTGTAATACTGTTGTTGTATCCTGCAGAAATACAATCTTTTTTATTTCTCTTTTAGTTTTGTTGGGAAGATTGTTTCCAGAGATTCAATCTGTAACTATTTATTTCTTGCAGATCTGACATAAGGACAGTGTACTGTCTTTAGGATGTTTTTTTTTTTTTTTTTTTTCCAGAAATAAGAAAGTAGCCACACTAATTGGATTATACAATCTTCCTTCTGTCTCACAGCATGAGCAGCAAAGTGAGAGGAAGATATCACTTCACATGACATTCTATCTATAATCACAGCTTGTGATAGTGCTGGAGGACAGAGACAGCTGATAAAAGCAGTACAGTCATAAACAAACTGGAGCTCATGCAGCGAGGCAGAGATGAACTCATTCCTCTCCGAATCGCACATCACGTGACACAATCCCGCTTCATAAACAATGATATGTGCAACAGTTAAACTGTGTTTTTTTCAAACCTTAATACACATACATCAGGCCTGAGGCTGCAGGTTGGACCTTTCAAGACAATAAATCAAGGGCGTGGGATTGGTCTCAACATTAGTAGGGATGCAACAACCCTGCCACTCCTCCAAAACAAAGATTGGCTTTTTAATGCCGTCAACCAAACGGTTGTAGTATAGCCGATATATGTAAAAATTACATATGGCACCTGTTAGAAATTGAGTAGAAATCATATATTGACATAAAGGTGTAGCTAATAGAAACATGTATTTAGTAAGTTTATATCATAGACATGTTACATAAATATATATCCATCCCAAAGCCTGTCAGTATATGTTCATATCATATATGTAAATATAAAAGATAGACTTGTGCTTAAATTTAATATGAAATATTAAGAAAATCATATACAAACACATAGAATTTTAATAACAATGTTGTTTTATTCTCGTTTCCAGGTAATGGACATTGAGATAGTGGACTCACAAAAAACTGGGGGTTCACCTGAACAATAAACTGGACTGGACTCACAGCACTAGTGCACTCTACAAAAAAGGACACAGCAGGCTGTATCGGCTACAGGGACTCAGGTCTTTTGTAGGGCAGGGGGCGCTCCTGAGGACCTTTTTATGACTGTGGTGGCATAAGCCATTTTCTACGGCGTGGTCTGCTAGGGCAGCAGCATCCCCACTGCTGACAGGAAAAAAACTGAACAGACTGTTCGGGAAGGCCTGTTCTGTCCTGGGATGCCCCCTCAACCCAGTGGAGGTAGTGTGCGACAGAAGGATGATGGCTAAGTGTTGGTTGTTCACACAGTGAACTACAACCACACATACCAAAGACAACAAACACCATGTGGAATAATTTAACTCACCAGCTGTGCAATATTACTTAGCCACTGCTATTGTCTTGTGTTTTGTTATATTTATTGTCTAATTGTACATATTATATTATTATATTCTTCATTATTTATATTATCTTTTTATACTACTTGGTACTGCCATTTCACAGTTTTTTCTTTTTTATGCTGTCATTTTGCTCATGTAATACTGTAATTTTGCCCACTGTGGGACTAATAAAGGAATAGCTTATCTTCTCTTTTAATAAAGTTGCATTTTACTGCTTTGCTTTATTGCATTTTAATTCATGTGTGTTATATATTCATGTATCCGGAGGATGTATATATTTCATAATAATATATCCTCTTATAGGTGACAAGATGGTAACATCACTCTTGGTATAGGGACATATATATCATAAGTCATAGTATATTAAGGCATAAAAGCGTCAAAAAACATCATAATATAGTAAGGCATAAAACGTCATAGTATACTTAGGCATTAAAACGTCGAAAAATGTCATGGTATCGTAAGGGATAAAAACGTCAAAAAACTTAATCGTATGATAAGGCATAAAACATAGTTTATTAAGGTATAAAAATGTCATAGTATAGTAAGGCATAAAAACGTCAAAAAACGTCATAGTATACTAAGGTAAAAAATGTCATAGTATATAGTAAGGTATAAAAACGTCAAAAAAACCTCATAGTATATTAAGGTAAAAAAAACGTCTAAAAACGTGATAGTACATTAAGGCACAAAAATGTCAAAAAACATCATAGTATAGAAATGGATAAAAACGTCAAAAAACGTCATAGTATAGTAAGGTAAAAAAAAACGTCATAGTATATTAAGGTAAAAAACGTCATAGTATAGTAAGGCACAAAAACGTCAAAAAATGTCATAGTTTAGTAAGGCATAAAAACATGAAAATACGGAGTAGTATAGTAAGGTACAAAAACGTCAAAAAACATCATAGTATAGTAAGGCATAAAAACGTCAAAAAACGACAAAAAACGTCATAGTATATTAAGGTAAAAAACGTCATAGTATAGTAATGCATAAAAATGTCAAAAAACGTCATAGTATAGTAAGGCACAAAAACGTCAAAAAATGTCATAGTATAGTAAGGCATAAAAACATGAAAAGACGGAGTAGTATAGTAAGGTACAAAAACGTCAAAAAACATCATAGTATAGTAAGGCATAAAACCGTCAAAAAACGTCATAGAATAGTAAGGCATAAAAACGTCAAAAAACGGCATAGTATATTAAGGTCAAAAAATGTCATAGTATAGTAAGGCATAAAACCGTCAAAAAACGTCATAGAATAGTAAGGCATAAAAACGTCAAAAAACGGCATAGTATATTAAGGTCAAAAAATGTCATAGTATAGTAAGGCATAAAACCGTCAAAAAACGTCATAGAATAGTAAGGCATAAAAACGTCAAAAAACGGCATAGTATATTAAGGTCAAAAAATGTCATAGTATAGTAAGGCATAAAACCGTCAAAAAACGTCATAGAATAGTAAGGCATAAAAACGTCAAAAAACGGCATAGTATATTAAGGTCAAAAAACGGTAAAGTATAGCAAGGCATAAAAACATGAAAAATCATCATAGTATATTGAGGTAAAAAGATATCAAAAAACGTCATAGTATATTAAGGTCAAAAAATGTCAAAAAACATCATAGTATATTAAGGCATAAAAACGTCATAGTATATTAAGGTCAAAAAACGTCAAAAAACGTCAAAGTATATTAAGGTAAAAAACGTCATAGTATAGCAAGGCATAGAAACGTCAAAAAACGTCATAGTATAGTAAGGCATAAAAACATGAAAAAACGTCATAGTATAGCAAGGCATAAAAATGTCAAAAAACGTCATAGTATAGTAAGGCACAAAAACGTCAAAAAACGTCATAGTATAGTAAGGCATAAAAACATCAGAAAACATCATAGTATAGTAAGGCATAAAAACGTCAAAAAATGTCATAGTATATTAAGGTCAAAAAACGTCATAGTATAGAAAGGCTTAAAAACATGAAAAAACGTCATACTATAGTAGGGCATAAAAACATGAAAAAACGTCATAGTATAGTAAGGCATAAAAGCGTCAAAAAATGTCATAGTATATTAAGGTCAAAAAAGTCAAAAAACGTCATAGTATAGAAAGGCTTAAAAACATGAAAAACCGTCATACTATAGTAGGGCATAAAAACATGAAAAAACATCGTAGTATATTAAGGTCAAAAAAGTCAAAAAACGTCATAGTATAGAAAGGCTTAAAAACATGAAAAACCGTCATACTATAGTAGGGCATAAAAACATGAAAAAACATCGTAGTATATTAAGGTCAAAAAAGTCAAAAAACGTCATAGTATAGAAAGGCTTAAAAACATGAAAAACCGTCATACTATAGTAGGGCATAAAAACATGAAAAAACATCGTAGTATATTAAGGTCAAAAAAGTCAAAAAACGTCATAGTATAGAAAGGCTTAAAAACATGAAAAACCGTCATACTATAGTAGGGCATAAAAACATGAAAAAACATCGTAGTATATTAAGGTCAAAAAACGTCATAGTATAGTAAGGCATAAAAACGTCAAAAAACGTCAAAGTATATTAAGGTAAAAAACATCATAGTATAGTAAGGCATAAAAACATGAAAAAACATCGTAGTATATTAAGGTCAAAAAAGTCAAAAAACGTCATAGTATAGTAAGGCATAAAAACATAAAAAAACATCATAGTATATTGAGGTAAAAAAACGTCATGGTATAGTAAGGCATAAAAACGTCAAAAAACGTCATAGTATAGTAAGACATAAAAAAATTTAAAAAAACGTCAGAGTATAGTAAGGCATAAAAACGTCAAAAAACTTCATAGTATAGTAAGCCATAAAAACATCATAGTATAATAAGGCATAAATATGTCAAAAAACGGCACATTATATTAAGTCATAAAAATCCTCAAAAGAATGTCATAGTATAGTAAGGCATAAAAATGTCAAAAAACGTCATAGTATAGTAAGTCATAAAAAATGTCAAAAAATGTCACAATGTAGTATGGCATAAAAACGTCAAAAAATGTCATAGTATAGTAAGCCATAAAAAAATCATAGTATAGTAAGGCATAAAAATGTCAAAAAACGTTANGTAATGCATAAAAACGTCAAAAAACATCATAGTATATTAAGGTAAAAAACGTCATAGTATAGTAATGCATAAAAATGTCAAAAAACGTCATAGTATATTAAGGTAAAAAACGTCAAAAAACGTCATTGTATATTGAGGTCAAAAAACATCAAAAAACGTCAAAGTATGTTAAGGTAAAAAACGTCATAGTATAGTAAGGCATAAAAACATGAAAAAACATCATAGTATATTAAGGTCAAAAAATGTCAAAAAACGTCATAGTATAGTAAGGCATAAAAACGTCAGAAAACATCATAGTATAGTAAGGCACAAAAAAGTCAAAAAACGTCATAGTATATTAAGGTGAAAAAATGTCATAGTATAGTAAGGCATAAAAACATGAAAAAACGTTGTAGTTTAGTAAGGCATAAAAACGTCAAAAAACGTCATAGTATAGCAAGGCTTAAAAACATGAAAAAACGTCATAGTATAGTAAGGCATAAAAACATGAAAAAACATCATAGTATAGTAAGGCATAAAAACGTCAAAAAGTTTCATAGTATATTAAGGTCAAAAAACGTCAAAAAACGTCAACGGCTTAAA
>NW_019174307.1:19314065-19376565 GCF_002260705.1 Seriola dumerili
GCATAAAAACATGAAAAAACGTCATAGTATAGTAACGCCAAAAAACGTCAAAAAACGTCAAAAAACGTCATAGTATATTAAGGTAAAAAACGTCATAGTATAGTAAGGCATAAAAACATGAAAAAACGTCATAGTATAGTAAGGCATAAAAACGTCAAAAAACGTCATAGTATATTAAGGTCAAAAAACGTCAAAAAACGTCAAAGTATATTAAGGTAAAAAACGTCATAGTATAGCAAGGCATAAAAACGTCAAAAAACAACACAGTATAGTAAGGCATAAAAACGTCAAAAAACGTAATAGTATATTAAGGTAAAAAACGTCATAGTATAGTAAGGCATAAAAACATGAAAAAATGTCATAGTATAGTAAGGCATAAAAACGTCAAAAAAGGTCAAAGTATATTAAGGCACAAAAACGTCAAAAAACGTCATAGTATATTAAGGTCAAAAAACGTCATAGTATAGCAAGGCATAAAAACGTCAAAAAACGTCATAGTATATTAAGGTCAAAAAACATCATAGTATAGCAAGGCATAAAAACGTCATAGTATAGCAAGGCATAAAAACATGAAAAAACATCATAGTATAGTAAGGCATAAAAACGTCAAAAAACGTCATAGTATAGTAAGGCATAAAAACTTCAAAAAACGTCATAGTATAGTAAGGCATAAAAACGTCAAAAAACGTCATAGTATAGTAATGCATAAAAACATGAAAAAACGTCATAGTATATTAAGGTCAAAAAACTTCATAGTATAGTAAGGCATAAAAACGTCAAAAAACATCATAGTATAGTAAGGCATAAAAACGTCAAAAAACGTAATAGTATAGTAAGGCACAAAAACGTCAAAAAACATAGTATAGCAAGGCATAAAAACGTCAAAAAACGTCATAGTATATTAAGGTAAAAAACGTAATAGTATAGTAAGGCATAAAAACATGAAAAAACGTCATAGTATAGTAAGGCACAAAAATGTCAAAAAATGTCAAAAGTATATTAAGGCAAAAAAACATGAAAAAACGTCATAGTATATTAAGGTCAAAAAACGTCATAGTATAGCAAGGCATAAAAACGTCAAAAAATGTCAAAATATAGTAAGGCATAAAAACGTCATAGTATAGTAAGGCATAAAAACATGAAAAGACGTAATAGTATAGTAAGGTACAAAAACGACAAAAAACATCATAGTATAGTAAGGCATAAAAACGTCAAAAAACATCATAGTATATTAAGGTCAAAAAACGTCATAGTATAGCAAGGCATAAAAACATGAAAAAACATCATAGTATATTAAGGTCAAAAAATGTCAAAAAACGTCATAGTATAGTAAGGCATAAAAACGACAAAAAACATCATAGTATAGTAAGGCATAAAAACGTCAAAAAACATCATAGTATATTAAGGTCAAAAAACGTTTAAGTATAGTAATGCATAAAAACATGAAAAAACGTCATAGTATATTAAGGTAAAAAACGTCATAGTATAGTAATGCATAAAAACATGAAAAAACGTCATAGTATAGTAAGGTATAAAAACGTCAAAAAACGTCATAGTATAGAAAGGGATAAAAATGTCAAAATACGTCATAGTATATTAAGGTAAAAAACTTTATAGTATAGTAAGGCATAAAAACATGAAAAAACGTCATAGTATACGTCAAAAAAGGTCATTGTATAGTAAGGCATAAAAACGTCAAAAAACGTCATAGTATATTAAGGTAAAAAACGTCAAACATCGTCATAGTATATTAAGGTAAAAAATGTCATAGTATAGTGATGCATAAAACCGTCAAAATACGTCATAGTATAGTAAGGCATAAAATGTCAAAAATGTCAAAAATTAGTAAGGCACAAAAACGTCAAAAAATGTCAAAATATAGTAAGGCATAAAAACGTCATAGTATAGTAAGGTATAAAAACGTCAAAATACGTCATAGTATAGTAAGGCATAAAAACGTCAAAAAACGTCATAGTATATTAAGGTCAAAAATCGTCACAAAACTTCATAGTATAGTAAGGCATAAAAACTTTATAGTATAGTAAGGCATAAAAACATGAAAAAACGTCACAGTATAGTAACGTACAAAAACGTCAAAAAACGTCATAGTGTATTAAGGCATAAAAACATCAAAAAAAGTCATAGTATAGTAAGGCATAAAAACATTGAAAAAAATCATAGTATAAGACATAAAAATGTCAAAATACGTCATAGTGTAGGAAGGCATAAAAACATCAGAAAACGTCATAGCATAGTAAGGCATTAAAACGTCATAGTATACTAAGGCATTAAAACGTCATAGTATGCTTAGGTCTAAAAACGTCATAGTATGCTAAGGCAATAAAACGTCATAGTATGCTAAGGTCTAAAAACGTCATAGTATGCTATGGCATTAAAACGTCATAGTATCCTGAGGCATTAAAACGTCATAGTATGCTATGGCATTAAAACCTCATAGTATGCTTAGGTCTATAAACGTCATAGTATCCTAAGGCATTAAAATGTCATAGTATCCTAAGGCATTAAAACTTCATAGTATGCTAAGGTCTAAAAACGTCATAGTATACTAAGGCATTAAAACTTCATAGTATGCTAAGGTCTAAAAACGTCATAGTATGCTATGGCATTAAAACGTCATAGTATACAAAGGTATGAAAACGTCAAAAATCATCATAGTATTATAGTATTAGTATTATAATATTAATATAGAACCTAGACCTGCTTTACAATCAAAAAATCTCACTTTATACGATATGGGACATTTAATTCATTGCTTTGGTTTTAAGTCTCAGTCAACCAAAGACTCTACTGTACACTACCTGCAAAGGTATGCTTCTTTGCGTTTGTCTTATGTATAATATTTGCTAATGCAGTGGACCTGACAATTTTATAAGGTGGTAATATGTCAGGGCTATGTTTCTGTCAGCTTGTTGTGGGATTTTTCTGTACCATATGCAGTTCTAAATAATAATATTAAAGAAACATAATAATATGCTATCAATATGTTGTATCTTTTTTTTTATGAGGGCTTTGGCCTTTGCAAATTCAGACAATGGTGAGGACTGTACCCTTTTCTGACTGCAGCCCACAATGAGGTAGGTTTCTATGTTGTTCTTCTTCAGGTAGGCGTTTCTCTCTCCCCCTGATCCCGGCTCCACATCGTAGTCCCCATTCAGATAATTCATAGTGGCCTTAGTTATATGAATACGCCTGAAATGAGAACAACACACATCAACACCGGCAGTACACACAGTTTTAGTACAATGGACTGGTTTATGGGTAGTTTGGAGCTTGATAACTGGAGAGACATACCCAGCTTTGCCCCCAGCTTCCATCTGATTGGCTAATGTGACGTCATTGGACCAGACATCAAACTGCCACTTCCTGAGTCCCAGCACTCCGCAGTGCACCCTGCCACTGTGGATACCCACTCGCATGTTCACATTTACCCCAGTTACCTCCCGTACCAGCCTGCAAGAAACATCAAAACAATAATCACGAATGTCCGAACATTTATCACTAGATTTAGAGACTTTTTGGCTTTGGTGTAAGAGCCATTTGACATCAAATCTAAAAAGTGTACCCAACCAGGATGGATGTTGGTTGAATTTCTTATGTGAAGTTTCTGCAGTAGTGAGGACGACAGCAGATATTTATTTAGCCTAAAAACAAGTTTTGGATTATCTTCTAATCTAACTTCACAAAAAAGAGAATTTGCCTTTTTTTTTCCCCAAAATGTCACAGGTTTCCTTTGTGTAGTTGCCCCAGGGAGGCTGGGATAGGGCCCTACACAGACCTTTGCTAATCTGAACAGGCCAAACAGTGACAGATAATTGAATAATGATGATGGTAAATTGATAGAGGGGATACTGCTAATTGCTAACACAAAAGAGTCATGCAGATCGGCTACAGAGACTGAGCAACTTACGAGATGGCCTCTATCATGTCCAAACCCATCTCCACACAGCAGTGGGCATGGTCAGCCCTCGCCTCTGGCAGCCCAGACACACAGTAGTAGCAGTCTCCCAAGATCTTAATCCGCAGACAGTGGTTCTCCTTTCAGAGAAGAGAGAGAACAACTTACTGGAAATGTACAGCAGCTCATACATTGGATTTACTTTGGGGGGTTTCATAATGACTTCCCTTTTACATTTCTTCCCTTGGGGGCTTTACAGCTTGATCTATTTATACACCATAGGTTCATTCATCCTTACATATTAGTGTCTACTGTAAGCGGTGGTGTAGGACCTGTGGGACCCGGGGTTTTTAGTATGTGTGCGCTCATATGTCTGTGCCTGTATTTGTGTACTGAGGAATATTGTATGCAGAGAAACAAAGATGCCCACTACAAATCATGATCATGCAACTGTTGTAGCTAAGACCAACTTTCACAGTTGGCAAATTTATAGCAGCAATGGTTTCTTCTAATCCCTTGTCATGTCCAGCTAAGTAGCAAAAATATTTTTTTAAATATGTGTAAGTGAATAAGTCAAGTGCAAAATCTGTGAATAACAAGTCCCTCAAGTGACTCTGATTAAATAGAAGAAGGATTTAGGGTGTGATACATGCCTAACATTAATGCTAAACTTCCAGTACCACATGTCAAGCCATTGAAGCAACACAGCAAAATGGCTGCAGGTCATAGAATTCCTTCCTTGCCACCAACCCCAGTAATAACCTGCGGTCAGGACTTTCCTTAAAGATGCTCCTATATTAACTCTATGATGCATTAAGGGATGAAATGATCCTGTGTGTAAATCTGCTTTCTATATGTTGCCGTTAAATTTTTTCCCCTCACAGACTGTGTTCTTCTAAGAGGAATTGGTAATATGACCAACCTTATGATCTAATGTATGAAGTGAAAATAAATACCATTGAATGATTAATTCTCCACAGTTTTCATTTGCAGTTAAACTTCATTTATTCAACAAAAATGTGAATCCATAGTTTCCAGGCAATGACCTTTAAGTTTGGACAACTATTGCAGATTGATGATGAGCAAATCTTTTGCCATGCGATGTCCTTGTTGGTCCAGTTATTTTTAATGTGTTTACTTTTCTTCTTTCAACAGAAATCAGAGGTTTCCCAGGAAGTGAGTTTTTTTCCATTTGATTTCATTTCAGGGATAGTAATACAGTAATTTAGATAGCAAAAGCATTAAACCACAGCACAGTAATATAAAAGTTTCCAATCAGGAATAAGCAACAAAAAATGCTTTTCGAAGGAAGCAAGTGTTTAAACACACTTGTTTCTCAAAACTACAGTCGCAAGGACTTGAAGCCGTCTTATCAGTATTTTTTCATACTAACACTGGATAAAATGACTATGTGTAATCTCAAAGCTGTTGCTCATAGTGATAACTGACTAACTGCTCTCACCACCCTCATTACCAGCCGCTGTTTCCACTGAACAAACCAAAATGATCTGCATGTAAAGATAACACTAGAGGTAAGTAGGTTTTTTTTTTCACCCTCAGAGCCAAATCTTTTCTGCTGACAGGAGAAGACACGCATTTGCAGTTATGACAAAGTCTTACATGGACATGGAGAGCAGGATTCCACAATAACTGCATTTTAGCATAGATTTTACACATTAGCCTTAATATTAAAAGAACTCTTAGCAGTGTGTGGGACGACCATAAAATAGTCTTTGTGTGTGTGTGTATGTGTGTGTGTGTGTGTGTGTGTGTGTGTGTGTGTGTGTGTGTGTGTAGGTGTGTAGGGCTTGGGAGAACACTGTGTCTCATGATAGCCACCTGAGTATCTCTCTAACACATGGCTCTGGGAAAATACAAAAAGACCACTGTGTACAGAGCACAGACAGAGAATGTGTGTGTGTGTGTGTGTGTGTGTGTGTATATACACACAGACACAAGGTACATCTGGCATGGACATAAAAGCGTCAGTAGCAACGTTTCTGGTTTATAATGCCATTGTGCCTGTTTCACTCATAAATATTGATTAGCACATCGTTTCACCTTTCACAAACAAATTACATACATTGAGCGTTGGCTGGATAAACAGTGAAGCTTCTGGATAAAGAAACTATCAATATTCATGAATGTGCTGCTTATGAAGCTGTGATATTAGATATTACAAAAAAAATAGAAATATTAGAAAGGCTGCAGGAAGCTGATGGCAGATAGGAAATAGAAATCTTGGAGCTGCCCTCTAAACCCTGGAAATCTGTGCAAATGTCTGTTTTTATATGTTATTATTTTAATGTTAGTATTTCATTACTGTATTTTTTATTTTTATTTTGAGAGTTAAATTTTCCAATAATTAATTGGGAAAAAGTAAAAAAAAAAAAAAAAAAAAAAAAAAGAGTGAAGATTTTTCTGCTTTACTGGCCTTTTAACCGTCTGATGATTCCTCCAGTTTATCTAGCGACCCCTTGGGTAGAGCTCCACCCCCAGGTTGTGACATGAAAGTGCCTGATAGGGACCATGCCAGTGATCACCAAATATGTCACAACCTTGGAGTTGGGATGGGTTTGAACAAACAGATGCTAAACAAAGACAACTGCAGTAAAGCATCAATATTCAGTGTAAATTCTGTTACACCTTGTTCACGCTGGCTCCCGTTGTTTGCCCTGAAAGTTCAGTTCATTTTAAACGGAGCACAGCTGCACTGGATTGGTTGGATATGATTATATTACCAGTGTTTCAACAATACATCAAACATTCAGACAGTTGGGGATGGTAAAAAAATCAAACACCTCAAGGTCTTGCAGCTACTGCTCCTGCTGACCAGCTTCAGAATAGCTTTACTTCCTCTAGTCTTCCATGTGAACACCTTCAGTTTAAAGAGCAAAGAGCAGTTTGAAGTCCTGACGTGACATTTGCGGAGCCAGTGCTCCTAACTATTCCTCTGCAAAAGGTTTCATGGTCTCATGGCCATCAGGCATTTACGTAGTCTGCGCACATTCAGGATGTGATCAGGCTCCAGCTTTTATCCGAGCATGAAACTAAAGTAACACCAGAGATGAGCCTTGAAACAGGAACATCTTTGCACCAACGGAAATAGTTTTTCATCCCTACAATGTGAAAACAACAAACTAGTAACCTGATGAGAGAGCGGTACCACAGCTCTGCACAGCAGTCATCTGTAAGAGCCACACAAGGTCATGTGACATGCCTCTCTGTGGACAAACCACAGGTCCACATAGCTTCAGATGCTGGCGCAGCCACAGGTCAAATAAACACCAGGCCGCAGGAAGAGCAGGTGACTATGTGAGCTTTCTCTATCTATTACTAGCTGCAGGTTGTACTCTATAACTCTCAATGAGTAAGTTATTCACTTCACCCACAGTCACCAGAAGGAGGAAGGTTCTCAGAAACACGCTCAGGCTTCTCTGACCTCAAACTAACATTGTATGTTATAATGAATAATAGAATAGGGAAACTTTTTTAAGTACTTTTACTTTTTAATTTTTTCTGCCCATTGACATTAATAAATAATTCTCTCGCCTGCTTTCTTAATAGGCGTCTTTGATATTTGCTTTGTGATCTTTCTCCAAACAAACGTCATTCAAAAAAAACAAAAAAACCAGATAAAACAAATCCAATAGAAGTATGCAAACTAAAATATAAGCACTGCTTGTGGACATGACATACTGTATATACATGCGTGCGATTGTGTCCTTACCGCTGCCAGCTTGTCAAAACGGGCAAATAGTTCATTGAGAGTCATCACCAACTCCTGCGCTGTGCACTGGGACGCCAGCATGGTGAAACCCTCGATGTCTGCGAATAAGATGCTGCAGAGACACAAAGACGAGAGAGACAGAATTCAACATCGTTTATTCAGAAACACGGGTGGATGGAGTAGTTCCACGTCAGGCAGACATCACTGAGCATGCACCTGTCTTTTTTATGACAATTACTCATGATTTTATAATATCAGAACAAAAATAACATCAGTGTTATGCTCGAAGAGCTGTAGTCTACTGATTTCTGTTCAGTCTAACATGATCTCTGATCAGTGGCAAAGTAGGATTAAAAAAAATAGGCCTGGGATATTTGATTTGTTGTGGAGACAGAACATCACATATGGCACGTGTCACACTAAACAAGAATCATGTAGTAAACAGGTTAAATGAACTATGATGATCTGTAAAACAATATGTGAAATAGAAACACCAGCACATGACTCACATTGATATATTCTGTAATTTTATAATAATTTAATTGTTATTTACACATTCCGTTACAGATTCAATGATGATTTTACTATTTTAGTTTGTGAGGAGAAACTATATAAAACAAACCGTCTCATATTCCAGTTCATAACTACAACAACAAAGTGGCTACAGTCTGAAAAACAGCCATATAAACAGTCTACACACTGAACATTAATAAATAAGGTAGCTGGTATTTACTGCTGTGCATTTTGCTTTGTATTGAATTTTATTTATGTTTTTCCCTGCTAAATAAACTCTGCCTAAGGCTTATGCTGTAAAGCTTGACTGGAGTTTGAACTGGACTCACTGGGAGCTGTACTGGGACCCACTCTCTGTCGTCTGCTGCTAGATGCACAACTATCTGAAGCAGTTTGGTTTTTGTCGAGATAACTTCTGTATGTTTTTGTTTTCTTTTTCAACTTTGTCATTCATGTAAAACGACTCAGCAACAGTCCACTGCCGGTTCCCTCAGTCTTTAAACCATGATAAAGATACAGACACATAAACAGCCAGTGGGTGGACTGAACCGAAGAGTTCGTTGGGGAGACAGATGTGAGGGAGATGACGGTGGGCCGCGCAGTCTGAACCAACCACCACAACACGTCACTATCCTTCTCTCTCCCTCTTGCTCGCTCTCCTGCTCTCTCTCTCTCTCTCTCTCTCTCTCTCACTCATGTGATTTTTCTGGTCAAGATGTACCCTGAAGCCACTGATGGAGGTGACAGGTGTGAGACTGTGATTGAAGCTGCTTTTTAAAGTCATATCTAAATGTAATACAATACCTGTTATCTGGTGTTAAAAAGTACTTGATGTAGCATTTGTGCTAATGAGTTCTTGTCCTGGCAAAAGGACGTGTGTGTATGTGTGTGTGTGTGTGTGTGTATGTGTGTGTGTGTGAGACGGAGAGAGAAATGAGACATAATACATTTGCAAGTAACTTTGCGGTTATAAAAAAAATAAACAAGGTAAACTGATACAGCAAAGGTCTCGTTGCGATTGAGGCATTTTCATTCCTCTCCTAACCCCGGCACACAGGCAGGACAGACGATCGCACCGGGCTGAATTCATTTCTCTCAGAAAGAAACAAGGAGCAAGGGACCAGGCTGGCAGGCAGAGACAGTAATAGGCTCAGCAGCAGCTGTGGGAGACAGTCATGTTGGCCTCAAGAACACTCGCAGATAAAACCCACGAGCAAGCTTGTCCTGAATGGCTCAAGTTGTTTTGTGAAGCATCATAACCTCCTACCGCACAAAGTCCCAATCTCGCGGTTCACATTTTCTTTCTTCAATAATAAGCATATTTATTCTCCGGTCACCGATTTCCTCCTGGGGTGAAACATGTGATGAACTTCGTACGTCTCATAACTCAGAAGGCAATACCATGCCCTCTGTCTTTTGCAGCTTATCACTGCGCAGCACTGTCTTCCTTGCAGCAACTTTGACAATAACTCACCAGCTCGACTCACCAGCTCCTTGTGGGATCCGCAGTGATCAAATTAACATAAAATAACCTTCAACCTTTATCTCATTTATTCTACTGGCTTCTAATTATTGACCTCGGCATTCAATGAGAGTGTAAAAGTGATAAACTCGGTCCAACATAAAGAAGTACATAAACAATAGAGGACAACTGCATCCACAACCTGTTGTGTGCTTTTGTTTGGGGCTGGTTTTCACAGTTTAACCTAAAAACAGCATCACTATTCCCTGTTAGCCATATTACATCTATTGGAACGGTTCAATCTTCGTCATAATATGACTAAAGATAAGGGCCAACTGACATCATAATTAAGGAACTTACATTATGATGATAATGACAATGAGCTAATGGACGCATGAATTTCCCCTTGGGGATAAATAAAGTATCTATCTATCTAATGTCAATGGAGAACTGTGTTAGTTCAGGCGCAACAGGCCATCAGCTGATCTGTGTCAGCTGACTCTTTCGATCACACACAAGTCATCATAATCTGACCATTCACTGGCTTTCGGGCCGATTATTCACGCCACTGCTGCTCTTACATATAGCAGTAGTAGTGTCCTATTAATACGAAGCAACCACGCCGACGCCCCTCTCAAAGTGCGAGTCGCACTGAATCTAAAAAACATGTGTGTCACGCCTGTGTGCTCAGAGTTATGAGTCAGGTTTTTGACACAAACTGCAGCAATCAAGTGTCAAGGGTTTAAAAGTGGCCTTACCTTAATTGCCACCTGCTGCGGCTGTAGATGGGTGTTGATGAGTGGGCCAGTCTACAATAGCTAACTCCCTTTTGTTCGCAACTGCTTGCACGTGTCCCTTCACCTCACACAGCACTTTGCCTCACTGCTCTCCCTCCATGACTCCCTTACTGAAAACCTCTGGAACACAGCCTAACCTCCTGATGGAAACCGTCCTAATGGTACAAAAAGCGACCCACCTCCCAAATCAAGTTTTACCCATCTGATTAAAGAAATGTTGTCCAACTGAGTGGAATATTATCCAAATCTACTCTTATGTAGCTGGAGCATCGTCCATTGTTTGAGTTTGTGAAGCCAGATATTGCAACTGTTTCCTGACTAATGAACTCCAATTAACTGCGTCCCCAAACACGTTTTTTAATGCACCTGGCGCTTTGTGTTTCATCTGCTCTGTTACACTACTTTATATGCTTGTGCGGATGTTTTATTTAGTTTGATAGACTTTTGATGTGCTTATGCTGCTGTGTATTTGTATTGTACTTTTGGTCTCCCTGGAGCACACACACAGCAAGACAAACTCCAATCAATGTTTCATTGAAATGGTAATAAATGATTGAACCTTGAATCTTGGATCTAAGGAGAAGTGTCTCTCTGAGGCAGACCCCCAGGAAGAAGAAGAGAAAGCTATGAATAAACAAAGATTTCAGACCAAACAAGCTCACATGAATCTCACAGGGTAGGTGCCTGCTGCACAGCCAAGAACAGGGTGTGTTTGTACAGTGTGTGTGGGCAGGACGTGTAGCAGGTTATGTTCCTATATGCATGTAAAAGTGAGCCGTACTCCGGGTATGTGGCATTCATTTTATCATTAGTGTTACGGCAAGGTTTTTACAGGCTTCACAGACTTTTGTTTCCCGGCTGCCCACATGTCAAGAGCACTGACGTGTTCTAATGAACTTGGGCTTCAAGATTCCTAAATTTACTCAATTTGGATCTCAAGTTGAAAGGGATTAAGAGTCCCCACTCTGGGGTACACATTTCTGAGAATAATTGATTGTTTTCTGGGAACTGTTGCATGGGAGGTCGAGTGAAACCAGACACTTGTGTCCGGTGGGTTTGAGCTCAGAAACAGGTCTATCACTCTGGGTAGGAGCAGCGATGGTCGACCATGAGAGAAGAGTGCTTTAATCCACTTGTTTTAAGGTGTGCATCAATGAAACCTTTGTATCCCAATTAAAAAATTACATGAAAAACACTGGGCTGTTTAAAAAGTATGAAGTTCTCTTAACATGCATGTGTGTTATAAAGCAGGATGGATGATTAGCCCTTGAATGGACTGAACATTGGTGAGTTCAGTGTACGCCATCAATGTGACTTAAATGAGCTTTTGAGATTCAATAACAGGTTGGATTTTTAGATTAAAATATTAGGATGTGCATTTTCGCAGTGTAAAAACTACATTATCCTCTCCGTCTTATAGATACTGAATCTATTTTTAGCCAAATACATAATGCAGAGATTTCCTGATGGATTATCAGTCGCTCCCCACACTCTCCACTGCCACAATGAAGCACAGAGCAAGGCCACTTCCCACATCAGAGGCGACAGTGGGTGATGAGGGAGAAAAGGAACAGAGTGACAGAGGTTATGAGAAAAATACCTGGGGTCTTTAAGTCCCATTTAATGGTTACCGTGGTGATGAGTCACTTGTTAAATCCTGAGGAGGTTTGCTTTTTGTCTAAGTGACAGTGACTGCAGAGAAGATCCTGAACTGAGAGGACCTGTAGTCTCGCAGGAGAAGAACGTCAGACATTTTTTAAACGTTGCATCTGATGGAATAAACATAGCTGCAGTCGAAGGGTTAACTTGCGTTCAAGTCATTTTTTTCCCTCTTTGAACGATCGCTGAACAAGAACTGATAACAACGCAGACATGAAAGGTTTCAAATGATAACCACACAGTAAGTTCAAGAAAAAGATAAATGCCCTAGAGATAAATATGTGACTCTGCTTTTGGTTTCAGATCAGTTTATATTTTGGGTTCGGGACAAACAGAGCCTTCAGTGATGAATTCAGCTGTAACTGAGAACCACAGGCTGGAGAAAACAGTCACTTCCAGAATGGTCCCGAATTGTTTTTTAAAAGAAGAATAAATACAAGTAACTACAAACACTGCAGGAAACATTGGGTACTCAACCAACAGCCCTTTTCCACTAAACATGCAATAAACATCTGCGTACAACTGGATATAGGCAGTCTTCTTTTCCTGCTTGCAGAGCTGCTGCTGCAAAATCTGTTCTGGGTCAAATCTCAGCTGAACCAAAGCTGTGCTGCGCTGGCATTGCCTGACCCTGTGATCCCCTCTCGTCTGGCACTAGCACTGCCACTGGCCAGCTGCCTTTTATCTGCCCCCAGCTGCTTAGCTCTACAGCTCTGCTGGTGGCTCGCTAACCTCAGCCAGGAAAACACACACGCACACACACAAACACACAGACTCTTCCGTCCTTTTAATCGTTGCCTGGCTCAGACTTTTTCAGCTTTTCTTCCTTCGTTCCCAACTTCATCATGTCATTCACTGCTATCTATTACTCATCCTATCCATAACTGTCGTCATCTCCTGTTCTTTTCTTTCTCTCTCTTTCAGATTCTTGGCCAACCTTGTTGCACCCACTGAATGAACTCCTTCTCTGCTCATTTGCAAACAGTGTATATTCATGCTGCCCTCCCTATGCCATACTACAGTATGTATTGGCATCTGGAGACTTGTTCAAGATGGATACAGATCATCTGGTAATAAAGTACAACACTTCATGGGTTAAATATTCCTTTAGTGTGATTTGTCACCCACGTTAGATGAGCGATCTTAGCTTAACTCGTGTATAAAGGCAGCGAACATCAGCTGACTCGTAAGTCGTATGTGTTCTGCATGCGTTGCTGCCGTCTGCGACCACGGACAGATTCGCAGGCCTGGCTCCAACCTCATCAGCAGAACAGCCTTATGTAACACACACACACACACACACACACACACGCACATATTCTTGTTGGGCACACACACTAAAACCATGTGTGTTCGCTGGACAGTGTCAGTTCTTGTCCTTACTTCAATTAGAACATGGAGAACAAAGGTAAGTTCAGCTCCTCTAATTTATGCAATGTTCTTTCCATGTCTCTCTCTGCAGGGTGCTGCTGGCCTACATAACAGCAACAAAAGCTACAGTCACGGCGTTCTTTTTAAGAATATTTCTTGAACACTCACAGGGCGACCCGGCAGCATCAAAACATCCGCCCCAAAGCCCTCTTGCATAATACCTTAGTCAGCACACATTTTGGCCACATTGCTGAAGCCACAGGACATGACTTTACTCCAGAGGACTAATGCAAGTGGGATGCCAAACTCTCAGGACAAGGTGGGCAGAATTTTACCTTTGAGGGAAAAAAAAAAAAAATTCTTGTTGGGCCACAACCACATAGACGTCCCAAGTAAGTAAGGTACTATTTGTTGTAAAGTAAAAAGCCTACCTTCAATGGTGCAAATTATACCTTGAATTTGGGTTGAGTTCACTCCATGCACTGTTGCTGCTAATTCCCACTATTGCCTATGAGAGTGGACATAGATGGAGAGAGAGTAGGAGAGCTGTGGACTGGAAACTTAAAATCAGAAAAATTAGGGTTTGACACTTGAGTAGGACTTAATTACCATAAAAGACTTGACTCCCTAAAGAACACTTGACTTCATGACTTGACATTTTGAAGCAGAAAATATTCGACTCTTGTGTTTTAAGCTGGTACAATCCTAAAAAAAACTGAAAAATGACTGAGACTGCAGGCAGATCTTACATATCCATATTATTCTTTCATATTTAATTATTAGGCCTCAAAAGGACTTAGTCTAAGCTACACAGAAATAAGACTAAGGCTAGGAACACACTCGTGACATGGTGTGTGTGTGTATATGTGTCGGCTGCGAAACGTCTGTTTCTATTTCGGCAACCATGTTAACGGGTTAGAGTGGACACACTGTCCATGTGACATGCGTCTCACGCCTCTCAGTGAGAAAAGACCCATTGATGTCATATTTAGATCAGCAACATTATATAACATTATATAAAAATAACACCTTCCACCATAGCTATCAATGTCTAGGCTGAATCTGAATGTCACAGACATGAAAAAATACAAATATTTTTTAACCATTTTAATGGCTGCATGTGGAGATAGTGGCACTTTACTGATGTTTTCTGTCAAAAATAATTCAGAAATTAATCTATAATGAAAAGAAAGCCAACATTCGAGTAGCCTGCAAACTCTATGTAGAAAGACAGAACTGCAGTAGCAGCGACACAGCTGACACGCAGCCCATGTGAGCACACACACATGCGTGTGAGCCGCAGCAACTCAGCGACACAGCTGCTCCGCACACGCGACGCAGGCAGAGTGTTCCCAGCGTAAGTCTACAGCCACGCTAACAGCTCTGCTAACAGCGTCCGCTACTACATGTGCAGTAGATCATCATCGACATCCAAGAAGAAGAAGAAGAAGAGCAGCTGCTTTGTCTGATGCGCTCTGCTACTGTAGAGGTGAGTGTAGTGGCGGACTTCCTATGATGTTGAGCAGGTGCAATGTTCATCATCTTACTTGTAGTTCAGTTTAGTTTCAAGTATCTGAAAATTTATAATAATAATTTATAATTGCGTTAGATGAAAACTGAATTACAATTCATCCTGAGAGGAACATTATTGATTGTACAAAATTTCATGGTACAACATACAATAGTTTTTGAGAAATTTCACTCAAAACCACAAATGTCGACCTCATGGTTGCGCTAGACAAAAAGTCAGGGAATCACCAAAGTCAGTAGGACACATTGTCTGAGCACCATGGATATCTAATAATGAGCCCATCCATTCGACCAACTAAATGTATAATTATGTGCCTGTTACAGTTCCTCCGTGAAAAATGAACTATTCTGGTTCCTGTTTTTCAGTGCTCAGAACTTAATTACTTTATTAACTTAATTAGGGAAGATGGACCGAAACATAGAAAACTCCATGCGTATCTAGTGCAGCAACAAGCTCCAGTAACTCCCTCTGCGCCGCTCCACCTTCCTCTGTTTTCCCTCTTACTCTTTAGCTGGAGCAGTGGGAGCTGTCACTTCTCTTCCTGTTGTTACTCGGACTCTCAGCAGAGCCCCAATTACCAAAAGCCACTGCTCGCTCCCCGACAGGCCTAGTCACACCTGGTTAGCTCGCCATTAACCACACACTCATGACCACAGAACAGAAATTAGCCAAGCTGAACGGATGCTGCGAATGTGCCGCCTGCTCCCCAGTGACTCACATGAAAGTCTACAGTAGGACAAATCTACCAAACTAAGTGCAGATTTCTGTCAGTTTTCCTCTTCTAATTATGTAAAGGCAAAACTTCTTCACAGGTAAGAATGAGTTACAGGTTTCTCAATTTGGTTTAGGCTTGACAGCTTCACTAATGGACACATCCACTGAGAACCAACATGACATTCTTGGTATTTGCCTCTTGATTGCAAAAAAACACAACTGCATTGTTATAACGGCTGAATGTGTGTGTGTGTGTGTGTGTGTGTGCGCACACACTTATTCACAAGTTCTCATGTGGCTCAGTGCACATTGATTTCAGTAACAGTAACTTCTGTCACATGCCCTGGAAACTTCCTAATTTTTTACCTCTGCCCCAAAAAAAAAAAACAATCTGCACTCTCACTTCTACTGAACTCTTAAACTTAGAGAAATAAAAAGGATAATTCCTGATAGTGATCGCTTTAATGGCAATGAAAAGACCTTTGTCTACAAGAGCTCCAAGTACGTGACCTGATGCCCCTGAGGATTAAAAAGGGACACATCAAAGTGATAAAGGGCTTCAATAGCATCTATTCTGTATCGAGATTTGGGCTGCCAGCTGACTATGACAGCTACAGGCCATAAAACTCTCACTCCGCAGTTGGAAACGCTGCTGCGACACACACACACACACACACACCCATACAAAGAGAGAGAGAGAAATAACAAGTCACCTTGGTGCAGTGCTTTCTTACACCACAAGGTGGTGCAAAACCTAACCACAGTTGCACAACTGCAACTCTCCTGTGGGGTTAGCACAGTGTATAATGATCTGACTCTAATGATCAGTGTTCACACTTACCAGAGCAAACCCACATCGTACTCTCTCAATTAAGATAACACAACACTGCAACTGTAAGGATCCTGGATAAGAGACAAGAGACTGAATGAACACAAGAAACAAGCAACATCCGCTGCGCTGACGAGGAAGAGGTCAAAGTCATCAACCAGGAGTCAGTGGATGACCAGACAGACATCAAAAGGGGCCATTGACATCAGACACCAAAGACCATCTTTAAACAGAGTCAGGGGTTATGATCTCTCTTTATATATGACCACCTATCAACACATGATGGAAATTCCATACGTTCTGGGAATCCACATCAAACACAAGATGTCAGCAGTGCGTAAACACCACGGAAGCATCCGTTCGCTCAGTCCACCTCGACCTGCGTTTGGCCGTCACGAGATGAAGGCTGTCAGATCAGAAAGTAACTGAACAGCAATAGTTTTCAGGTGGGCTCCATAATAACGTATACAGGGGTAAAATGCATTCTTCTTATTTATTGATTAATAGATTATTTTTTTAACGAGACAGAGTAAAACTGAGGACCTTGGATCTGTTTTGTGAGATAGTCAAGTGACAGACATCAGTAACACTTTCTGTGTGGACTGCCCTTCAGCAGATACTGTATATATGTGACATTGTTACAACAAATAGTTTATGTTTTAAACTTTTACCTTACTTCCCTATGATCCCTGATCTATGACCGGGGGGGGGGGGGGGGGGGGGGGTAAGGGTGTTGGAAACAGGAAATAACATCAACACTTCTCCATCGGTGCTAAACACATCAATTAAGTTCAATTTTATTTGTGCAGCGCCAAATCACAACGTGCATAATCTCAAGGAACTTTCCAGGGTAAGGTCAAGACCTCACAATATTACAGAAAGAAACCCAACAGCTCCCACAATGAGCAAGCACTTGGCGACTCTCCAGCAGAACCAGACTGAATGTGAAGTGTTTCAGCTTTCTGAAAGTGTTTAGTCTGCTATCAAAAAACATTTCGTATCCATTAAAGGCAAATGTTTATAAAACTGAACCTTAAGAGGGAACACTCACACTATCTGACAGCGGTACGTGCCAACATTTAATATTATGAAGGCAAAGCAGTTCAGGCATCTGAACTCTGTTTGATTTCCAGTGAAATGCTGTAAATATGCAAATACAACTGTGTGACAGTAACTTTTTTGACTTTTTGAATGTCAGCACAAATCCTGGTTTTTGGAATATATTATAAATTCCTGAAGGTTTTTAAGCTTTTTTAGGCCGAAAAAAGGTCTTATAAAAATAAATCCCCTGAAATGATACGACATAGAGGTTCTTTAAAGGTAAAGGGTTAAAAAAATATTTAGTTTACATTCCTGAATCTTGGTTGTTTGCTTTATGGCCAGCAACTGGTTTATTCCAATTTTCAGTGTACAGTACTTTCATGACATTATTACTCTCTGTATGGTTACTGATACTGTATGTTGAGACAGGTGAAAAAAAAAAATACTCTGGGAAAATACCATGCAGCCAGTTGTCATGGCAACGCCTGCAATTCTCCCTCCTCTTCTGCCCCTGTCTGTGGGTGGACTGTACCATTCAGGATTAACCTGGATTAAATCGTGGTTTATTTTACAGTTAAATTGCAGTTTAAAATTTGAGCTTTAAATTCAACAGGTCTGATTCGAATTAAAAATAACATCGTTTTGCTTGTCTGTAAACTTCACTGAACAAAATCACAAGCAGCAGAGAGATTGCATTTAATAGTTATAATGAGCATTTCACTCACTTTCATGTGCATTATTACGGCAAGTTTCAGTTTCAGAGTTCTGGCTTTTCTGAATCAGATTCTGTAGTACCTTAAAAACTCAAGATCATCATGTGACTCAATGGAGTTGAGTACATTATTTTTTTTCCCCAAAACACTCACTATGTAACGGTTACATACCATAGTGCTACTGTGCACAAAAGCTTCTTGTTGTGCGTTTAGATTAAATCAAATTTCTTTGATTTCTTGTGATCAGTAAATGCAGCCTTAAACAAACTTCTGCATAAAAAAGGAGGGATGAGGAAAACATGCGATGGTGTGTATCTTTGTGTGTGGGTGTATTGTATTTTTGAGAGCCAACACATGATTGATTGTACGATTGTAAAAGAGAAGTGGTTTTTTTATATATATCACCTATAATCCCCTCATCATCCCATTCTGACGTTACCTGACGTTGTCGTGCTTCTGGATATAGATCTTGTGAAACATCATGTCCTCCTGCTTGGCGTTTATATCAGCTTTCATCTCCATGGCAACATGGCGGGGAAGCACTGAGAGCAGGAGGCGTTCCTGCAGGAAAGCGTGGGAGAGGGGGGGTAAGTTCAGTGGAAGAGTATAAGTAAATTAAGAGGTGGAGGCTTTGACTGTCAGAGGGGAGGCAGAGTGACTAACATGCCTCAATAAGTTCACCTCAATAACTGCCTGCGTGCCTCTATAGTATATCCCTCCCGGCACAGAGTGACCAGCCACAAATTGTCAGCTAGAGCCTTTTTTTTGTCCAGTTTGAGAAGCATTGAGAACAAAATAACAACGTTACTCAGCTGCGTCTCCGCTGTGGCAATTAGATCAGATCTGGATTTTAATAACCTGGCGGATTCTTTTGCCCTCAGTCGGTGAGGGAGGAACACGTGGCTTATTGTGACAGCTCACTGTTATTGCTTGTTATGGCTTGAGAGGGGCAACAGTTTGTAAGAATCTGCAATCAATGCGTGGCTGATGGGTAAGTGTGCGTTTAGCTGCCACGTACTTGTAATTCAGGTTTGACAGAGGAAGCGAAGTGATGGAAAATGCATCGCTTTGTAAATTATTTGGAAAAATAGCAGATGCAAGGTATGCCAGGGAATAACATGTACGCATACAGTCAATTTTACTCATAAACTCTTGTAGCGACACTTATAAATACAATACGTGCGAATCTCATACAAACGTGTGCCTGTAACGTGCATGTAAACAACGCAGGAACGTCTGATGCAGAGTATTTTCACATTTTATATCCTGGCACATTCTTGCAGCTGCAGGGATTAAACAGGCAGCGTTAAGACAAAGGAATTACTTCACCATCAACAAACACAGACTTAGTGCTGTAGTGCAGGTTAGTATTATTACTGCTACTAGCAGCCATGTCACACTGGACTTCCATGTCTTGGCTTAGCTAAAGCTATAAGCAGCATTTTCAAACACTGAATTGATCAGTAAATAAGCAAACACAATCAATTTGTGAAGGGGAAACCTGTCTAATACTTTTTCCTTTCAAATGGCAATAAAAATATGTCACCCAGCCCATTCTACAGTATATTTCAAGTATAGACTCTGGTACTGTGTTAAACAAACATTTTACAGCTGCCGTGCTCCACAAAGGAGCAAGCTACTGTTCACACTTTTCAGAGCCATCGTTTAAGCCTGCAAGAGTTGAGTGTTTAATATTCAAGACCTAGGTTTTCAGTGAAGTATTCCTTTAATAGACAAGTCTATTTAATTTAATCTCCAATAATACCTTCCCTCTGCTCTTACATCCCTGTCTCCCATCACCATAAATCTCTGCTTTCTCTCTCTCTCTCTCTCTCTCACCTGCTGCTGGACCTCCCTCTGAGAGTGGAGGCGAGCTTGGATGCATTCCCTGGTCTCCTGGAAGGCCTGCCTCTGGGAGCCCTCGGCGGGGTAATGGGTGCACACTCCCACGATGTTGGTGCAGGAGAAGATTAGCACGTTGGATACTATCTGTGGAAGAGGGTGAGAGAGAAACAGTCAGGAAGCAAAGAAGGGGGCATCCATGTGAGTCAGAGGTCAAAGACTCATGCTCTCGAAATGTCTCGTGCCCTTTCCCTTCCTGTTGCTCTCTACCAACATCAACTAACAACTGGTTTTTCACCCTAAACAGTAAATCCCTTTTAAATCCCCCATTGCTGAGAGATTTGTTGAGCCAACATCCATTTTTTAAGGAATTAAATAAGTAAACGTTCATTGTAATCCCCTCTGATAGTAAAACAATACAACAGGGAGTCTACCCACTTCGTCAAACCTTTAAACTGGAGCCAGATGTGATACAAACATAACACTTTTCCAACCACGACTGGCAGTCTGTGAGAGCGGCTCCACGTGTTACTCACTCCGAGCGAGCTGTGCGATACAGAAATGTGCGGAGATAAGATGAAAGGCAGCATCACAGAGAGTATCTGGGCAGCTTCTCAACGGTCTCAACATTTATAGAGTAAATGTGTTGCATGTTGTTCTCAAGCACAAATACACAGATTTACATATTGTCACATCTACCACGCAGTTAGTGTGAGAATAGAATACATTGTATACGCATCTAAATTTGACCTGCTAATGTGTGATCACTTAGTAGCTTATAAATGATTTGTGACTTACCGTATAGCACTGAGTTAAGTCTGCGCTGCTACAGAAGACATTCTGGGTTTCTAACACAGAACACACAGGTGTTTATGAATCTGGTGCAAGACTGAGAACACTGATGTAGTGTTGACCTACACCTGGCCTCTCAGGTAGGTTTTGCGTTTTTACATTTCAGCAGTAACAGACGTTTTGTTTGGAGAGACTGAAGTACAAAGAGGAGTGCTACCTGCACAAACTCAAACTGCACCTGTATTGTATAATGAAGCTACAACAGAATATTGAAGCCAAAAAAAAAAAAACCATTACAAAACATTACATCTGTAGCCTCCAAGTGATCTCTGGGTAATGCGGTGCTGAAACGCAAGAGCGAGCAAATAGACATCTCAGGGACTTGAAATCATTTTAGAATCAGGCACTTTAGTACGCTCAGCCTATAACTGCAATAAACAAATAAAAAGCTTGCTGCCATTACAGCCACATTATCTCTGTCTCATCTATATATTTATAACAATAACAGAAAGTAATTTAATTTGTGTAAATTAATTTTGAACTCTACCACTAAAGCAGAACTGAAACAAGCAGTTGATTAACTGATTTGTCGATCAACATACATGAATATGGTTGAACTAAACACAACATCTGAAGGTGTCAGCTTGAGCTCAGGGATGTTTTCTGACATTTTATAGACAAACAATTAATTGAGAAAATAATCTGCTAATTAATTGAATAAATAATTGTTGGTTGAACCTATATCCAGGTATATCTCAGCACTACCATTGGAAACATCTTCAAGTTCCCTATAGTTACAAAGTAAAAAACATTTAGCTCAGGACACACTTAGTACAGGACGATTGTGGCAAACTGTTTGTCGTTAAAGTCTGAATGAACCTAAAATGAAAAGTAAAGTCTGTTTAGACCTTAAATATGCAGAATGAAAATATTGATTTGCTTGATGAAGGTGGTGAGAGAGAAACAAAGTGTTTGATGTAGGTTTTCCAGGCCTGCAGCCGTTTGCCCTCTGACTGAGAGAAAAGCGCTCTTTGTTTCCGGCAGCTCCACTCATGTGCGCCTCCCTGTCTGCGGCGGGAACAGGGTGTCTCGACCCTCTCCTCCTGATTTTGACACAACATCCATCAGAAGATCCCTGTGCAGCCCTGACAAGACAGTATCTCCCTAATTAGGGGGCTCAGTAGAGCCAGAGCCAGTTCGTATACTACCTGCTTTAATGTTTGTGTGTTCAGATAGGAGAGACAGTGTTAGTGTGCGCTTATCAGTGAAACTGCTCTGATGCAGAACAAACTGACCAGATACTTGCCCTTATCTGAGATGTTGGTGATCTCCAACATATTTGTTAAATGACAAGACTACCAGCTGATACTGTGTTAAATGTTAAAGATTTATCCAAAATAAACTCAATCAGCGGCAGAGTCACCGCCGCACCCTCCGATTTATATTCAACCTCAGCCAGCACTTTTGCACTTTGCTCCTCTGCCGCTCCTACATGAAACAAAATAGCTGGTGTGCTTGGAGACACCCCACACAGTCTGTATGCCAAAGACCTACCCCCTTTGTACCTGTCATTGCGCTTGCGCACATAAAATTGGCACTCTGGTCTTCTGCAAGTGGAATGCATGCTCAGTCAAACTGAGGTCAGGTGACTGACTCGGACAGTCAGGGATATTCCAGTTCTTCCCCTTGAAAAGTTCTTTGGTTGCTTTGGCCTTATGTTTAGGATCAGTGCCCGGCTGAATGATGAAATGTCGTCCAATGAGTTCTGACGCCGAATCCGAGCTCCCAGCATGCTCCTGTGCACCTCTGCATTCATCCCGTTGCATCCTCAGCAGTGAAATCATGAATAAATGCCAGTTCCATGAGGTGGGATGATCTGGAGGCCCAAGAAACATTTAATAGCCAATAGTGTCCGATTACTTTTGACCACTTACAATTTGGGCACTATGTATTAAATGTCTTTTTTTCACACCGTTTTTTTCAATATTGTTGTAAACCTGCTCAAATGAAAGCTGAGACTTGGCACATTTAAGATAGTATCCGTTATTTTATGTGCTGAAACACAGAGTCTGAAGATCAAACATGTAGGCATCCAAGTACTTACAGTCTGGACTGTATCTGTTCAGGGCCAATAAACAGACAGTCTACTCAATATTTATTGCAAGGCGTCCATATTGGTAAGCCTACGGTGAACACAAGCTACACTAGCATCAGAAAGGAAGGGAAAAATATGATTCTGTGAACTGAGTAAAACCAAACATTGAGCCCTGAGGAACCACACAGAACATTTTCCAGCCATTGGTTATACTCTGAGCATCTGAAATCATGTGTGAAAGAGTCTGACATAAGATCCTCAGACCCTCAGAAAAAACCATTAACTACATGCACTTGACAGGATTTACAAATCATCTTTCTGCAGTAACCTGATTTCTTAAACATTGTATAAAGGAGAAATCTGGCTTTGGTAATCGGGGTAGGAGATTTGATGAACCTGATTTGCTTTGCTAGATTTCTCCTGGAGAAAGTCAATTACGCACAGGAATTCATACTTGTATTGAAAATAATTCCATCTAAAATTAGACTGAAACTCATAAAACACCCCTAGAAAATCTAAATAAGTCAGCATCCACCTTTCCCTACAAAGTCTGTCCACTCACTTGGATGTCAGACAAACATACACACGAAGTGAGAAATGTTTCCAACATAAGGTCTGGGTTGGGGGAGAACATGATTACCGACCTGCTGCATGGACTGACTTACTAAAGTGCATGTAAACATACTATCCAATTTCCTGAGTAACCTGGTTTGTTGCGTGCATGTAAATGTACTGAGTAACAGAAGCTAGTGGACCTACAGGAGGGGGCTGAACTACTGTGGGAAACCCTGTGTTGTTGCACACTTGCATGTGTGTGCCCCACTAAAACTCCAATATTTAATTTGCAGCAAATCAGTACCTTCAGGTTTCATAGACGCTGTCCAAGTTTCCACCTATCAAACACAACATTGGGCACATGACCGCTTGCGAGTGGTCACATGTACTAGTGCTAAAAGACATTGTTTCCATTCAGTGCCAGGCATACAGTGGGTCCTGGGACTGGAAGCCAGTAGGAAGCCAAAGCCGGCAGCCCATTCTTTTCATAGAGCTATTTAATGGGCTGAATCAGCCAGCTGAATCACATTCACACCACGGGCCTCTCTGTTGCCGGAACAAACTGAACAAACACAGCACGTCTTTATCAAGTCAAAAACCCCTCAGCAGGTCTGTGTGCGAAAACCAAGCACACTCAAACGGAGGAGTGACTGGCGGAAGACTCGCCTGGAAGTGAGGCATGACCAAGGAAAATAAAGAACTGAGGTGTGAGACAGGGAGAAGGTTGTGAATTTAGAAAAGGTCACTCTTCCGTATTTCTGCCTCTTATCCAACTGAAACTCTGCTTAGCTGAAAGCTCATTCAATTAACTACAAAAACTATCAAGGGTGTACAATTAATTAACAATATATTTAAAAAATCTATTTTATGTTAATACAAAAAAAAAAAGAAAAAAAATGATTTCCTCCGTGCAGAAGAATTTCATTATTATAACTCAAGCATGCAGCTCAGTTAGCACGTTCAGCAGCTCAAAAGAAAATTGTCATATTCAGTGTTGCCAGTCTTGGTTGAAAAGCCAAAAATACTGTATGAAGATTGGAAGAAAGGGAGGTCAGAGTCACATCAGTCACTAAATGTGCTTGTGTAAGAGTGTTCATGATTATACTGTTCAATATTAATGCACACATTTTTAATCTCAGTGCCAAAGATGTTTTTGAGCTGCAAAACTTTAGAACTCCTAAAAAAGGTTGATGAAAAGCCTCGACTTTGCACAATTCATATTTGGCAAGGCAAGGCACATTTATTTATATACACAGAGGTCATTCAATGTGCTGAAGAGAAACAAAAGCATCAAAAATACAAGTAAAAAGCATAAAAAGAAAAGTATTAAAAAAAAAAACAGGTTATAAAACAGATGATATTGCGGTGACAGATGAAACTCTACTGCAAACTGACAGAGAAATCATTATGTTTTCTTGTCCATGACGGGCTTATTAGCATAACAAATGTGTTTGAGGTTTATAATCAGCAGAGAGGGATGTACTTTTTTGCTCCGGGGAGAATCGTTGCCTTGTACAAAAACCGCAGGGGGCAGGAGGCTGACTGCTTTAGTGTAAAGCTCTGCGTCTTATTGTTGAGGCTCTGAAAATGGTCAGGGAAAACACACACACACACACACACACACACACACACACACACACACACACACACACACACACACACACCTGCTTTAAAACAGCTTCAAACTGTCTAAATCTGGACATTTAAAAGGTGGGTTCCTGCTACCTACAGTGGAGCGAGCCAGCTGCAGCTGCACACGGAGCTCCGCCGAGCCCTCGTAGCATCCCGCCCACACACTGCCATAGAAACGGCATGCATCAGATAAAGTCTTTCAACAGGTCAATACAAATATTCCCCAGCAGCAGTCTTATTCTATTAATACTGCCACTGCTCACCAAGACCTTATTTGGAAACGTATGGGCTTTTCCCTCAACACGGAGGGAAAGTGAGAGCAGAAAGACCCGGCTCCCAAGTGTAATACAGACATCATCCCCAGGGTAAGGACACACATTTCTAATAAGCAGAGGAAAACCGGTGAAGCTTCTGCTGACAGTCATCGGTGTAAATAAATCACTGTCCTCTCAAACTTACTTATTATACATAATCAGGGAAGCTCAATTTCAGTCATTTCCCTGGGTGATTCATGCGCATTGTTTTGCTTGCCTCGCTCACGCTGACTCATTTTCATACTTTTCAAAAGCTGCTGAACCAAAAGACGGTCAAGAGCACTTAGGTAAGTCGGTATCATAGAAAATGGTTCTAACACAACCAACGATATGAATTCAGCTCCGAGTCCCCCACATGACTGAGTACCTGCGACAGCAACGATGCCCCCGAAGCGAGATGCTGCAGATGAAGCGATGACACACAAAGAGCTGAAGATGTGACGTAACACTGCAGGCAATCACAGCTGTTCACCTAAAGGTATTTTCCTCTTTACTCATCTGCATATTTCTGTTATCGCCTGATTAATGGAGCGATCGGAGTGAAAACCTGTTTACATGCGACCCCGTCAACACCACTGATTTATCACAGACAGCGTCCCAACGCAGCTGTGGAGAAGCCACATATCATTTTCACAGTAACTTCATTTACTTGAAATTTTAATTTGATTTCTGCGTAATTTCCTTCATTCCGTGTATGAAGTTTCCTGAATACGAGATGTTTGTGATGGAAGAATCTTTCAAAACCATTTCGGAGTTAAACTTGTGTCAGTTCGCAGCTTCTTGAAAGAGGAGTTCTTTTCCTCATGTGACACGTTAGTGGACATCATGAGATGCAGATGACACACGACACAAAGGGAGCCTCCCTCTGACCACTAATAACAGCCAGAACAACCAGGGGTGGGGGGGGGGTTTCATTGTTTCCAGTTGAGCAAGTAAGTATTGGAAGGACAAAAGCAGATGGGGCGTTTACTGTTAAGCACTCAAATCAAATCAACATCTACAGAATCTGAACCATATTCATGCAGATGATATGGAAACTGTTGAAATGTGACAACTTTGCCTTTTAGTAAAAACGTTAGTTCTTGTGTCCTGTTAATCACCACTGTTAATGTATAGATCGGATATGTATGGATATAGAATGGATAGATATTTTAGAGCTTTTAGAGCTACAGAGATGTATATTGATATAAAAACAAAACATCTGTATTATTACTGTGATCTTGATTTCAACCATATAGCCCAGCACTAATGTCAGGGGACCATTAATTCATGCTGGATTATTAATCAATTAAACAACATTTAAGAAACCATAATGTAATGTTACTTTCCATTTTATATAGTTTCAAAACAATAAATAGAAATGTTCAACACATGCATCCAACTCGTTTTCTCCAGTGAAGAAAACACTGCTCCGTTAACGTGAGTGATTTGAAAGACGGCTGAAGCTCCGGGGACTCGTGTTCTGCGTTTGTTTACTGTGGAAGCCTCACTGGACTAAAGCTGACGTGCAGTGACTACAGTATTTTATACGTCAGTTCTCACTCTGAGGTGCATGGTTTCATTTCACACCCAGGGCAACAACTACACAAAAAAAATACTATATACTGTATATATTTCCTTTAAATCTACTAATTAAAGGTACAATGATAATAACCATGAGAGGTGTCAGTCCAGCTCATCTGTGAGCAACATCATTTTAGTTGGTGATTAATAATTGCCAGCAGAGACCATAAAAAACAACAGAGCAAGACATCCTAGGTGTCAATATTTACCCAGCAGTCTGAGTTTCACCCTCCTACATCTCTCCCACTCCTTTCTTTTTCAATGTCTCTTGCACCCACCCTAAGGCGTCAAGTTTGTCCTCTACTTCGGCGCTCTCGCCATGCTTCCAACAGACTTTTCATTTATGCTCGTATATCTTCCAGAGATGCCCGGCATGTTGTGTGTGGAGGACTGGCGGCCAACATCCAGCCCACACAAGTAATAAAAGCAACAGTCAGCAAACCAAACCAAACCAAACCACACTGTCCTGTGTTGTGCTAATGTGAAGCTCTGTATTTCTGATAACACATTTTTAAAAACATCTGGAACACGTTAAGGATATCCATATGATACCGTCTCAGCCACTAGTGCGGCCGTAGAGAAATGTTTTAACGACCAGATCCCTGTGATGTTTGCAAGTCACATTTCTGCAGCCTGCAGAGAGCAGTAATCCAAATGTGCCATAGATTACACATATTGAAAGTTAGTTGCAATCATGCACCCTAAAAAGGCGGCTTAAAGGGTTAGAGAAGCGAACTTGTGACCTGAAAAAAGTCACCGCTTCCATCCCCTCACTGGCAGGACAGATGTGGGTGGGGAAGCTGATAGAGCCTCAGTTGCTACGGTCACCAAGTCCAGAATAAAACGGTACAGTAAATCTAGCAACACATACAATTCACACACACGCAAAAAAGTTGCTTTACTTCCTGTTAAAACACAGAATATTCCTTTTTTTTTTTTTTATAGGAGATCTGTACCCTTCAAAATAAAATCCCTGCTAAATCCACATAAGATTTAGGGATTTCGAAGTTCTGTTCAAAAACACTCACAGAGGGTTTTGCAAATGTTGGGGGGGGGGGCACTCATTCATTCATACATGTTGTTAGGTCTTAAGGTTCAAGAAAATCTCTAGGGCAGCTCCAAGTAAAAGTTATAAAAGTCATACTTATTGATTAGTGAGGCCAAACGGACTGAACTGGATCACATGGTGAACATCCCTGTGATTGTCAACAGTCAGAAGGGGAGCATTTTTGCCCTGAATTATCAGTGTTAACTCCCAGACCGAGTACCACTCCCATGTAGCCTCATGGGTCACATTGTTGGTTTGAGGAACATCACTATGTGTTACTGCGCTGCTTGTAAGAAGCATTACGCTGCCTGTGGTTAAGCAACGCAGGACAAGTGCAATGACTCTTCTCCCACTTGTTTGCAGAAACGTTAGAGAAATTAGATTGCAAGCTCTTTCATGTAACACCACATCTGGTTGAATATTGAAATTTCCGTGATCACAAGATCAAAAAATTCCAGGAAGAATTTGCTGAGGCAAACCATAAACTTTATTTTGAGCAGAGGTCGGTGTGAGAAATAAACAAGCCTCTGTTAACTGTTTTGCCCCTTGGTAAGTACTGCAAGACTGTGTCAGCCTGATTTTTACTTTTACTTTTGATTAGATTATTAAATTGATTACAAGGGTACAACCCCTTTAGTTAGCACACTGAGGCACATTGTGCGCTTTAAGGATAAATGCAGGTCATGTGCTGCATGCTGATTACTGTGAGCAGCCCACTGCCAGACTCATTCTGCAGGGCAATGTACAAGAGAGTGAAAGTCTTTCACGTGAGAGCCTGCGGTTATTTGTTGCTGGATTTTACCTCGAAAGCTGTCAGCTGCTGAATTAATGCCTTTGTAACCAGTAACAAACCTGAGGGTCAGATTGAATGAACCAAAAACAAACTAACCCTAACCCTGTTGCATTGGGTCATGTAATATATTTTATATATAACTGCTATTAATAGACTCCTCTGTTATTTATGCTTTAGAACAGAAAAGTGCAATAAAGTACATTAAATGAAACTTATCTAATAAAAACTGAAAGCCTTTTATTCTGTCTGCTGCAGTACTTATCTGTACTTACATTATCCATTACTATATTTTAAACAGGAGAATGTGAATACATGCGGTTTGTGGTCTGGACTCATTCATTCATCCATTAGTCATCGAAAAGAAGCAATGGTGCAAGACAATGTTGCTTTTAGAAAATCATATCTATGCTCCACTAACAGATACATCTATTTAAGTAAAAAGAGAACAAATACAGATAAATATTTCATAGCCACACAAAGACACAGTTCAACCTGTAGCCTCTTGTTTGGAAACTAACAATGTTTGTTGGAACATTTTTCTTTTCTCTTTTTTTGTCGTTATCTCAGACTCGTTTTCGCTCGTTTCTACAGGTATGATATAGAAATGTTGTAATTCCATAATTCAATGTGAATTCTGTAAATGTCACCGTGGACCCAATGACTGCGAGAGAATTGTTACGATACACAAAGAACTAATACATAAAAGCCGTCTATTCATGTAGAATACAAGACAGTTTTTTCACCTTGGGCCTCCATAAGTATTTTTCAGTAATGTGGCTCCACAGACAAATTCAACATGATTGGTCTCTATGACGCATTAACAGTTCATAAACATATCAATCACAGGAACCTGGGTGACAGGTGATGTCATGCTCGTCAATTTTGAGCAAAGTAAAATTTAAAACTTGTGACACTTCTAAAATATTTGAAACATTGTTAGATGATTTTTGTTTTGTTTTAATGCCAGCCAACATGATCAGTGTGCAGCTGAAAGTAACGTCTGATACAAATGTTTGAGCTTACCTTGAGCTACACACTGAGACGTGATAGATTTTCTTTTCTTTTCATTTCTCTTCACAACAACTGAAGATACAAACCTTGGGTAGAGACTCAAACATCGGATTCTGGACCAATTGTGATAATGTCCTAAATCGTCTCGTCTGACCTCCAACGTCACCGCTTCCCGACATTTCAACAACATAAAGTACTGAACAAAGTACGTAGTTCAGAAACAAAATGTGAAGAAGAAGCCCTTTAATGCCCCATAAACCTCTGTGGGGGGGAGGGGGCCTATCTGTGCAGGTGAACCCATGTCAGCTGACTCTCCTTCACGACCCATCTCTCGACCAGACGGGTCGGACGATGCCCGGCTTTGGTGAACTGGCGTTGCCAACAGGAACAGACTGAAGTCTCAGTTTGAGCGCGGGTTGAGCTGACCCCTCGTCATGTGCGGGTTTGCTGTCTGAACGTGGGGAAACACAGTTGCCTTTGACTGGTAAACATTTCTGGAGTTCTACTTCAGCACCGGCACACCAAATGCTTTCAAGCAGTCCTCGTGCCTCACAGGAGACACTGAACTCCTGGGAACTAAAAGGTCATTCTGTGAGTCATGCCTTTGAAGAAGAAAGACAGGCCCACCGACGAACAGAAGAAAAAGCACCTTTAATTTTTCATCTCGTGCTTCAAAAGAGAAGAGGCAGAGAGGGGACACTGGCTAACTGGAGATTCTTCCAAATATAGACCCTGCATTTTAACACCGGCCGTACAGGAGACAAGGCTTTGTGGCAGTCTTTGATGTCAACACCCAGCACTCAAATCTATTTTTCCTCCGATGCTTTGAAAACTCTGACCGGAAACAAATCCATTTTTTAATAGCCAGGTAGGTCTTCGCAAACTGCGTACTGCCGGCCACCTTGACGAAAGGAAGAAATGACAACTGCATGTACGGATTCATTCAAAGCCAGGAGGTGAAAGGCCTCAGTCTCCATCTTACCTCCAAGGCCTCAGAACCAACACAGACTTATTACATGGTCAAAAACAATGCTACAAATATCCTGTAACACGCTCACCATGTCACTGGAGAAGCCCAGAGCTTATAGAGAGAAAAGAAGTGGACTGAGAAGGCGTCCCCTAGTCTGCCTGGAGGATGAGAAACAATAATGTGTCTCCTGGGACGACCCGTCCTGTAATACTCATCATGCATTCTCTTGGCCGGTGCCACCTGGATTGTTCTCAAACAGATACACCTCTGCGTTTTTTGATGGCATCATTTTTACAGCCAAACTGGCAGAGAAAGAAAAGCTCGTCTTTATTGCAAACATTCCCATTGTACCAATAACATTCATGCATAGTGGTGTGTGACCTGAGCAGAATCGTATGCCTACCATTCACTAGAAGACTTTGAAAAGAGTTTTTTAAAAACGCCTGACACCCTCTGACATTTGAAGATAATGCCTCATTAAGTCTCAGAAGTTTTTGTACAGACTGGGGAACTGGCAGGGTCACTGTTCGTAAGACAAGATTCCTTTGAAATCATTTCCCATCATGCTCCTGGTGCAAATTTACAGGAAGAAAAAACAGTTTTCTGCTCTTTGAAATTCTACATTATCATTATTATTATATAAAGTCAGTGAGTCAACATTATAATTGTCATGATTCGCCCCTAAAATGACTGTTTGGACCTTGTATTTATGATTTTATGATTTTTATTTTTTAAGATATTTTCCTTGTGTCCAATCACCGTGGCCTCCCTTATGTATTTAACGCCAGCCTCACCTCCATGCTCTCTATTATCTCGGGTTGCTGCTTCCTGTTTGGTGCTGTTTGCATGAGCTAAGACTAAAAACTTACTATAATATTAAAACATGTTTGATTTTATCAGAACATCAAGAGGGAAAAAAGACTGACTTTATACAGCTGGGACCATCACCTCCTTTCACCAAACGATCCAACTCTAGCAAAGCTCTTGTGATTTTATTCCGACATTGGACATTTGTCTGTCAGTGAAATCACATTACAAAGAAATAGTTCAGCTTTAAAAGGAATAGTTTGACATTTTGTCAAATACACTCATCCTCCTCTTGTTGCGTGTTAGAAGAGGAAACTAAAACCACTCTCTTGCCCGTAAGCTAATCATGAAGGCACAGTGAGCAGGTGGTTTTCTTAGCTTAGCATAAAGACTGTCAGCAGGGGGAAACGGTAAGCTCAGCAATTAACTAACATGTACTTCATTCAATCTGTACACAAATGAGGTGTAACGATGATGGTTTCGGTTTTAAAGGGATTTAAGTGCTGTAGCTGTTTCTGTCCAGGTACCGACTGTTTTCTATTTCACACAAAGAATGTGATGGATCGAACTGCACCACACCATCGTACATGAGTAAAATTAAGACTCATCAGGACAAGAGAAGGAGGCCGATATTTGGTCGGGAAGAAGGAAGGAATAGATCTGGTGGCAGAGGACGAATGGGGATGGAGGTAATTGCAGGATAGACATTGATTACATGTGTCCGCTGAACCGTAACACACACTCCGTTTTCAGAAGGTATCAGAAATATCGATTCTAGTTTTCCACAGTAAAATCTCTCTCGAAATTGTTTTAAGAGGATCAGCTTATTAAATAACAATACACTATATTTTTCCTATAATTATATATATAATTAATGTCTGATTTTTATTCAATCAACTGTGCAGACTATTAAATGTCAGAAAATCTAAAAAATGAAAAGTGAAAAATGCCCTTTACAAGCCATAAAACCATAAGTGACAACACAAAGTTCAATTACAGATGCAGTGTTTTTCATATTTACAGTCAGAGGACACTGAAACAACTTGTTGCGAAGCCGTAATGGTGATATAAGAGACACCAAGTGAACAAAGAGCAACTGTTGGCCCATGTCTGAGTCTACCTGTCATATGAAATAATAATAATTAAACAGTATTATAAACAGAGGCAGAGGAGCCACTTAAGATGTAAACTGTAAGATAGAGGCCAGAGGAAGCAATGAAGATAACAGAGCCCGAGCTTATTATTCAAAATATATTCACAACACGCTGTCAAGAGAGCTCTCAAAGCAATGAAAGAGTGTGTGTCATCGCTGGTGAATTTGAGTGACACAACTGAACACTCGGACCACGTTCAGCTATTCTGTGCTCACTCTGAGAGTTCATTCTCATGTTGTTGTGAGTGGCCCTTATTATATCAGCTGAGAGTACATGTTCCACTCAGAGCCACAAATAGTCAGTCAGTCAAGACAGACCTGCAGGACTGATTTTAAATATAGAGGACTAAGGACGTCAAATTCTGTGTCACGCACTACAAATGCACATCCTCGTGTCGCTGTAAGGTCGTGTGTTGTATTGTAAGCGAGAGTTTGGATAAACTGTGTTTGAACTCAATTTGCATGAAAACAAACGATTGATAAGATGTAACGATCGCTGAGCAAACTCATTTCTATGCCAGGGTGCAATTGGACATGCACGAACTGTACTTTGCATGCAAGCATGTGAATGTACTTGCATCCACAAGTGACCGAGCTGCTACAGGGTATGAGTTACGGCCCGAAGTGGCTGCCCCCCGGCCCGAGGCGCGTAGCCACACAGGCAGTGTTTCTCTACAGATGGTCTGTCAGTCCATCCACCACTTTGACTGAAATATCTCAACAATGATTGGACGGATTGCCGTGACATTTCGTCATACATACACATATGTATGGATAGATAATATGTGCCTGTGGTTGAGTAAGAATCCAGTAAACTTTAAACAGCAGCACGGGCCCATTCAAAAGCAGTCCAATGACATAAAGTTGGCTGCACATTGAGAACTGCTGTTTTCTATCTAGTTTGGAGGCCTACTTTTAGTAACTCCCTTGGAGTAAGCAATATTTGTGTGTCTGTGCCAGTTGGCTGTCTATTATCTCAGCCTGCAATGTACCCTTCAAAATAAGAGCCAACTGCAAACTCCTCAATGCAACAGAATAAGCAGAAAAACAGTCGGATAAATCTGTCATTTATGAGAAGAGAAAAATGATACTGACAAGAGAAAGTAAATCACACAGCTTGCAGTGTATTGGTAGAACCTGATCCGAGCTTTCTATTAGCAGTCTGGATAAATCCTGTTCTGGCAAAATCTACATGATCAAAGGATGCTTAAGTGCTCAAGGGCACTGCAGGTCAAACACACTAACGCATTATGTGATAAATCATGGTCATGGTAACAGTTGTAACAGCTGAATGAACCAATCATTCCTGTTAGGGGAACATAAACGGAAATAAACAGTGAATAAGTGTGTGTGTTTGTGTGTGTTTGCGTGTGTGTGTTTGACGGAGAGTGAAAGCTTAGTGGGAGAAAGTACCAAGCCTCCAACATACCAAGCATGCCACGTCTGACCCAGCAGGGGATAAATATTAATACTCAGCCTCTGTGTATGTGCTACTCTACCCTGTTCTGTATATTTACTTGACACCATTTTGAAAAAACAAAGCCAAATATAGCCAAGAGTGTCCATGGTGAGGTTCCAAGATAATATGGCAGGATGATTAATGATTACTTTTAGGGACACGCAGCTGTGAACCTGGATTAAGAATCATTTTAAAACACTTGCTACAAGTAAACAGTCAAAGTGGATTCAGTGTATTTTAAGACTTTTCAAAATGTACATGAAAATAAACAGTAGAAGAAGAAATTGTAAACAATGCTTGGGATTTAAAAGGAAGGACAGTAATTTAATAAATGTATTCCAATCTATCACGTATGAAAACTCATGAATAAACAATCGGTGTGATAAAAATAAGTATTCATAAAAACTCCTGTTTTCGGAGGCAGATATCTACCTACAGGGAATTATGTGGATCATTTTGTTAATGTCAACATTTTGCCCTTTCAGAACAAAAGAACATGAAGCTCTCTTCCCCTTATAAACCACTGTGGTGGTAAATACTTTCTGTGAAGAATATTACCTGATTACCTTTGTGTAATGTGCATGTATTACAATTTTGTAGGAAGTGTCAGGTCACAAAATCATGGCTACACCGACACTTCTGACAACAAGAGAAATATTCTCTCTCACATTTGATTATGTTTTGTCAGTGTATGCATGTCTTCTCTTGTTACCTGTAAGTGCTGAATAGCAAAACACATTTGTTGTTTCTTGCCTACTAAACTACTACAAAGTCATCATTACTAAAAACAAAAAGTGCAGACACTGCAGCGGCCGTGACCAGGAGGAAAATAGACGTTTTTTGGGGGTTTTTTTTGTTTTTTGTTTTTTTTTTTTTACAGCAGACATTTTGTCTCGTCAACCACAGGTGAAACTAATATCATGATTGAGTGCTGCACAGCTATTACTGCTGGAGCAGACACACATCATTAACGCAGCGTGGCATTGGTTCAGACAGAGCAGTGAGGTCACGCTGACACTGGCTGACCGGGTTCAGCCGTTTCATTCATGCTTCACAATCACTGGCTTATTCACAGCTGTGCGGCCATCAGCTGACTGGAAGCATCCAATCGTTTTCATGAGGCTGTTCGGTGGGGCTGTTATGAAACGGGCTCTTCGCAGTATTACTCTGCTAATACCTTCAAAACGACACCAACCCCAACTTCCTTCTTATGAGCCAAATGTGCTACTAACATTTAATGTTCATGTACGAGGGGTTAGTTCTCCCAGCAGAATCCTCAGATCCTTTCAGAGCTCCCGAGAAAGAGCCGAGCCTTTCCCGCCAAATCTGACGGTAAAACCTTTTGCTATAAACGGTCAATTCCTCATTTTGGATTTATAAAGAATCAAAATCACTCTGATGCTAACAGGCGAGACTTGCTCAAAAAGAAAAAGAAGGACGTGGATCAGCTTTTTACAGGATGACGCTCATCAAGCAAACCATCAGTGAAATCCCAAATATGCAGAAGCCTACAGCATCTCGCTCTTAAGCTCACTGTAAAAAGAGAGAGAGCTTATTGTGAGTCAAAACTGTAGCAGTTTGGACAAAGTTTTTACTTTACATGTAAAGACACATGCAGTTGGATTCGCCAGCAAAACAGCGCCACCAGAAGTAGTTTATGTAGCAGTCCATGTCCTTGATGTCGTTTCCATCAAATTCAACTTGGCTCCTTTTGAGTTTCCAAAGTCCTGCGTTTGTGTTTTTGGTCAAAGTGGATGTATATTGTGTTTGTGAGCAGCCAGGCAGCACAGGAACCCACCAACAACAGAAGAGTCAGTCAGGACATTGTGGTTTCATAGATCCAGAAAAATGAGAGCGTAGGAGGAGGAGGAGGCGCAGGAGGAGAGGGGTTCCCTGCTGGAGAAGTGTCCAGTGTATACGTGTCAGATGTCTCATGCTCCTCAGCACTATCTCCACTTGCTCCACAGGTTTGTCCACATGGCCCTTGTGATGTTCTGTGTCTGCCCATCCGTTGTGTTTGGGTGTCTGGGAGCCGCTCGTCCAGCAGCCAGCGGCCATGACAGTTCTGTATGAGTGATCAAACACACCCACGCTGTGATTTCCACAGCACTGAGCCAAAACAGACCGGAGGCCCTGTGAGGCTGTTGGACAGAGTCTCAGTTACAACTGGCCTGTTCAGTGACAGTTTACACTGTAACACCTTTCAAAATATGCCAACTGCACCGCTGAGCCTGCCAAAACCCTTCAGACTGTTGTTTAGTAGTGTCAACATTCCCGAACAACATACCTCTGCATGTTTACAACAGCATATCTCCAGAGGGGCGACCTCTTGGTGCTAATACGCTACTGTTTATAGTAGTAATACAGAAAGGGCAACAGTCAAACAACTTTACTGCATGGCTGCATATCTTCTTCAACACCATCTGCACTGCCAAACAAGTTTTCAAAATTATGAAGCAACATTATGAAGCGTTAAAACATATATATTGTCTTTTAAAAACATACATATTGTGTCTCTCCCCTTCTTTTGAATTGTGTTTCTAATGTCTTTTGTGCCTTCCCAGAAATGAGTGTGAAACAGGAAAGAATAAATCAGGCTGGTGTAAACACTTGTAACCCACTGATTTGCAAAGAAAACAAATTGAGCTATTTAAAAAAAAATAATAATAATAATAATAATTTCCAGACAACAATAACCTGACAAAGATGCATTAACATAAAACTGGTTTTGTGGAGCTGTTAATACAATGTGTGGCTCGCGTGTCTGTTTTTCTCCTCTGTTGGAGTCTTTGATCGAGCACCTGTAAAAGCTTTTTTCTGCATACGCACACCTGCACTTTATTGTTGATGAACCATTTGATATTCTGCAAAAAATAAACAGCTCAAGAGGTGATTCATCTATCAGTTTTTATGATTAATAATTTAGGTTTTATAGCATACAGGCCTGTTGCTGTCTTTTATACTTAAGTTACATATAAATTATTTAAACAGATATTCTCCTCCGGCTTATAAAACCTCGTCTGCATCACATCTGTCTGTGCGCGGATTACTGCACGCACACTGATGCCGATATTCCCTGATGAAGGGATGTAATTAACGCAAGTGTGAAAAATGACAGTCCACACGCGCTGTGTGTTGATCATGTTGCAGGGCGTCCAACTGTCACTGATTTACATCTGAATAACTACTGCGGCCTTCTCCAGGTTATTCAGACTTTTTAAAAAGAAAAGTCAATCTGCTTGTGTCACTTGAAGAAAATGCATCAGTACTTCACAAAATTTTATTTTATGGCCCACAAATAAAGAAAATACCTATAGTTTAGAAGCTGGCGTGTTTCAATTTGACACTATTATATTGTGTTTTCTTGGTGGCGCCTGCTTTACTGTCAGTGTTAGCATGTTGCTCTGGACAAATGAGAACAGGTGTATGTGTTGTACAACTACTGTCTGTTAAAGTTTATGCTCTTCTCATTGCCCAGTGTTGGGCAGTAACACATTATTGTGCAACACCTCATGCAGCGTTACTAAGACGATTTCCGTGGTCGTCTTATTTCGCTGTCTGACCAGAGGTTAAATTGAGAGTTGAGTCTGGTGCATTCAGCGGAGTGACCGGCCCAGGATATACAGTATGTGCCGTTGTATCGTCAGGTGTATACAGGTGCGGGGAAGCAGTTAAAAAAGAGAAATGTGACTTCCAGTAACTCGTGCCTATTTCACTGGCTTGCAAATGCTAGCATCTGGAAAAATCCACATTCAGAATCACCTGCCTTTGGTTCATACAGGGTGTGTGAACCTCGCATCTGCATCACTAGGTGAGGCCACTGCAGATAAGCTAGATGTTAATAGTCAGTAAATATCTCTGAAACATAGGCTAGAGCTGCATGTTAAACCGTAATGTCTCATTTTCTATCTGCACACACGTTAAACACAGACAATGTGACGCGAGAGTGAGGAGGTTTGATGTGGTTTAAATGCACTTTGACAAAGTAATGAGTAACTGACTACATTTTTCATGTAATTTCTCGAACACAGTCACTACACCTAATGAGTAAAAAGAAAAGATTTTTTTTTTAGGCTGAATATAAATGTGGTGTTGTTTCTAGTCAGCAGTTATCTGCTCTGCAACCGCCTGACTTTCCAGGGACTCTGAACCCCGAGAGGATTTCTTGTACTTTCATACATTTTTGCTCCACAGCTGAACGAGACAATCGTACACTCCGATGCATCCTTGAGGGCGTGCTTGCACATTACAGATGTATCTGCACGAAGGTAAAAAGGTCCATTCAAGCGCTCATACAAGACAACCAACAAACAACGGTGCTTCTGTTGCCGCAAGAATGTCAGTGGTCCTCTCCAGCTCTTGTGCTCTGCTGTGTTATTTCTGACAAGTTGAGCCGAGAACGCCATTAGCAAGGCACACGGCCAAGGAGGAGGGAAGCAAAATAGTCAGACAGCTTGGTGTTTTCATGGCAACGGCTTCAGCAGCTTTCTGAGGACATCACGGCTGCATGCGTCGCTGAGAAAAAGAGGAGGTGTTCACTATTTTTGGCTGCAATAATTGCTTGATTTCCTCTCATAATACACATATTGCGCCTTTTGACGGTTTGATGGGGAGCAGATTAGTCTTGCAGCATCAATGAGAGCAAGGACTTTATGCTCCCTTGTTCAAAAGATCCCTTTAGCGAGTCCTAGCAAATCTGTTAATGTTGGACTTTGCAAAGAAAAGCTGCAAATGCAGGAAATTTCTCTCTGGAAATTGCTGTACTGTGCAACAGTGTAAAGACTTTCCACAACATAAGATCTTTTCTTTCTTTCTTTTTTTTTTTTTAAGATTCAAAATCCCACTGCACATATTTACAAGCGTGGAACAAGAGTGGAAATTGATAACGCTGAATGTATCGGTAGAAGTACTACAGTTGATCGAAATTGTTGAAATATCTCATGTAGTTATTGGATATTAACCTCGAAATGTACTGACGATCCGAGACGATCTGAAACATTATCACTTACTGTTTTTCCAAGGGGAAACAATATATGTCAAAAAATATATACAGTCAATCCTGGTCTAGAGTTTGAGGGGTTGTGGGCATCAAAGGGAGCCGTTTTTGGATGCCACCATCCACCAACACCATGGTGGTCGACTCGGTTCACTGAAGGGGCGGCAACCTGAAAAAATCTACTTGTTACTTGTTGGAGGAATTTGAAGTTGTTAGTCCGAGACAAGAAGCTGAGGATTCAGAACCAAGAGGTGAAGACTCCCCGGGGTCAACAATTCTAACTGACAAGTGACAGAAATGAAAAACTTGTGTTTCTCGATATTGATTAATTAGATTGTTGCTATTTAATGACTTTGCTAATATAAAAAAGGATAATACGAGATTACATATTAATTTTGTTACGTGCAAGACACACCAGCCCCAATGTGCAATGTTGTCAACCAGTGTGCCACATCTAATGCTCATAGCACACATTGGTCATGTCATACAGTGGCAGTCAATGTGCAGCAGCCTGGTGGACAGTAAGTGTTCAGTTAGCCCCTAATGACATATCTCACAACCATGTCCACAGAACAGTCCAATAAAGTGTCTGTGCTGCGGCCGAGCAACTTTATAGTGACCTTATCTTCCTAATAAGACATTGTTTATTTTCTAATCTCATCATCCAGTGACAAACTGGAACTGGGCACCGGTCAAACAGTACCACTTCCTGTCATCACAAAGACGTGAGGTGGAACGTCGTCTACGCCGTCAGGCAGAACTACTTTACTCACCAAACCAACTCATGCCGGCAGTTTGTAATGTGCCTTTAATCAATTAAAATCTCATTATGAACTCCAGACAGCTCAAAGCCTTGATTCAACCCTCATCATACATGTGTGTCACACAACACTGTAACACTTTGTAACTTGAGGACAGTTGTTTCAGAGAGATGGAGAAATGACAACTAAGATCAAATATTGAATATTATTGATGCTTTTAGACTCAGAAGACAGGAAGTCACTTCAATGAAAAATGCACAGTCACTAAAAATAATTACAAAAAGCTTCGGATGATAATCTGATTTTTCATCCACTGCACCACTGTTGAATGGTTTCTATAAACACTATATATTATTTTATATATGGGCTCCAACACCAGAGCTCTGTACTATAAAACAGGTGTTGTAGCATCATCTCCTGAGAGTCACTGAAAAGTCACTGCATGCGACTTAGTTTACAAGCAGACACATGGATCAGGGAAGCATGAGGGTGACAGTTCTTACTCATCCCTGACCCGCAGCTCCTGAGCGGTTGTATCTAGCTCGGCTTAGAAAGCAGTGGAGGTTCAAACTCCATCCATATAAGGCCAGGTGGGGATACTCTTGAGCCTTATCACACCCTGTGTTACTGTGCTGCTCCGCCTCGCAGTCATAACACATGTGGGAAGCATCGCTGGAGAGGGATCTGAGGACTGAGGCTTTTCCTTGACAACCAGCCACAGAATAATGATAACCTCAGAGCTGAAAGACGGCCCTTCCCGCCCGATTTGGACCATCTGTAATTTCAGAGTTAGTTTTAGCACAATCCAACCAGCCCTTTCTAAATATAAAAAGAATAAACAGATGTACAGACACACTTCTCTTTCTCTCTCTCTCTCTCTCTCTCTCTCTCTCTCTCTCTCTCCCCAGTAAGAATAAATACACTCAAACGGTTTGTTCCTCTGAGGGAAACCATTCCATTGTATAATGTGAGGATGATACAGTTTGAGTCACAGCACTCCGATCAATATGCGCTGCGTAAATGTTTTGCATAAAATAAGACGATTCCCCACAGCGAGAATACACAATACATGTAAGCAATTAGCATGTGAATGATCCTGATGGCTGCAGAGTTAATTCATACGTAAACTGATGACTAATTAAAAACCATCCATTTTTAGATTACTGCACTATTTAACCACGATCTAATGATCGATTTGTCTTGTATGTCGTCCAGCGTTTCGAGCTTCTCAAATGTGACTTTTCTCTGTTTTCTATCACTGTTGATTAAATACCTTTTGGGTCTTGGGGCTGTTTATCATATGAAGTAAGTTATTTGAAGACGTCACCTTGGGGTTCTGGAAATTGTAAGCAACATTTTTCAGTATTTTCTGACATTTTACAGACCACAATATTGATTAAACATGCAAATCAACTATGAAAACAATTGAAAGTGCTGCCTGTTCTCCATATGGGACATTTGTGCCTCAAACTGTTCTGTTCCCCTTGCAGGAGGGGTAATTGGCGATGGGCATTCTGCCCCATATCTAGCCTCTGTCATGCACTCTCCCTCCAGAGCAGCCTGCTTTTATGTCTCTCTCACAATGGCGCCTCTATAAAACTATGAAGGGGTCTGTGAGAGCTAGAGTGAGATTTGATGCCAAGTAGACTGAATCTGTTTTCTCTGTAAGTCCAAAAAAAAAAAACTAAAACATTTGTCTTGTAGAACATCAGTGAGATATGTAGAAAAATGAAACCAAAATATCTTCGCCTTTACATAAAATTTCAGATCTGTAAATAGTCTGCATGATCAGTTCTGTAATTATCACACCAAAGGCCATTTCTCACACCATCATGTCACTGGTGAGTCATCTGTAAATGTGCAAGTGAATCTCTTGTATGAGTAACAGAAAAACACCATATTATCCACCCTCTATCTGTCAACGACCCGACGACAGGACAATAGATTTGCATTCATTACTGATGATAATGGAATTACTTTTAAAAATTAGCATAATAGCACATAATGGGCTCAATGGACTCTTCGTGCCACCTTGACAAAGGCGGCCTGTGAGCCACGCTATGTGACTGTGCGTGCAAGCACACTTTGTGCGCTGCGTACATGCTTCAGTCAGACTCTTCAGTGACACTGTCTGAAGAGAGGAAAAGGTGCAAACTGTCACAAAACGGTGAGGGGGAAAAACACTTCAACTACGTTTGGAATAATTTCCTTTTTCATGCTACAAGAATCTGTAATAATGAAAACTTATGCTCGTTTTGAAATCTCAGGGTTGTGCAGGAGAGACTTCAGTCTGTATCATGAGAGGAAGCCTACTACAAACACTTTGAAAACTTTTTTCCCCCACTATGAAAACTATTAGAATACAATGCAAGTGACACAAGTACAAGTTGACCATTTATTGTGCCACAGGAAGAGGGTTTGTTGTTTGAGAAGCAAAAGATCTGCCAAAATCAATATTGTTATGTTAACGATGGATGATTATGAATGTGCGTCAGTGATATGCGGTTATATACGTTAAACTGTGGCAGGCAAATTCAATTTAGTATTAATTTAATACTACAAATAAGAAGTAACTACATTAATGGGAGAACAAGTCAAATATTGTCTTGACATTTGCAAAGGCATGAGCAATCGCCGATAGTTCTCATGATCGATGATCACTGATGCCATCGTCCGTCAGCACAGCTCCGGTGTGAACGCACCCGAGATGCATCGAGGAACGCATTTGAGATCTGATCACTCAGACCACATTCGCAGGCGGTCTGAGCCACATGTGTCCTCATTCTTTTAGCAGATTTAACACAAATGCATCCTGGGCCGCCTACTCTACTGACCACAGTCTGATTAGTCCCGCCACAGTTTCATAGGCCCGGTCCAGACCTGGTATTAACATCTGTCTCGGGTGATCCGACCACAAGTGGACAGCTCTCAGTTCGTCAGTTCACACCTGGCGTCTCCACAGGCGCCTTGATTGACCACTTATGATCGGATCTCACTTGCCTGCAAATAAACAGGTATGCGTTGTTGTTTTTAGCCAATCGACAGACAGGTCCGTTGTTAATGTGCTTGTGTGTGTATATGAGTGTGTGTGTCAAGCGGCAATCTCCGAGGCTGAAAAATGAAGCCAACACAGAAGTACCAAAAACTGCAGTTCTTCGAATGGCCGCTTGAGGCTGGCTCCAGAAGCGAGTCAATCCTCAGACTCCTGTGTTAAAGGCTAAAAATGTTTACAGCCTGGCCAGTTTTGGACGGGGGGGGTGAATTTTTATATAACTAACTCGTTTAAATTTTATCAAGGCTTAAAGTTCTGCTCCGCTTTGAGTGACAGACGGGTGAGCACACCGAAGTCTCGTCTCAAGACACGCCCCTCCTCTTTGCCCATTTTTGGATTAGACAGGAGCTTGGCGGAGTCAGGTACTGCCAAGATGGCGATTACGCAACAGCCGACTCTGAGCTTCAAAACCGCTCTTCAGAAACCTACGGGTGACGTCAGGGAGGGTACGTCCATCTTTATTTACAGTCTATAGTGTGTGTGAGAGCGAGCGAGTGGGGCATGTAGAGGTTATTTAATATAAAGCGGGGAAATGAGATCCGATCACAAGTTGTCAACCAAGACGCATGTGGAGACGCATTTTAAAGTCAGGTGTGAACTGACGTTAGAGCTGTCCACTTGTGATCGGATCACTGAAGACGCATGTCAATTCTAGTGCTGACCGATTAAGCGTATGATTAGCGATATGAACATGTGCAATAACCACGTCGCAAAAGTCTGACTGAAACAATGAATTAGAAAAAAATGATTTTATTGACACACGCCATGCATGCTGGGTTTTGAAGACGCAGCGCGTGAGCCAAATGAACCAGAAAAAATAAAATAAAAAATAAAAAACTGTACTGCGTTCTGGTGTCGAGCTGCAGCCTCTCACACAAAAACAGCAGACAGCACAGAGGTGGCGGTGGAGTGAACTTTTTACTGAAGCTGACAACAACTAGTCGTAGCTCTGCGAGCGTCATCACAACGTTAGCGAGTAAAAAAAAAAAGCAGTTAGCGTCCTCCATCACTCCAGCTGTTCAACAAAATTTAAACACAAACCACATTTTCAGCAGCATCAGGCAGGAAGCTCTGATTAGCAGGTTGTTCCTGCCAAGCACTAAAGGAGACACTGGCAAAGAGCCGGATATTTTGAGTTGGTGGAGACCAAAACAGAGATAAAAAGGAGAGTGAATATTCCACTTCTACTCATCAAGTAGCTTTGACTTATGGTATTTACAACTGCACTTTATGACATCATATGAAACAAATGTGAGTCTTGAACAAGCAACCCCCCCCCCCCCCACTATGGACAACTACATCACCAAAGACAGGACGGATGAAACAATGTAAAGATGGCGAGGATCTGCCATGTCAAACCAGAGGCTCTGGTTACATTGGGAAGCATATGGGCAGGTGGAAGGTTGAACAACACAGTAAATCCAGCCAGGAAACGGGGACTGTTTCCCTGGATATCACAGACTCTGATCGTTTTACACATGAGGCCAGAGACAAACACATCAGAATATGAGTTGTATTCATGAAGTTTAAGCTGAGATCTGATTCCCGCTCCAGCTGCAGCCACGACCCACGCAGAGATCTGCTGACTCCGTTCATTGAGAGCCTCTGATTCATTGATTATGAGGTAAGCCTGCGAGATGGGAGAAGAAAACATCCCCTATGCAGCCAACAGACAGGGCGACTTGACTCATAAAAATGCATGTGGCACAAAACACACCGCCATGTTGAAAAACAATACGTCATGTCCTCATTTCAGCCTGGGTCACATTAAAACACATTACATAGTCGTTGCTATTTTTAAACCTCCCACTCTTTCTCTGTGCTTACAACAAACTTCTCTCCAGCTAAATGTTACAGGTCAACAACTTCACTCTGGACTGAAGTCTTGGTCTATGAGCTCACTCCGGTCATGAAGGGAAAAAAATAAATAAATAAAAAACCCTGCTTCCCCAGGCTGGCCAGTCTGTGCACTTACTCTTTGTCCCAGCATGCAGATACAAGCAGTGGTGCAGCAGCGAGGACTCCTGTAGGAAAAGGGCACAATCCTCTAGGAAACAATTGTTCTTGTCCTGCTCAAATAGTTATTAAAAATATTTAGCTATTTTGGTTGCACGGCAACAAGGTAACAACAAGCAAACAGGAAGAATTAATAAATGATAAGGAAGTGGATATTTAAACAATCAAACTGAATCCAAGCTGCAACAGCAAAAACACGCTGCCTTCATATGAAGCTCGGCGCAGGTTCAATCAGGAAGACTATCTTTATCTTTCATTCACGGTTCTCTCTCTCTCTCTCCCTCTCTGACTTCAGGTGTTTTCAGTAACCAGGCAACCACGTTGTCGCCGTCAAACTTTAAAATCTGCTCTCACCTCTCCTGCTGTCAGCTGTCACTTCACTGCGTGTTGCTGCGACCCTCCTCCCCCCCCCCCCCACCCCCAGTCTTCATACCCAGTGCCAGCTGGAGCTCCTCATCACATCCAGATCTCCAGCGTTCTCTTCTTCCCATCAACCAGCACCACCACAAGTGTCTAAACCCCCCCCGGGGGATTTCCTGTACTTCACACAGCCTTACCCTTTTTTTTTCCCCCACATCTGATGACATCACGATGGCGTCTAATCACCAAAGAGTCCCATCTCTCACTTTCCCCCTCGTTTTGCACACGGCAATAAAAGTTTATTCGCCGATTCAGAATAAATTCTCTCCTGATTGAAATGGCAACTGTGCATCTAGAGATGCATAACACAGGAAATACAAGCAGCAATATAGTACTTATGATCAACCTGGGTATCCTCATGCACGTGCAAGAAGATACTTTGGCATTTAAACCGTCACTTCAACTATCCAAAAGCACCCGAAACACAGGGACGCGTTTAACATCAGAGCTTCACAGAAGTGGCTGTCAAGCTTTTTTCAATTGTTTTGTTTAACACTGTATCATGCACTGTGCTGACAGCTGAATACAAGCTCCATGTGGAAATTAACCGACTGCCAGTAAAATTAAAAGTTACATGAATATCCAGAAATATCACTTGTTACATCCTTGGATTTCACAAAGCTCCGTCAAAATAGTCGTGGCAGTCGTCAAGTCAAGATTTATACAGTCCAATGTCACAAATCACAACAAAAGGAAAAGTAATCAAGACCTCCATCCATACTGAATCTTTCAGTCGCCGCTTTGCATTCTGGACTCTCGCCCGTATGAAAATTCACCTTCACTCTCCCACTTCCGAGGGCATCATCAAGAGGAAATAATCTGTGCGCTTGTTCATGTGCGTCGCAGATTCTAGCACATTTATACGGTACATTTTGGGGACACGGTTTCTCATTAAATCAATGACTCATTCACGAGGGAAAAAATCATGAGAGAAACCGCAGGGAAACGGCTGCTCGTCCCCCTCGTATCAAAGGCTGAGCTGTCAGCGGCAGGCAATACAGCAGCCACAGAGGGCTGATCATGGGAAATGAGCATTAGTTTCCCGACAGTCACTCACTATAGCAAATAAACTGAGTCAATACTGAGGTCATGAGACTGTGCTAACACACTAGAGCTTAAAAGGTGTCTTTTGTCATAGGCAAGCCGATATCATAGTCATTTTAACACATTAGTTCGAGCAAGAGATAATGCATGTCCTGATACAAGTACATCATGAGTGCATTATGATACGTCCACCATAACCAATACTGTTGTATCATCCAGTCTGTAAAAAAAGATTCTGATATTAACAACGCTGTCTGATATTCTCCAGGGCTGCAGTGATGAAATACGAGTGCAAAAGACTGCACTGAACCAACAGCAATAGCATTAATAATTAATATGCGACTGTACATTTTATTTATTACTCACACCATTAGGAACTATCCACCTGCTATCTGCTATAAATCCTGTTTTATAGCGTGTGATAAATTGGTTGCACAGTAAACATGTACTATAGGCCCATTTCTCATCACATAAAGTGTCAGAGAAGTTGAAGTCTTGCACTGATGTGCAAACACATCAGTGCTGTGGACTTTTGTACTCGTCATGTTTACGTGAATGCGAGTTCTAACGCGACAGATGTTTGATGAGGAGGTGGTTCTCTTTCACGTTTTCGAGCCGTGAACTTGAACAAAAACTGGGAGAGACTGGGAGGTTTGGTCTGCAGCATTAGTTAGCAAGAGGGGGGGGGGCAAAGTTAGCGGGATAACCATATTATTCTGCTTTGTGAGGCAGGCCTCAGGTCAACCGCATGCTTAGTTTTGAATGGCGTCATACACAGTCAGCTGAGTGAGTACAAAACTTGAATTCAATTTTTACTTTTACTGCATTGACGTCCAGCACAAAGGGACCTGGAGCTCTGGGGCAGTTAGCCTGAATAATAGATGGGACACTGCAAACAGTTAAAATGAACTTATTGCTACTGTTGAATCAAACATTTTTCTTGACATTTATCTCGATGGAATGTTTTTAGACGGCTCTGGAAACGTTTTTTCACAAGCCAACGTGGCCTAAGAAGAAGTGGAAATCACTAAAACTGCTTTATATAGTCACAGATTTCTTAAAAACACAACAGCTCTACACAAGAGACACTTTCAGTGCGTCAAAGTCAAAGTCAAAGTCAGTGTGACCGCACAAAACAGAAGGTGTTGTCTTTAAATCTGGCCACATAAAACTAGCTGCTAGCTACATTTCACTAGTTATACCTGATAACACTTTTATAATTTAGTTGAACTGTCCCTTTTAAAACAATTAAATGAATCTGAATTTGAGATTCAACAGCATGAGTCATTTGCTGACACCTCTTTAGAAGATAATGGGTTTCCTCTACTGAAGAGAGCACATCAAAGAACTGGTGGAGCTTTGTTCACCTCACACAATGACCCAACTTCAGTGTCAACAGGCCCACATTAAGAGTCCTGGAGGGGAAATTAAAAAGGCCACAATACAGGGCCAGGCAGAGGAGAAGCTTTTTTTTTTTTTTTTAAATAAAAAGGTGGTGAATGTATGAGGCTCACAAAACTACACAACACAGCACAGACACATCCAGCTCAGAACCACACAACCATGTAGCAAACACTCAGACTTAAAAATGCTTGAGCTGGCCACTCATGGACATGAAAAAATGGGCTATCTGCATTTAGTACAACCCCTCTACCGTCACTGAGAGGAACAACAAACCCGCTTCGGCTGAATGTGTCGAGAAAAACAAATCATTTGAAGAAAAAAAAAAAAAAAAAAAGGCCCTTAAAACAGACAACGAACCATTCAACGTATGGACAAAGAAATGTGGCCAGAAACGAAGACTGTGTGTGGACAGGTTTCTGCAGGACAATATCATGATACACAGGTGCTCTCAGGTTGTAGAAAACAAACAGGAGCTAATGGGGAGTTCATCATGAGGTGTTGATTTTATGTTATAAATTGGATGGATTGCAAAAGTAATGGGTGCAAAATGTTGAATATCCCAAGAAGACAACCTCCCGCTCAGCTCAGAGCGCAGCATTAGCGATTAGCATGTAGCGATCTGGTCAGATCCCTGGATTTTGGGTGGTAGACAGTTTTGCACAGAAACCGATAAGAGGGAAGAACAACTGTTTTAAAAAGGTAAAACAGCTCTCAATGTTCCTCTGTCCTCTCAGCAGTGATAACACTCTTTCTGATATAAATGCATTAATAACTGCACAGTTTTAAGAGGGAGCACTGTGTTTGAGTCAGTGCTGTGCACCGTTGCTACAGAGGCCTTATTCACTGTGAAGCTTGGCTTGGGGAGAATGAGAAGTGTGAAAAGAGAAGGGAAGTGTGCATGTTACCATGTGCCATATTTTCATATTCAGTTCACTACTGACACTATCCAGGAAAAACTGTGTGTTTAAATGTCACTTTTTAGAGAGAAAGAAAGATTCACTTCACGTCTTGCATAACTACTTTTCTTACTGTTTGTTTATTTGTTAAGTTCTTTTGACCGTTTTGGGTTTTGAATGTGCTCTATAAATAAAGTAACTTAATAGTAAAATGTGTGTGGGCAAGAAATGTTTACTTCCCGGGTAAACAATTTACTGCCTAATTTTGTATCTCAGTCGTTTAGTCTGTTCTCAGATGCCTTATTGAAAAAAGAACAAAGTTCTTCTCACAGTCTAACGAACCACGGGGTTACAGCCTAACTTTGAGCATCATCACCCAGTCACGCTAACCACGCAAACTGCCGCAGACTTAACAAGGCTGAGACATAAAATAATATTCCCATGTCTGACAGTAACCAAAGCAAAACCCAGGATAGAAATGGCACATGATGGGAGGAAATTTTCACATCATCTAAACTCCCTGATGACCAGCAGCAACCATTAAAATCTATGATCTATGACGCTTTGAACGCCGGACAAAGACGTACCAGATGGGCCTGAACATAAACCTGTGAGCTTAAATACATCAGCAGCGTAAAGGAGGAAACCAGTTAAAAGCTCATCACAGTGCTGAAGTGAGGCCTGCAGCTCCCCACCACCACCTTCACTCGTGAACCACACACCTTTCACCTCTGCGCTGCCAATGACGATGATGAAGGGATGTGCATTCAGAAGAGTAAGGAGGGAACAGCAGGCTTTTCAAATCACAGTGGCAGAGCTGGCAATGTTCAAGGTTCAGGGGTCTTATCTGTGTGGCCAGTCGACGCTGGAACTCAAATGCAAAAGTGCAGTGCAGTGTGCAAGATTAAAAAAAAAAAAAAAAAAAAAAAAAAACACCAGTAAAAGGTGCATTAATTAGGCTGCTAGTCCCCTGCAAACCCCCTCACTCCCACCGGCTTCAGCTGCATGACGGTGCTCAGTTTCTTTCACGTGTCATCCATCCACGCCTAAAAGGCAAAACTGTTAAGGCTGTTCTGAACGTCCAGGCTTGAAGGTGAGAAAACCTGCAGTTGTGTGTACCCTCCGCCCCGGCTGCATCACGCTGCCTAATCTCTCTCCGCGAGCTCCGTGTCTTTCGCAGGCGTTTGTAGTCTGAACGTAACGAACTGCAGAGGTGGCAATAACGAGACGCACTTTAAGACAGTCTCTCCTCAAAGGAATTAATAGTGTTGCACAGAGCAAAAGAGCAGCTGTACACATGTGAAATGAAAGAATGAACGAGGGGAGGGGCTGTGTTGGTGGGGGTGTCTCGCTTCAGGTACCAGTGAAACATGAAATACAAGCCAGGAAGTCCAGTTTGAGTGACAGATCTGTGAATTTAAAGGCCTTCAGCTGCCAAAACACTGTACAGCAGAGACAGGACCCTTTTATTATCACTTATTATTTTATTATCTGTTGCAAAACTGTGAGGAAACAGAAATACAACGACATTACAAAATACTCCACCTGGATTGTGCCTGTATGTGATTGACCAGCGCAGCGCCCTGCCAGATGATGACATGCTGCATTGCGGGAAAAGTTGAGCCAGGTGCAACTTTTTTTCTTTTTTTTTTTGCTCCCCTTGCATTGGCATCACCCACTGCATCGCTGGACTGGCCTCATTCAAATGAATGACTGCGCTAAGAGAGAAGTTCAAACCCTGCTTTGCTTTCATAAACACCTGTGTGAAGTGGACATGACTGATTCTTTAAGTCATGAGGGTCAGCGTTGACGATCATAATCGTCTCCCTCCTGACCAGACACTCCACACCCCAGCCCCAAGCAAAGATCCTCTTCACCTCCTGCAGTCAGGTCAGGTTTTATACACACAATCTGCAGTGGTAAAGATTATGATTCTAGTGGCCTGAGCGGTTCCCAGTAGAAGCTGAAAAGAAAATTACACCTTTTCTTACTTCAACACACGTCTTAACACTGTAAACGCCGGGCTCACACAGCGTCTGCGTACAGCAGCCACATCCGATTGGTCAGGGCAGAACGATAGGAAATACCAAACACAGAAACAACAAGGAGCCAAAGTCAGACTGAATAATGAAGCAGTAACAAAATGGCAATTCAGTCTAAATATAAGGGAAAAAAAAAAGAAAGAAGAAAATGAAAACCTGCCTTTTCTCAGAATAATGAAGATTAATAGATTTATTTACCAGCAGTTTCCTACCGCTTCATTATAATACAAGCTGAGAGAAACGACCTCGCTGGACAAACAATTCCATAGTACGTATGTGCATCGTAATTATTTATTCACCCCGCCCCCCCCTTCGAATAATATCACAGTGAGTCCAGATCCCTTCGTAGAATACAAACTAATTAAAGCTAATGAATGTCAGATGAGCAGAATGAAGCAATCAAGCACAACAAACCAAGTGTTGCTCAGCTCGCCGCAGTGGAAACACGACAACGTGAAAGTGGAAACTATCCATCAGTTTTAGATTCTCGCTGTCACATAATCAGCTTGTAATTACAGGAACATGCAGACATCAGAATGAGAGGACATTCTCCGTTTATTAAAATATGCAACACGTCGTTTAACAAGAAAAAGCTTAAGCTCCACAGTTTCCCCAAGTTTCAGCCACATCTTCAGCCTTCAGTCACACTGCCATTCAGGACGACGTGGCTAAACGTGACGGTTAGCTGAAGCAGAAGAACTTAAATGAACGTCAACAAACACTTACTAAAAATATAACTCACAGCTGAACATAACAGGTTGGACGGTTCAAGAAAAAGCATATCCACAGAGCTGCTCCGGAGCTGACAAGTACTGCATTTACTGTACGGGTCCAATTCACATCAAACATGCTTGTATCAATGAAACATCCTCACAACTGTGTTACCTTGACCATTAAAACCTCACAGGTAGATGAAAAAGGAGCAGTGCTGCTGAAACTTTCATCCGTTGCTACCTTTAAGTGAACACAATAAAAGTTTTCTGTATCTGCACAAAGACGTTTCTTGCTTCCTAGACGAACTCTGAAATGTAAAAAATACCTAAATGTCCACTGGACAAATTGTATTGGTAAAAGTCGGATTTGAAACGACTTTGCCGTCGTCACCAAACTTGCTTCTTTAACCTGCAGAGCTTTCTGAGCTCCCACACAGACAATAATCAGATGAGACAACGCCATCAGCAGAATAAAACTTCAGCATTGACCCATTCATCTGAAATTCTTTTAGGACTGAGAACATGATTAGAATTTCTGCTTAGTATAAAAAAGGTGAGATTTTATGATTTGATGGACTTTTTTTTTCCCTCTACGCTTAAAGTGAATTTTCTCCAGATTCTTCTTTTAGTCTGATTAGTAGTTCATTCAGTACACAGTAGAAGAAAATGCTCTACAATACAAATACCCCACTAAAAAAGCCTCAAAGCAAAAGAACAATCTAAAACACAAACAATGGATGTCTAGGATTTTCTGTTAAGTTTTAGTTGTACTTGCTCATGCGTTAGTCATGTTGTCAGGTCTCAGGCCATTACATGACACTGGATGTTTGGAAGAAGGACCAAGTACAGATTGTGCCAATGTTTTTCTTTTCTTTTCTTTTTCTTTTTAAATCATAAACAGAAATAAAGAGAAGAAAAATTAGCATCAATTCATATCGAAATGATCAGACCAACTACTTCAACATCTTACAAACCACTTTTGGCAAGAGCTCTGGTTTTATTAAAAAAAACAAACAAAATAAAGAACACATTGCACATCCTGTACACTGAGCGAACAGAAGAGCAACACAATGCACAGGAGCAGTCTATAGACGTTATGAGTGTCCGTTTGACCCAGTGCACAAAAGGATGTGCAGGCAAGTCTGTGAGTGGAGGTAAAATATACACAGGTGCTCCCAGGGAGGCGCTGAGAGGAACCGGTTGGTGTTTGTGAAATAAAATCTGTTGCTAAGTTACAGGAGCACTGAGCACAGTTTTCTGGACTCGCAGGGGAATGCGTCAGCAGTGGTTTCTGAAAAAGGTACTCAGGCTGGCCCTGCATCCATGTTTGGCTCAAATATTATCTCCAAAACTGCAGCATCCTCGGTCACACTCCACGGCCTCTGGGTGCTCACTCTCTCAAATACAATTAAACAAAAGCAAACAGCAGCTGAAACTACGTATTTGGACGCTGCCACGGAGGACAGGGACAAAGCAGTGAACCTTGCTATGTGTTTAGATTCTGATTCAGACAGTTTTCCCTGAGGGACACCTTTATCTCATTGCTCTCAAGAACATGTACCTTGTCCTACGGGGGGAGGGAATTGGTTAAAAGTCTGTCCACAGGGGCTGAGTCTCGCAGGGAAATTAAAAGCATGTCTAGAAGCAGGTCAGGACCAGGAGGGATGGCTGCGAGAAGACAGGCAACCCAAGGGGAGATGATGTGGACATCTGTTTTGAATTTCCACACATTACGAGCAACAGGCAATTCAATTAGACAGGCAGAAAACCCTGTTACCACTGGAATCCTGCCAGCCAGGACTGGCCTGCGTACATGCCCTTCTCCGTGAATTTGGAGAGGGGGCAGAGAAGAATGGAAGCAGAGCTTTTCCACCAAACAGTCCCAGGAAACAAACTCAGGAAGTAACTCATGAGCCTGAAGTTCCTTCTTGTTTGCATTTCCACCATATCTCAAGAAACTGCGAAGATTAGGTAAAGTTAAACAAGTCGAGATCATTTTTGTACAACACAAAAGTTGTATAGCGTTGTATAAAGCCTTTTGTGGCTCCAAAAGACGCTGCATGAAGTCAGATAAATTGGCACAAGGGGCAAGTCTGAAAATGGAAAAAAAAAGGCTAGTGGCTCGAAGCTACATTAGCCATGAAAGAATGTAGAAGAATGTAAGAAAACAAACAAAAAAACCCCGATATCACTGGTTCTGCTGGCTTGATTTTTAGCCTTTTTTTTTTAGCCGTCCATCATGAGTCTGACCTTAAATGTCAACAACACTACAAGCTCCCATACCAACTCCCAACACTGATACTAGCACCAACCGGTGCTTGTTTACTGGACAGGCTGCATTTCAGCTCTGCAAATTCCACCTTAACAGTTCCCAGGCTGTCAGACAACACCACGCTGAGGAAAAAAGGATTTCGGAGAGGGGGCAGGAACAGAAACTGGAAGTAGAAAGTAGTTCTCCAGTGAGCTTAGATGTCTAGTTCAACCTGAGGTACTTTTTTGTGAAAAGACCAAAGATTTCCTTTTGTCTAAATTAGTAGTTGACATACAGACGTAGCCCAGATTTTAACCTGGTCATCTTTAGGCCTTTTTGTGACCTTTCAATCATCAAACGCCTGCTGACCGGGTCCCTGGAAAAGGTCAGACCAGAGCCACAGGAGAACAAGAGTCCTGTCCTTCATCCTGTCAACATCCGTCTCCGTACCCTCATAAAACCAGCTATGCTGCAAGGTTATTCCCAGTTCAGATTTCAGTTTCACCTGTAATGAACCACAACTAGATATCGACTCCGCTCACACTCTAACCTGTTATCTGGAGCCACCAGAGTTTGTATAGCACTGTTTTTTTTTTTTTTTTTTTTTTTACTTGACCAAACAAACCACACCGCAGCAATCCTCCTAACACTAGAGGTGAATCTTCCCTTGATGTCACCTGCTCAAGAAACCAAATATGTGACACGACTGGACTGATGAAGACATGACAGGCTAATCCATGAGAGGAGACAGGAATAATGAGGGGATGAAGGGGCTGAACAAACAGGCGTATGACTGATCTGCTTCTCACACCGAGGCTGACGAGACTCTGCAGTGCGATTTGTGTATTTTGTGGCATTTGGACATTATTATCTTGGAGCAAAGATGAAGACACAGCAGCTGAAAGCTTCCCTCACAATGTCAGCGCAGAGCCTCCCCCTCCGAGGCCTCTGCAATGACCTGCAAAATTAACCACTATAATGGCATCAGCACAGGCACAACAGACAGACAGCCACACGGAGTAAATTTAAAATAGGTTATGATGAAATTTACTGCAAAGCTTAACTAACACCTTGAAAATCAAAGTAAAAACCTCATCCTAATTTTGCAACAATGTGATTTCCGGTACAGCTGCTCAGGCTAATATGAAAGAGAGTATTAAGGAAGGTTACAAGGTTGAATGATGCTGCATTTCTTAAAAAACTTGGGAAAACCCAACATATTAAACAAAAAAAAAAAAGACACATAAAACATATTCCTGGGAGCACACGCTTAAGAAAATGGCATTATCTTGGGATCTCGCATAAACAGCAGCGGTTTAACTCAGCGAAGAGCCGGGTCCTATGTAAACAGGAGAGAACAGATATGCTAAAAACAACAGCATGGTGAGGAAAGAACAACAAATACAGCAGCTCGTTCCCACACACTCACATCAACACATCAAATGACAATGTGGCTTTCGCAGAAAAGACAAATAGATGCTGGGTCACATTCGCACAAAAAAAAAAAAAAAAAAACTAAAAAAAAAGAAAACTAAACTATCAGCCCGGTCTTTGCTTATATAACCAAACATTAGATTCCAAAAGGAAACAAAAAAGGGGACGAAATCCTACATCCTTTTTCAGTGTTCAACACATTCTTTGCACGTTTTCATTCCTGATGCGATTGCTGAGACGACTGGTGAAGGAGCTGAGGCTGAACCATATTACGAGGCCGTTCATGTACTTTCATGGGGTTTTTTTAAAAATGGCGTGCAATTTAATATTCTCTTTCTAAAGTTGGATACACCACTGATGGCCCAGATAAAGTGTGGGACATTTCATTTTTGTAATTTCTGGAGCATACTGTGCAAGTCTCTTTTAGGCTTCAACAGTAGACTTATATTCTGTTTATTTACACATTATAGAGACGGGAACATTATATCTCTATGTGGTAACTGAACCTCATTTCATCAACATCAACTATGGGCATTATTCTGCCGCTTCAACAGCCTCCACTCTTCTGGTTTCAGGCTTTCCACCAGATTTTAGGAACCGGCTGCAGGGATTTGTTCCCATTCAGCCACAACAGCATGAAAAAAATGACACGGCTGCATTGTATTGCAATCCATTGTCCACCACCTGTGTGAGTAAAGCATCTTTTCTCCACTTCACTATCTTTACGTGCCAGGTCAGTTTTTTGCCAGAAGCTCGACTCTGAAGCATTAAAATTTACTTGTGAATGGATCTAAATGCCTCTATTTATTGGCAAGTGATTTGTCTTTATGTACATATCGCTGTATGGACAATGTGCAGAGTACAGTACCAAGTATCCATTACCATTACTGATCCCATAAAAAGGTGGAAATTTCCTTTTAAAACAGTGAAAAAAACTACACAATATTGAAACCGTTGCACCTGGAAGACAGACCGCTTTGAGACCCTTTGCTTCTGATGAGCTTCTAGTGAGTGGACACGAGGTTTCAGTGAGGCCAGGTCTGTGTTCCAGTTCATCCCAAAAGAAAAGGTGTCGGATGGATCCACAGCGAGCTCAGAGAACCATGACTTCATGGACCCGGCTAACTGGAACGAAGGGCCGAGACCAAACCACGAGCTAACGAGCTACAGCCCCAGACCAAAACCGCAACAGGACGTACGTGGACAGGCATCTCCGTTCATTCTTTAAGCTTACAGTGCCCATCACAATTTAAGGATAAAACCCTTCTGAGTTAAACCGTATCATTTTGTTTTAGGGAGGCATCTTTATAAAAAAAAAGGCACCTACTGTAGAGGAGCTACACTGCTGGAAGGAATGTTTATGAGCTACACAGGGCCTGATAAAAACAGTAAATAGAGTAAACAGCCAGAACAATGAGGTGGGAGTTAGGAGCTGCGGCAGCACACACACACACACACACAGTTTGGGGTTAATACCACCGAGTTGTAGAACTCAGTGTACGATGCAATTAAGTGTACCTTTAAATAATGGTGGAAAATTAAAGCCATTTGTGTAGGCACCTTTATTACAGACGGACTCCACCGGCCCTGGAGAGATGTTTCGAAAGTAATATTGATGTTGTTAAAATACTACCAGAGGCATTTAGATTTTATGAGGAACATGTAGGCTCAGCAGCACATTAAAACAATATCCCCTGAAACTACCAACTGTAAGCTCATTACAAGTCCAGATGAAGTCGAACAAACGATCTGAAATCAGTCTTCCCAAAGCTAAGGGCCAACACGTTTTCCCCCTCCGTAAAAACAGCCTAAATTTCAGGCATTTAAACAGCAGTTTGCTCTTCAGTTTATTATAAAATAATAAGTCCTAAATATGATACATAGCCGTGGTTGCAAATGTGCTTTAAGGACGAAATTAAGAAGCCGAGAGCAGGATTTATATTAGCTGCAGATCTGAGCTGTTGCTGAAAAGATGTGATGATTATACCCAGTCACAAATAAAACACGAAACCTCATATGTCAGATAAACATCCTCTGCATTCATAGAAGGTCATTATGTTGAAGAGTCTGTTGATGGAAGACTTTCATAAACAACAAATAGTCACACACTCCATCCTGACGGGAACCCACTGGTTCTTCTTTGGAAATACACTTCCAACACTTACAACACTTACAACAATTAACATTCATTTCTAATGAAGTAAGAGTGAAACACTGAGCCTCAACCTGAGAAGTTTATTCCTAAGAAGAACGCCGTGTCTGCCGTTTGGGCACATTTTGGCTTCAGTGAAGATGGAACCGAACAAAAAGAAAGTCAAATACAAAGACTGCAGAAAAACAATTTCAGCCACCGAAAGATGACGCCACCAGTTTGATTAACGACTTGGAAAACAGTCACATTAGCAAAAATGAAGAGCACAAAGCTCAAAAAAAAAAAAAAACTGTGGTAAAAGTTTGCAATATTGATTTGAAGTCATATCATCCTGCCCTTCTACAGACCATCCAGTTTTTGGAAAACACTTCAATTGGAGTCCAACATAATTGGTAAAGTTAAACTAATGGGAGGAATATTTGGGAAGACAAAAATAAAAACAGGAAACTCCAACCAACTCCAACTGCAGAGGAGAGTCTGACTGTAGTTTGCATAGATGCACTTGTGTGTTAAACACTGGAGGAGGATCAAGCCAGGTGCGCTTTCCCTGGCAACCAGCAGCTAAGTGTTTGTCTACCAATCACTAGTTCAAGTCGTCAATTAAGCTATTTAATGTTTGCTGAGGAGACAGACTGCAGCCATGGCGACAGCAAGTTACTGGACTGACAAAAAAAAAAAAAACAGCTCCACTTTTTTTGTGCTTAAGTGCCCTTTAATGCCCCTTTTTCAAAAACATTCAGGCAAGCAGGAGTGAATAAGACCTGACTGGATATCATTTTATCCTAAGCCCCCAACCTCCACCAAATGCCCCTCTGCTCTTAGCAGCTGCCCCTCCAGTTAATCCAAACGCCTCTCTGATCAGCCAAAATGCACCTGACTTCTTGACCTAAGGCTAAATAGTGAACGCAATGACCTTCAGTCAAAAATGAGACTTAAAGGCCTCGGTATGCTTCACATGATCTAGGTCAGACCACATCTGAAGGCAGAATGTCCATACTTATTAGGAATGGCCAAAAATGTCTGAAGGCGTGGCTGCATCACACTGTCTCCCTGATTTCTCCCCAAGAACTCTGGATTTTTGTGTGTGTGTGTGTGTGTTTATGTAGTTTTGACATGATGGATCACACACTTTTGGACAGTCCCTCTTCAAGAGCATTATCTGTTCTGCACCTTCATGTAAACACAAAAAGTCACTTAAGCAGCTGTGTGAAGAATTGCCCTGCATGAGATGGTGGTACCCCCGTTTTCATTTTCCCTCTTTCCCCCCCGACTAGAGAGTGAGTGCGTGCCACCGCTGTGAGCAGCTTTTTGACAATGAGGGAAAACAAGATCAGCAGCAGGAAGCTCTAAAAGGAAATGCCCATGTTGAGCCGTGCCTTGTTGCGCGCAGTGGAGGTGTGGAGCACCAGCTCTCTGTGCAGATTCAATTCAAAACTTTAGAAACACGCCACATTGTTCTACATACCTGCTTCCACAGAAAGCTGTCCATGCCGTTTAACATCCAAGAAACAGCCACGTGGATGGCGGAAAGAATAACTCCAGTGATGACCGCGGCGCGCATCCTGACGGGCAGCAGAGTGTAGATGACATGGATGAAGAACACGGTCCACCAGATCCCCTCCGAGGCACTTCTGGGTTGCACGAGCAGCACTCCGATCACCTGGATCACCAGCACCACCAGGATGACCACATAGCACACAATCCACATATGGTCCTGGTGAAACCCGTTCCTGTTGCAGACCACCATGAGTATGAGTGTGAGGAAGATGGCAACGGAAAAGACCACCATATAAGTTACGCTCGGCCTCGCCGCCCCGCCGGAGCAGTGGAAACCCAGCATGACCGTGAAGACCAGCACCAGCACCGCCATGAGCATGGTCAGACTGCTCTGGTTGAGACGGAAAAAGTAGCGCTGGTAGAGCCGCTCCAATTTCTCCGACTGGAACTTCTTGGATTTGAAAACGTGCATGACGCTGGTGCAGCACGCCACTAAAGAAAAGTTAACATCGGGCATGACCTCCTCGTCGTTGGTCTTCGGCTTGGCTCTCCGCTCCTCCAGACCCAGCTCTACAGACTTGGGTCTCACCTCGTCCTCTGGGCGTTTAGGGGACGCGCGGCCTCGGTTCTCCTCGCCATGGTCCTGCCAAGCCGACCTGGACCTGAAGCTGACCCTGCTGACGGTCGTAGAGGCTCGGCCGGGCTGCCGGTGGTCCGGATCATCCTCTTCCTTCCACCGACTGTTAGTCCGGGTGAGCTTCTTGCGCGGGGATCTGGCCGAGTATGGGCACCCGTTGGCCACGGACTCAGACTCTCCCCAAGCTGATCTGTGCTCGGTCCCTCCCCTCAACACAGGCGCACCGACTCCGGGTGGGCTGACACTGTTTGATCTGGACATAGTAGTTAAGAGAACGGGAGGCAACAACAGAATGTGCTCAAACTAATAAACACTGCATTAAAAGTTTTGTTCCACTGAAAAATAATGTCAGGACACAAGGATGAGGCGCATCACGTGTCTGCTATAAGTTGAATTTCCCATAGTTGGCCACAATCTGAGCGTTTTAAAATCTTTAAAGTCAAGTCAAAACAAACTATCACAGGTTTTTTTTTCTCCCACTTTTAGAGGCAAAAATTCATTCTAAAATCTTTAAAATCGACATGGAAATGTCCAAAGAAGTAACCAGAAGGGGTGAAAAGCTCTGGGAATAAAAAAAACAAAACAAAAAAAACAATTGAACATGCGCAAAAAGTCACTGGGGAGCCAGTTTCGCCACGAGAGGAGGGAAGATTAGATCCAGGTGGGTTTGGCTCTACATCATTGGGCCCAATTAACTAACATCCATGGAGAGGTTGCACGGCAGCGCGCGCTGTAGATGACAAAACCCAATACACAAATCAGATAGTCCCCAGAGATCATAGCGCAACACCATCAATTACGCCGTGAATCCGTTATATCTGCGGACATGTTTCCTGTATTCTTGTAAACGGTGTGTGGACAGTGAAGACGGAGGTGGGGGGGGATAAAAAAGGCGAATCCCATGTTGGCGGTTCTCATCTGGTCCCGTCAAGTCTTAATTCACCTGTACTGAGCGAACATCGCAGCACTGGACGGCGGTGGGAGCCTCACGTTTGGCCAAAAAGCATCATCACGATCCTCGCACACTTGCGCTGATCTGAGCGGAGGAGAAAAACTCAGCCGCTCCTCCTTCTCCTCCTGTGGCAGCCACAAAAAACAGCCCCTTGGTCCATGGTACAGCTGTAGTGCTACGACACGGTCAATTTATCGTCAACCTTCTGCGCTGAATCAATGTCCAACAGCTGTCCATCACTGTCCAATTCCCCAGAGAGAGAGAGAGAGAAAGAGAGAGAGAGAGAGAGAGAGAGACTCCTGATCTGATTTGTAGCCAGACTCCAACGCGCAGCGAATCCGCGGCCGTGCAGCGGCAGTATTTCATGAAGTGTCTACCCGGTGCCAAAGTGCGCCCTCGCAGCCTCGGACAATCCGCTCGGTGTCTGTTTGGAGCGTGGCATCATAACATATTTACCGCTGATTGCTGCTTTAATGGCCATTCAACCAAGTGTGCTTCCTGCTGTCCGCCTCTACGCCGCGCTGCCATTGGAAAGAGAAGAGGGTGAGTCACGCTATGGCGCGTTTTCATTGGACGCCAGGCTGGTCAATCCACGTCAGAGGCTGCGCGACCCCCGGGCGCTTTCGATGAATGGGCGGGTCTGTACTCACAGCTGGATAGCCCTCACACACACACACACACACACACACTGGTGGTTGAAAATTGGACTCCTGGACTTGGGGTCCAATAACTTAATGAGGATCATTTTTACACAATTATTCTCATCTTTCAAAATAATTTAAATAATAAAAAAAAACTTTTTTAAAAAAATATATTGAATAGATATGTTTTGTCATTGTGAAGCTCTTCTTTGATAACTTTTATTTTGAAAAAAAAAATCACTCAGTGGATTCAATTATTTATCAATTAGAAATGTCAAACATGGTTCAAGACCCCTCACATATGAATATTTGATGCTTTCATGTAAATTAAATGTAGTTTAGTTTCAGATTGTTGGTCGGACCAAACAAGAAAAATGAAGATGTCATCTTGGATTCTGCCAATGTTAATTTTTCACTATTCTTTTGATATTTCATAAACTAAATGATTAATAAATGCTTGGAAAAGCAATTAACAATTCCCTTTACAGCTTTACATCTTTGCTTGCTTACCTACAGTGAGATGGGGCTCTTTAATCACTTTATAGAAGAAAGGGGTGGATAAGTTGTTTCACCTCTTCCACCATTTACACCAGCAGTGAGTCTGTGGACATTTTACATAGGAGAAAAGAGCATTTTGTGTCACTTAAGTTCACATTGTGTGCTAACGAATAGAAATTGGAGGCATGTGACGAGGAGCCTCGTGTGTTCGCTGAGACCGGCTCACCTCCAGCTGAATTCCCTTTGCCCCTTTTGGAATTCATCGAGGGTGAAACACTGTTAACGGAGAGAACAGGAGCCTCCATTCAGCACCGTCTTCATCAAATAAAAAGGGAACTCAGATATAAATCAGAGACAAATTTATCTTGATTCAAGTTGTGCAACTTATTTTCTCTGCTTGTCTTATGACTGCTTGTTTGCTTGCTCGATCTGCTGTTCTGTCCCTTTTCTCTCTCACAAACACCTAACACAATTTATTGTTGAATAACAAGGAAACAGAGATCTTGCCATTTTAAACTCACGAAAGAAACAGATTGATGTGAAAAATCCGGTTAATGTACAGTTTTGAGGTACTTGTACTTTACTTGAGTACTTCTGCTGCTTTATACTTCTTCTCCTCTAAATTTCAAGGAGAAATAATGTAATTTATGCATTTATTTTACTGCTGAATTTACCCGTTACAGTACGAAAATATGCAGACAACATTACAATCATATGTAACTGTCAAACATACCGTATTTAACCTGCTGCTGTTACATCTGCTTTCAGGCACCAGATTTCTGAT